>NC_025704.1:14730159-14778268 GCF_000633955.1 Camelina sativa
AGTGAGTTATTGCACGCATGGAAAGATCTTGACCTCCAAGGCCAATGCGAGACTTTGGGAATGTTATCAGAGACGGATTCTCCTGAATTTCACAAGATGGGTGGTGTTTCTTGTCTGAGAGATTTCCCTCAGATGCTTGATGGGCTAAGCAGTGATCAACAACTAGATTTCGACAGAGTCAAAGATACACTTTCTTGTGTTGCTAAGGACTTGCCGGTTGATAATAGCATGGACTTGGAATCTCTTCTAAAGGAAAATGGGAAGCTTCTCTCGTTTGCTGCGTCACATCTTCCCTGGTTACTTAAGCTGGGTAGGAATAGGAAGTTGGATAAAAGGCTAATGCTTGATTCTATTCCTGGAAAGCAGTTTGTCAGCGTAAAGGCAACTGCTCTTGTTACCATTCTATCCTGGCTGGCAAAGAATGGTTTTGCACCAAAAGATGAGCTGATAGCCATGATTACAGACTCGATAATTGATCTTCCGGTAACAAAAGAGGAAGACATTATAGGATGCTCGTTTCTGTTGAATCTAGTAGATGCATCTAATGCAGTAGAAGTTATAGAAAAGCAGTTGAGAATAAGGGGGAACTACCAAGAAATTCGGAGTATCATGAGTCTAGGCATGATATATAGTTTGCTACATGACTCTGGAGTAGAGTGTACGGCTCCCATCCAGAGGAGAGAACTGCTTCGGAAGAACTTTGAGAGAAATCAAACAGAAAGTCTCTCTGGTAAGGGTTTCTCGGTCTATTATTTTTTAAATATACCTTTTTTTGCCAACTTCTTTTGACCTCTAGGTGCTGTTTTATACAGATGATATGAGGAGGATCGACAAACTTCAGTCAACTTTTTGGAAGGAATGGAAACATAAATTAGAGGAAAAAATGTATGATGCTGACCGTTCTAGAATTCTGGAGAGAATTATCCCCGGGGTTGAGACTGAAAGGTTTTTATCCCATGATATTGAATACATTAAGGTTGCTGTTTTCTCTCTCATTGAATCTGTGAAATCGGAGAAGAAGCTGATTTTGAAAGATGTACTAACATTGGCTGATACATATGGCTTGAACCAATCAGAGGTACATTTCACTTTATATATACCTTATACTGCACATACTGTCCTCAACTGCAACTAATATATACCTTTCTTTGTCTTCTTGCCAGGTGATATTAAGGTATTTAAGCTCTATCCTTTGCTCTGAGATTTGGACAAATGAGGACATCACGGCTGAAATTATACAAGTCAAGGAAGAAATACTTCTCTTTGCTTCAGACACCATACAAACCATAAGCACAATCGTGTACCCAGCAGTTAGTGGTCTTAACAAACAACGCCTTGCTTACATATATAGCCTCCTTTCTGAATGCTATAGCCATTTGGAATTAAGCAAGGAAGCATCATTGTTGCTTCAACCGCATGGTTCCTTTGCTGGGTTATCGAATATGTATAACGTCCTTAAGCAAGAATGCAGTAGAGTGTCGTTTATCACAGATTTGGATTTCAAAAATATTGCAGCATTGGGAGGTTTGAACTTTGACAGCTTCAACAATGAAGTCCATGCGCACATCAATGAGATGAACTTGGAAGCTTTGGCCAAAATGGTAGAAACTCTCACTGGCTTCTTCATGGAGAATTCGTCCGACCGTCTCATTTCCTGGCAAAATGTTTACAAACAATATATTATGAATTTGTTAGATACACTGGAGAGTAGAAGAGATCTTGATTTTGGAAGTGCAGAGAGTTTCCAGGGGTTCCTCGGTCAACTTGAGCAGACATATGACCACAGTAGAGTATATGTCAGGATCTTGGAACCTTTGCAAGCTGTGGAAATCCTGAAACGGCATTTCACATTAGTTCTTCCGCCAAATGACTTGTACGTGCATATCCCTGATAGTTCTACATGGCAAGAATGTCTTATATTACTGATTAACTTTTGGATAAGATTAGCTGATGAGATGCAAGAAGTAAAATCATCTACTCCAAGTCTTGTGGAGAATCTTATCTTAAGCCCTGAATGCATTAGCAGCTGTCTTACTGTTCTCATAAAACTAGTAATGGATGACAGTCTGTCCCCAAGTCAGGCTTGGGCTGCAATACTTGTCTACATTAAATCTGGTTTGGCAGGTGATTGCGCGACTGAAATCTTCAACTTCTGCAGAGCCATGGTCTTCTCTGGCTGTGGATTTGGACCCATTTCTGATGTCTTCTCAGATTTGTCCTCTCGGTATCCGACAGCTATGCAGGATCTTCCACACCTTTACTTGAGAATACTTGAACCCATTTTACAAAATTTGGTATCTGGGGCTCATGAAACACAGAATCTTTACCGGTTGCTCTCCTCTCTCAGTAACTTGGAAGGCAACCTGGAAGAACTGAAGCGTGTTAGGCTTGTAGTCTGGGAACAACTCGTAATATTTTCTGAGAACCTGGAGTTGCCAAGTCAAGTTCGCGTGTACTCCTTAGAGCTTATGCAGTTCATCTCGGGTAAGAATATCAAGGGCTCATCATCTGAGCTACAGTCAAACGTTATGCCATGGGATGGTTCGGCTGAGCTATTATCGTCTATGCAGAAGACTGAAGCCACGCTAAACCAAGCGTTGTCAGACCAGGCTGATGGCTCTAGCAGACTCACAAATACTTTGGTCGCACTCAAATCATCTCAGATTGCTGTGGTGTCCATCGCTCCAGGCTTAGAGATCACCCCTGAGGATCTATCGAGTGTTGAGACATCTGTTTCCTGCTTCTCTAAACTCTCTTCTGCTGTTACTACAGCTTCACAAGCTGAAGCTCTTCTGGCAATTTTAGAAGGATGGGAAGAGCTGTTTGAAGCTAAGAAAGCCGAACTATTGCCGTCTAATGAGGCAACCGACCAAGGAAACGACTGGGGCAATGATGATTGGAATGATGGATGGGAAACATTTCAGGAACCAGAACCCATGGAGAAAGAAAAAAAGGAATATATAGTCTCGGCTCATCCTTTACATTCGTGCTGGCTGGATATTTTGAGAAAGTACATTGCCTTGAGCATGCCCGAAAATGTTCTACGACTTATAGATGGATCGCTTCAGAAACCTGAAGAGGTCCTGCTTGAAGAAAATGAAGCAGAAAGCCTGGCTGGGATCTTGGCCAGCACTGACCCATTTCTCGGTCTAAAGATATCTCTTTTGTTGCCCTACGAACGAATCAGATCTCAGTGTCTCAGTGTTGTTGAAGAAAAATTGAAACAAGAAGGCATTCCGGAGTTATCGAGTCAGAGCCATCATGAAGTTCTTCTCCTGGTTATATATTCTGGGACTCTCTCAACGATCATCTCCGATTCTTGCTACGGCTCAGTCTTCTCCTTCCTTTGCTATCTGATTGGAAAGCTATCTCGAGAGTTCCAAGAAGAGCGGATAAGACAAGCGGACAACAGACAATCAGATGCAAGTTCCGAGAGACGGTTTATGTCATGTTTTGGGAAACTCATGTTCCCATGTTTTGTCGCGGAGCTTGTGAAGGCCAACCAGCAGATATTAGCTGGGTTTCTGGTAACCAAGTTCATGCACAGTAACCCATCTCTTAGTCTGATTAATGTTGCAGAGGCAAGTCTGAGGAGATACTTGGAGAAGCAGCTCGAGTCTTTGGAGCATTTGGATGATTCGTTTGGTGAGAGCTCAGAACTTGCAACGCTGAAGAATACAATCTCAAGCTTAAGAGGCACTTTAAAGGAAGTTATACGATCTGCGTTAGCGTCTCTTTCTACTTGTACAAACAGTAGATGATGGAGGCTTCTTCTGAGGTGAAATGGTAACAAAAAATGAGTAATTAGGAGAGCGTAAATCTGTTTATGCGGTTTTTATATATAGTTAATATAGTTTCTAACTTTATTTTTCGACAGGAAAACTGTTTTTGAGGTATCCATATAAATTGTCCATCCTAATATGATACCTCCATTTTCAATTTTTATATAATTCAAAGAAAAGCTGGAAATTAGAAGACATTGACCTAAATGAAATGCAATTTCAACTAATTAAAATATCAAGTTCCCATAATCCCATTCTCTGCAGCCAGCCCTCTTCGTGTTTCCCTCGGCTAGTACCATATTTCATCTGAGCCACACATAACTACTATTCATCTCAAAGTTCAGGTATAAAATAATAGAGGTATCCTAATTACTATATTAACCTCTTGTTTAACTATGTTAACTCTTGTTTAATTAGTTCAGCAGCCACACATAACTATATTAACTCTTGTTTAATTAAGAACATTGACCTCCAACGTCAAACTTATGTGAAAACATATTTCATTCAGAGTGAAGAAACCCAATGTGGTCGGGGAGTTACATATGTTTTCTAGTTATTAGACTACAGCAGATAAGAGAAAGACTTTTTGCATCAGAAGAGTAACAACAAAACGAGAAACAAGATATATAAATATCCATTTGGGATGTAGTTATATCGATACATCCCTTCTCTCGTGCTTACGAGCCCAAATGAGCTTCTCGTTGATCCACAACTTTTTAATGCGTTCGCGTTTGCCATCGAGTATGCGATTCATGGTAGCGACCGAGTCCAAGACCAACCGAGCAAATAGTGATTGTTGTTGGCCATCGCTATATTGCATGTCAACGCCTTTAACACAATTTTCACCATACGTTTCTGTGAAAAACTGCTTCACCTCTGCCTCCGACACAGGAACCCCACGAGCAAACGTTAGAAATATGGTCCGTTCGCTTTCAATCTCGATGCTGTTGTCCCCAACAACGACATCATCGACATCAGTCATGTTGTTTGCCATTTAGTCTTGTGATCTAGGAGGTTAATACGTTTTGTTGCAATTCACATAATCAAATCTTTATATTTATATGCTGCATAACCAAAGCATTTTTTTAACTATATGGGCCGATCTAGTTATAAAGAGATTTAGCCACGTCTCTCTATACATTTATGATACTTAAAACTATTTATGGTTGAAGACAAAAAGAATTAAAAACACTATTTTATGGTTATTATGAATAAATAATGCATTTATAATTAATCATTAAAATCTGAAAAATATTTATGTGAAAAATCTTTAAAAATCATCCTTTTTGGGTATATCTTTTGAGTTCTTAATCAAATTTGGATTATGGTAATAAATGATATTTAATTTTTCTTTTTCTTTTATTTGAATATCATTCATTACCCATTCATTACCAATCTAGTTTCTATTTTTTTTAATTTAAAAAAAAAAACACTTTTCCTAGTAGAAACAAATTTTAAATACATTTATAAAAAATGACAAATTCCCATTATCAATTTCTGAAAAAAATAAAATTATGTTTTCTTGTTAATTGCAACTTGGCAAATTGGGAAATTGCAACATTAAATTAATAAAAGATTAAGTCGGTTTAGGCCTCTGGGCCAGTGTTCTAAAACGCGCTAGGCGTTCTCTAGGCGATAGATGAACGCCTAGCGCCTAGTTGTATACGCGGGAGTTTAGGCGGATATTTATATATACTATAAAATTATATATATATATATATATTAAACAAATTATAAAATAATTATCAGTAAATAAATAAATAAAGTCAAATGCCAAATAGAAAAAATATTTCAGTTCTACAACTTGATATAAGACAAATCCAAGCTAAAAAAATAAAAATAAAAACCAATTTCAAAGAAATATAAAATTAAACCGTAAAGAAAGAAAGAAGAAGTGCAAACCATCATTTTCTTATACTCCGTATATGTCTTGAACTTCATCTCCATCTGATTCGAAGTCAATATCAACATGTTCTTCATCTTCATCATCATCTGAAATGACAACTTCATCATCCAATTCTCTAACATCACCCACATTACCCGCCATTGATGTCTCTCCAGCTCCCTCTCCAGCTCCCTCTCCAGCTCTCTTGCCATTGCCAAGTCCTAAATCCACATCCAAGTCCTCTTCTCCATTTTCACCCTCAATAATCCATTCTTGAGCATAAATAGCGTGATCAGCAACTAATATATCAATATCCTTCTCCTTTTGTACCTTTTTTCTTTTGTTCATAATTCTAGTGTTGAATTGGACAAAAACCAGATTATTCAACCGACTTGTATCAAGCCGATTCCGCTTCTTTGTGTGAATCTACATATATCAAACAAAACCATCAAGACTAAAATATTCAAAGCACTTTAGAGTCAAATGAAATTAAATAATAAATCTGTACCCCTTCAAATGAGCTCCAACTCCTTTCACATCCCGATGAACTAGTCGTTAAAGACAATATCCTTTTAGCCATTCTTTGTAAGTTAGGAACTGAAGTTCCGTAAGTACTCCACCACTCAACTGGAAAAATAAGCCATAATTCTATTAATTAATTTCAAATAATGTGTGAAAGGCTGAAAGCAAACAAGTATAGTGAAATACCTGGATCATAATCATCTTTGTTATCTTCACAACCTTTGATGGCCCATACTGTTCCAAAGTTATCTTCTTTCTTTTTGTACTTAGTAATTTCAGCATTGATGACATTGCACTGTGTGGTAAGGTCATCCGGGAAAAAAGCATCCACACACTTGAGAAAACTAGTAAGTACATTATCCTTTAATGGGATGGTTGAATCCTTGTAGAAGTAGTAAGGATTCAAAAAATAAGCAGTCAAATGCAGAGGATTGTCAAGCCGACCCTTTATCCTTTGGTCAATGATATTCATGATTGGTTGTATGTTTTTTTCAACATTGTTCAACCCACCACGCACCTCAACTTTTGCTTGTGTTAACTCCCCATGCAAGTAACCCATTGTCGGCTTCTTGTCCCCATCAACTAGCCGAAGTATTCTGACCAAGGGTCCAAAAACCTTCAAACACATTTTCACTCCATTCCAAAATTGCGTACTTCTCACTGTTTTATAGGCTTCTACTCCTTTAGGATGCTTTGCCCATTTACAGCTTTTCCAATCAGTACTAATAAACATTGCTTCTAACTTATCTTGTTTATCCATTAAACTTTGTAGTGTTAAGAAGCATGACGCAAACCTAGTGACTCCCGGTCTCACAATATCTTTATTTTGTGTGAATTTCCTCATCATTGCCAAAGTCTTATGGTGAGCATAAACAAAGATGGTGAACCCTTTAGCTCTGTCAATGACCGTCTTAAAGTTGTGGAGTTTCCCAATGCTCTCTAGCATTAAGTTCACTGTATGAGCAGCACATGATGTCCAAAAAATGCTTGGAAATTTCTCTTTTAAGATCTTAGCTGCAGCCATATTGTTTGGTGCGTTGTCGGTTACCACTTGAACCACATTCTCTACCCCAACATCCTCAATGCATCCTTTAACAAACTCGAAAATAAATTGACCTGTATGAGCATCCTCGGAACACTCCCTAGAAGAACGAAACATAGTTCCTCCTCTACAATTGATGCACAAATTCATAATACTTCTTCTTTTTCTATCAGACCAAGCATCAGTCATTACTGAACAACCATTCTCCTTCCACTCTTCTTCTTGGGTCTTTAACAAACCTTTCACTCTACCAACTTCTTCTTTCAATAAAGGCTCACGTAAAAGGTATTGACTTGGTGGTGTAACTCCTGGACCAAATTGTCCTGCAGCTTCAAGCATCAACTTAAACTCATCAATTCCAGTAGAATTAAAAGAGACACCAGCTACATAAACCCATCTTGCAACATATTGATGAACTTTATGAAGTCTATCTTTCCAAAGTGCATCACTTATATTTTGTTGCTTTGTTGGAATGGAAGAAAGTCGTGGGTTAATATCTGATGCAAACTTGTCCATTGGACCAAGTGTTCGTGGCTTCTTTTTTGTTCCCATCTCTCCAAGTTCGACATCCTCTTCCCCATCATCACATATCTTTACAGAATTTCTCAAGTCAACATCTGACATCATTTTGTTTTTTCTTTTCTTCTTTGCTTCATCAATAGCAGTTTTACACTTTTCTTGATCCTCTTTTGATGATAATGGACAAGCAGAAACATTTCCTTGAATCTTTGCAATGTGCTCTTTCATCCTATATGCCCCACCTGAAAATTCTTTCCCGCATAACTTACACTTCACCTTATCAGGATTTTTGGGATTACACAACATCCCATATTCCCAAGCAACATCTTTTGAATTTCTTCTTAAAGCTGATGTTTCTGCTAGCAGCAGAATGATAATCCCCTGCAATTTTAATTAGAAAAAACAAATTCAACTAAAAATCTAGTAATTAAATAATCAAATCATGACAACAGATCGAACATGATTGTATATGATGTTCTTCAACAAAAGATGTTATAATATTATATACACACTTCACAAGGCACAGCCACGAACAATAAAACAAAGGTCCGAAAACAGAGACATCAACAAAGTAAATCAGAGACATAATAAAACTGAAAGTTAAGCTATTAAACTATTACTTAGTAATATTAAATTAGAAAGAAAGAACTGTACCACAAAGACTACGATACACGAAAGTGAAGCAGCTCACCTTGGGAAGAAGGCAATCAGAATAGAGAGAGAGACAAACCAAATATGGAATAACAGAGAGTTATGAAAACAGAGAGTTATGAAAACGAGAGGTAAAGCCACAGAGATATCGATAATACTAATAGATTTTGGGATTGTATTCATTAAGTATTATGAAACTAGGGTTTTGCCCACTTAAGAAAATATACGGACATCTCGGCGGTGATCGTATACGCGGTCTATGCGGTGTCCAGGCGCCCGTTTTATAAGAAAACGCAGAATAAGCCGAATATGGTGTATTCGAAACGTTAGTACACCGAGTAGAGAATAGGCGGCGCCTAAACGTACGAGACGCCCGCGTTTTAGAACATTGCTCTGGGCCTTGTGATGGCTTATAAAAAGAAGACCTTCATGATCTCTTTCTCATTATTACGATCTCTTCGGATCAACTCTGATTCTATCGTCTCTTCTCCCCACAACCCTAAAATCGCAACGCTCTGCAAATCTCTTGCAATTCTCTCTTTCAAGGTACTTTACCATGTCTCTATGCTTCTCGATCTGAACCTCGATTAATTCTAAGATCTCTCTATTCCTAGTTCGTCAGATTTGTCATGTTTGTTCAATTTTTTTGGTGATTTTTGTACGTTCGTTATTTAGCTGTTGGTTGAGAACTATATCGTTTAGATCTGTTCAATCTAATGCTTGATTTTGCTATTCGAAGTTAAGCTTTGGGTTTTCTTGGTTTATGTAGATCCGTTCTCTTCGGGTGTTGTTTTGATTTCTTATTAGGGTTTCTTTTGTTTAAGTTTGGTGTATGTTTTGCTGATCGATTACTTGTTTTGTTTGTTTCTCCAGATGCAAATTTTCGTGAAAACACTCACTGGCAAGACCATTACTCTCGAGGTTGAGAGCTCTGACACCATCGACAATGTTAAGGCAAAGATCCAGGACAAGGAAGGGATTCCTCCGGATCAGCAAAGATTGATCTTTGCTGGTAAACAGCTAGAGGATGGTCGTACCTTGGCAGATTACAACATCCAGAAAGAATCAACACTTCACTTGGTTCTTCGTTTAAGAGGTGGTATGCAGATCTTTGTGAAGACGTTGACTGGTAAAACCATCACTCTCGAGGTTGAGAGTTCGGATACTATTGACAATGTTAAAGCTAAGATCCAGGATAAAGAGGGGATCCCACCGGATCAGCAGAGGCTTATCTTTGCCGGTAAGCAGCTTGAGGATGGTCATACACTCGCTGACTACAATATCCAGAAAGAGTCCACTCTCCACTTGGTGCTTCGTCTTCGTGGTGGTATGCAGATTTTTGTGAAGACCCTTACTGGAAAGACCATTACTTTGGAGGTTGAGAGCTCGGACACTATCGATAATGTCAAGGCTAAGATTCAGGATAAGGAAGGGATCCCACCAGACCAGCAGAGACTCATCTTTGCAGGTAAACAGCTTGAAGATGGACGCACCCTTGCCGATTACAACATCCAGAAGGAATCAACCCTTCACCTTGTGTTGCGTCTCCGTGGTGGTATGCAAATCTTTGTGAAAACTTTGACAGGGAAGACTATCACGTTGGAGGTTGAGAGCTCCGACACTATTGACAATGTCAAGGCCAAGATTCAGGACAAGGAAGGGATTCCACCAGACCAACAGAGACTCATCTTCGCTGGAAAACAGCTTGAGGATGGTCGGACTCTTGCAGATTACAACATCCAAAAGGAGTCGACTCTCCATCTTGTGCTTCGTCTTCGTGGGGGTATGCAAATCTTTGTCAAGACTTTGACTGGTAAGACGATCACCTTGGAGGTAGAGAGCTCAGACACAATCGATAACGTCAAGGCCAAGATTCAGGATAAGGAAGGGATCCCTCCGGACCAACAGAGACTCATCTTCGCTGGGAAACAGCTGGAGGATGGTCGGACTCTTGCGGATTACAACATCCAGAAGGAGTCTACTCTTCACTTGGTTCTTCGTCTCCGTGGTGGTGGATACTTCTGAGCTTATGGTCAGTAGTCAAAACTGGTGTTGTTTATTGAGAGACTCGTGCACTTGGAAGGTGATTTCTGCAAAAGATAAAAAAGACTTTTCTCTATCGCCTGTTATGTTTTCGTTATATGTACTTTTGTCGTAAACCTTTCCGGTTGGGCTCTTAATGTGTCAAGTTTTAATAATAATCCAAGTGCACGTTTTAAAAAATTGTTTTGTGATTTCATAGCATGCCTCAGAAAACGCAGAATATTAGAAGTTGAATGCAGCCAGAGTTACGAATGTTAACTCGTAGAATCTAAAGCTAACTCTGTTGTGCTCTTTAACAACCATGATTCTAAACTATGTAGTCTGTACCGTGGAGAGTGTTTAGAATCATGCCTTTTTTCGACGTCTGAATCCAATTTCACAAAGATATTAGTATCCACATAAAATTGGCATCTGATCTAAACAGACATGATGAAATTTATAGAAAATGTTGTCACTGTTTATTATTAGCTAAATCCCCAACAATGGTTCCAAACAACATCAATGAACCAAAGTACCAAACCCAGCAATGAATAGATAAGCGATATAATACATACACACATATCTCATATAAGGGACCTTGAAACCAGTCTCCAGCTGCAACACAAAATTGAGTCATATATATACATACGTTTATGTTCAGCAAAATTGAGTGTAATATGGGATTGTACCGAACCAAAATTACCAAATTGAAATATCCGTTTTAAACCGAAAATGAAAAGAAAATCTTAAACCGGTCCGGTTAGCGTTTGATATTATCCATATTCGAGAGCTTCTAGACGAAGAAATCTAGAGAGAGCCGTCGTCGACATTGTTTCATTTCCGCCAGCAGTTTGCGAACTCAAATCCTTACATATATCAGTTACGTTTCGTTTCCGAAATTATGAGAATTCTCGATTTCTCGTAGATTGAGATCTGCATAAACCCCCTAACCCCAGCAGATCATTAACTATAATTAACTAGAGGGAGGACTGCACCAGCCAGCCAATTAGTGTTTCGATTTTCTCACCATGCTTACTTGATGGATCATCTGGAACTGTAAGCTAACATCTGATAGAATGGTCCCTCTTCTAAGCCAAAGAGATGTGTTATGTCTAACACATGAACAAGTAACCAAAGAGATAAACTCTGTTTTTTCAAATTTCAAGTCTCCTCCATTAACGTGACATTGAAGTCTTTAAATACACAAACGAAACAAAACAGATTGATAACCAACCCTAGAAACAAGGAACATGATTAATGAAATGGGAATATGGAATCGTGGACTTGATATCCTAAAACTAAGGAAACCACTAAGCATCTTCTCTGGTTTGGTTCGGTTATGATCTTATCAACATCTTAATCTCAAAACAGAACATCATAGTAAAGTTTTTTTTTTCCCTTTGAAGCGCAAGTAGAGTACATGATGAGAATTCAAGAGTGTTTCAATTTCCACTGTCCTTAAAGAAAATGAAACCAAATACTCTGAAGCAGAGAGCGTAGTAGCAGCTTATTAATAGGAGGAGGATTGAGGTGGAATGTAGTAAGGTGCGGGGTAAGTTATAAATGTAACCATCCGGAGCATCCCAAGGACGTTGATTCGGAGACGGAATAATCATAGGGGGGAGAGGAGAAGAAAGTCCGCCGAGCCTTAACGCATCTTGAGCCGAGTCAAGCTTGATGGTCGTCATGGGAACATGTGATAAAACATGTCTCTTAACCCCAACGACGCGAGGAATAACTGGCAACGACCCACGAACAACGATGCGATCCTCGGGAACGCAAGAATCGTCCAAATCCTCCTCGATCAGAGAGGGGATCTCGCAAGGAAGTTGGGATGAACTCGTTGTCGCCGCGTGAGAGAAAGCCCGGCATTGAAGCTCAGCAAAGAGAGTAGAGTCGGAAGACGAATCAGAATGAGGGCTCGGCGACGACCCCCGCATGTCGCGACCCAGCCTGTCGCTGCCATCAGAATCCAAAGAGGTCGCTCGGCAAAGGTGACTCTCAGCAGAATCGTAAGAAACGGATCCGGGGGACGCTATCGAAGACAAATAAACAAAAAGAGAGAAAAGAGGAAATAGACGACTTAAAAAGAAGAGGAGGAGGTATACCTGAAAACTCGAGAGCAGAAGATAACTCGTAGACAGGGTGACGGAAATGAAGTAGAAGGGAAAGTATTTGTAGAGAGGGACGGAGGATTCAAGAGGCGCAATCATTATAACACTGCGTTTTGGCGACGGTACTACTTTCGGATCTCACGCGCGTCAGGAACCGCACAACGTGATTCGACCTCAAACATCGAAAATTGGGGGAACCCACGCGCGACCTTTCACTTCCCCAGGCCTTGTCCAGAGTTTACCATCCCTATGATCGGAAGCGATGACCTAAAATCCTTTGGGTAAATTAAGTTATCACTACAAGCAGTCCTTCGCCTGAAGACTACGAACTGAAGATCTTAGGGGGAGACTACTGTTAGGGGTAGATCGTCACCCCAACAAGAAAGCCGGTCCAGGAAAAGCCCAAAATAAACCTCCTAGGAAGAAGGGGTATTTTGGTCTTTTTAGAGGACGAACCGACACGATTCCCTATAAGTACAGGCGTACGGCCTTCGAGAAAGGGGATCACAAAAAGGGAAAAAGGACAGATATCAAGCACGTAACCCGTCGTCTTGAGTTGTCGAGCTCGCAGCTCGTCTTAAATCTAGTCATTTCACCTTGTCTAAATTGTATTGTAACCCGTCCTTTTGCTTCGGCATTAATCAATAAAAGAGAACTTCGACCCTCCATTCACCGAGTTAAACATATCTAATTGTGACCGATTTGGACATCAACAAGTCCCATTCTGCAACAAGCCCTCTTCTTGATTCTCTCCATAGAATCTAAAGCTAACCTTGTTGTGCTCTGCAACAACCATGATTCTAAACTACCGCATACCCTTTTTCGACCTCTGAATCACCAAATAACACAAAGACATTAGTATTCACATAACAAAGTTCTCATCCGATCAAACAAACATGATGAAGTTTATAGAAAATGTTGTCACTCTTTATTAGCTAAATCCCCAACAATGGTTCCAAACAACATCAATGAACCAAACTCAGCAACTGCCCAAACTCCTTTTCCAAAACCATAAGTGATGTATAGATAATACACATAAGGACCTTGAAGACAATCTTCTCCAGCGGTAACACAACAATTGAGTCATATAGTACATGTGAGTATCAGACATATCCAGCGTTATAAATGTAAGTATCAGACAGCAAGAATTGGTCTAAATGTTTGTCGGACTGTGTAGCGGATAAGCTAATTTGGAATGGTACCGAACCAAAATTACTAAATTGACATATCCAGTTTGAACCGAGAATAAAAATTTAAACCGGAGCGGTTAACGTTTGTTATTATCCCATATTCGAGCTTGAAGATGAAGAAATCTTAGAAGACCCGTCGACATTTGTAACATTTCCGACAGCAGTTTGCGAACTCAATCAAACCCCAAAAATATATCAGATTTTGTTCCGTTTCCGAAATATTGAGAATCCTCGATTTCTCGTAGATTGAGATCTGCATAAACCCCCCTAACCCCCGCAAGGTGCAGCTGAAAAATTCATTCGATCAAGAAGAAACATTTCATGGTATTCTAATAAAAAAGAAGGGCGATGAGAGGATCAGCACTACTTGATTTGATATTGTTCCTGCTCGTATCTCCATTAGCTAACAGTCTCAAGGGATCTGAAATCTCCAAGTTCTATGACAAATCCCTTTCCAATCAAATCTCTCAGCCTGATGGGTTAGTGTCTTCTTTCGATTCTTCGGTTTGAACTTTTAATTGATCGATCCATTTGCTGCTTTCATTCTCTTCTCTCTAATTTCAATTTGATGGGTTTGATTTGATTACACCTTATCTATTTGGGAACGTCAACATCTATTTGAATTGGTCTTAAAGTTGACATTTTTATTTTTCCAAAGTCCGTGTTTTTAGGTTTCTTGGACTATGTTGTTCTTAACAAGCTAAAGATTGTATTTTTAGGTTTCTTGGACTATGTTGTTCTTAAAAAGCTAAAGATTGTTTTTTTTTTCCTACAGAGAATCTGATTATGTATTGCTTTCTACGGTAGATGGGTCTATATCTTTGGTGGATATGTCCTCTCAGAAACTGGATTGGACATTTCATACCAATGAGCCTATATACTCATCATACCAAGCTCCTCATTATCATTACACTACTGATGAGGAACGTGCCTCGGCTCTTGGTGATGACTTTTACATGGATTGTGATAAGAATTGGCAACTTTACAATTCCTCTATGCGTAAAGGCAAACGCATAACTAAGGTGTCTGTCTTTTCGTATGATGTTTCTTAACCTCATTTTTTAATTAGAGTTTCTCACTGAAGTTGTATCATAACGAAGTGTGTATCTTTTTCTGTTTTAGATAGTGGATGCTTCGGAGTTCATTGGAACGTTGCCGTATACTTCGACGGATAGGATTGTTTTAGGTAAGAAAGACACATCTGTGTTTCTCTTAGATTGGAAGACTGGTAAATTGGTTAAGAGGTATAGAATGGACGAGTTATATTCTGATACATTCGTTGAAAATGATAAAGAAAAGGCTATTGTTTTGTCAAAAGAAGCTCCGTTACTATTTGGACCGGGGTTAAAGGAATCAGAAGATCTTCCTGAGCTGGTTTATATTGAGAGGAAAGATTTTAAAATCCAATGTATATCAAAGTTTGGAGATGTTTTGTGGAGTGTTTCTTATGCTAAGATGGAAGCTAAACTACAGAATCATGAGAGTGTACAACTTCTGGGTGGGTTATCTTCATCAGATGGTATTCCTATTAGAACTTCTTGGGGCAAAAACCAGTTACCGGTATCGTATACTACAAGTGTTCCTGTGGTCCAGTTACGTAATGTTAACTATGAAACACTGTTTCCGAGACTTGGTTTTCTAGACGAGGCGTTGTATCTTCCATTTCAAGATAGAAAACCTAATCAGTTGGCTCCTGGAGATGGGAATCAATTAGCACTTCCGAGCAATAAAGAGGCTGAAGAAGTCCTTTCCCTTCCCTTGCCTGAGACTGTAATATCTCAGATCACTGATGTTATTGATGGAAGCACTAAACAGGCAGGCTTTGCTAGCAAATTTTCTGGTTTGGTTGTCCTACTTTTCGGCCTCTGTGTTACTATGCTTTCTGTTTGCGGCATTTTCTTTTGCCGGTTAAGAAAGAGCATGCGGATCAAGGAAATTTCTGAAGTCCCAGTCGTGATACCAAAGAAGAAAAAGGCCAAGAAAAATGGGACTATAAAGGCTGCTCACAAGAAAGAGAACAAAGATCCCTGTAATGAAGATAATGAGAAGAGGTTTCTTACTGCTTTCCCTGGCCTCAATAATAGTCTGGCCGAAGGATATAGGGTTGGTAAATTGTGTGTATCCAACAAGGAAATTGCTAAAGGGAGCAATGGGACTGTTGTGCTTGAGGGATCCTATGAGGGTCGTCTTGTAGCGGTTAAGCGTCTAGTACAAACGCATCATGAAGTTGCTCAGAAGGAGATTTTGAACCTCATGGCTTCAGACAAACATCCAAATATTGTCCGGTGGTATGGGGTTGACCAGGATGAACATTTTATCTATATTTCATTAGAACGGTGTGCTTGTAGCTTAAACGATCTCATCCACGCATCCTCTGGACTGCTTGAGAGTCCAACATCTTCAAGTAGTATGCATTCGAGTCAGATCATCCCAATCCTCGAGAATGGCAAAGGAGTTGAGCTATGGAAGGAAAACGGATATCCATCTACTGTTTTGTTGAAGTTAATGAGGTTTGTTTAGTTTCTCATCTTTGACACTTATAATCAAAGGTTGCACACATCTTTCTGATCTTTGTATGTTTGTGTTACAGTGATATAATTGCTGGTCTAGTTCATTTGCATGATATTGGGATTGTACATCGAGATCTAAAGCCTCAAAATGTATTGATTGTTCAGAACTCATCTTTATGTGCAAAGTTATCAGATATGGGTATTAGCAAGCACTTGCCAGCCGACAATAGTGCCCTGACTAGAAATTCAACTGGTAAGAAACTTGAATACTTAGATGATACAATGTAATGATGGTAACATAAAATGATATATTCTTCTCATATTTGATTGTTGTTTTGAATGATAGGTTCTGGAAGTTCTGGGTGGCAAGCACCTGAACAACTTCGCAATGAACGGCAAACAAGAGCCGTTGATCTCTTCAGTTTAGGGTGTGTTCTTTTTTTCTGTATGACTGCAGGTAAGCATCCTTATGGAGACAATTATGAGAGGGACGTAAACGTTGTTAATGATCGAAAAGATCTTTTCTTGATCGAGAGTCTTCCAGAAGCTGTTCATCTTCTCTCTGGTCTCCTGCACCCTGATCCAAACTTGAGGTACGAATGGCACTTTTGGTTGATACCGTTGTTATCAAAACTAGCATTTATATGTTCAATATTTGAAAATGCAGACCTAGAGCACAAGAAGTGCTGCATCACCCATTGTTCTGGAACTCAGACACGAGACTGTCTTTCCTCCGGGATGCAAGCGATAGGGTCGAACTGGAAAACCGAGAAGAAGGCTCACAGCTCCTGGCTGCACTCGAAAGCACAGCAGCAGTTACATTAAACGGGCGGTGGGACGAAAAATTGGATAGCATATTCTTAGACAATATCGGGCGTTACAGGCGGTACAAGTTTGACAGCATCCGAGATTTGTTAAGGGTCATACGGAACAAACTGAATCACTATAGAGAGCTTCCTAAAGAATTACAAGAACTACTGGGGAGTGTACCTGACGGGTTTGAGAGTTACTTCTCAAGCAGGTTCCCAAAACTGTTGATTCAGGTTTATACAGTTTTACTTAATTACTGTAACAATGAAGAGTTCTTTTTGAAGTACTCTAAGACCACTGTATTCTAGGACTT
The DNA here is from genome assembly GCF_000633955.1 of Camelina sativa. Lineage (NCBI taxonomy): Eukaryota > Viridiplantae > Streptophyta > Magnoliopsida > Brassicales > Brassicaceae > Camelina > Camelina sativa. Next base: position 14,747,520 of record NC_025704.1, read on the forward strand.
CTTGTATGATAAAGACTTTTACTAATAAAGTTATACCTGATCTCATCAAGTAAAAATATGTTGCTGCTACGTTATGTAACTCCTAAATATAATTTTACTGTAATTTAGATACTTACAGTATAATGTTTCAGCCATTAAGAATACCACATATTTATGTTTTTTTTTTTTTAAACTTTTTAATCGAATATTTGTATTTTAGTTTATTAAGCAAACAATGTCGTGCTACTAAAAGCTAACAACCATTTAAAATAGGTGTGGGCATTTAGATATAAACTAGATTTGGACCCGTGCTACAGCACGGATTGAAATACATTTTATTATTTTTAAAATATTATATATGTAATTGTATATAATATTATTTGGATGCAACTCATGCAAATAATTTTTATTGTAAATATTATTCATGAAATGTAAATGTATTATGTAAGTCTTATATTGTTAATTTTAACCCGTGTTAGAGCATATAAATTTATTAATCCGTGCTAGAGTGTGTCCAGCAGCTTCCGTGCTAGAGTGTGTCCAGCAGCTTCCGTGCTAGAGTATATAAACATTTAACTCGTGCTTGAGTTTGTAAGTCTTAAAATTATAATATAAAAACAAAATTCAATTTGTGCTCTAGCATGGTCCTAATTTTTATTGAACGTTATGGTTTATCAATAAAATATGTGGAAAGTAAATTCTAATATTGTGTTCTTTGGAAACAACTTGATATATGACTAAAATCTTCTAAAAATACAGTTTGAAAGATCCATGATTTTATTTATTACCATTAATATATCAATTTGGAATATCTCCAATTAAGGTTGCACCCAATATTTAGGTGTAACCATTAATATATGAATTAATCTATAACCTATCTATAACCTATTTGTAATCATTTATAATTAATTAAAAATATAAAGTCTACAAAAACTATATTGTGTACTTCTTTTTATTAAAAAGGAGATCATTTGAAATAACTCCGCGATTATAATTTTAAATTAAATAATATAATTTAATCACTATAATATAAACTATATTGTGTACTTCTCTTTATTTTATATTATAATATAAATAATATAAACTATGTTATGTACTTTTCTTTTATTAAAAAGAAGATCATTTGAAATAACTATGTTATGATCTTCATGATATATTTGCTCCACGATTTATGGATTTATTATTTATTATCTATATACTCCACGATTTATGGATTTATTATTTATTATCTATATATAAAGAGTTATCTTATGAAGAGTACAAGATTAATGTATATCTTATATATAACCTATTAGTATGCATTTGTAACCATTTATATTTTTTAAAAAGTCTACAAAACTTAAGTTGTGTACTTCCCTTTTATTAAAAGGGGATGATACACCACATATTTTTTCACAAAATCATAAATAAAAAATGATCATAAATAAAAAATGATCATAAATAAAATTATGGATTTTATAACATTAATCCGATTCAGTTAATCGTTGACCGAATCTTTTGGTTTTGGTATAATAACATTGACCATAACTCTTTTTTTTTTGGTCAAGTACCATTGACCGTAATTTATTGTTTCAAATTTATGCAAATTGTTTCTATAGATAAGAAAATTAATAAAGTATAACTTGAACGTTAGTATTACTGATTTCAATTTAAGTTATCACACTCAAAATGTAAAGTAATCTGAGTATAAATTTACAAGCTTTTTGTATGGTTTCTTAAGCACATATATATACCACACACCAAAATGGCTCTCAATATGAATACGAATCTGATCATTACTACTCTTGTGACGATCTTGATTTCACATTTACCTTCTTCCTCAACAGTGGATCCTGAGCGGCCAACAAAGTCTGTAATCGACATAATCTGTAGCCAAACAGTCAACTTCAATGAGTGTGAATCGATTGTCACGTCACAGCTCGACTCGTCCCATACAGATATCGAGACCATAACGAAAGTAACGACAAAAAGAGCTCTGACCTATGCTATGGAGACGGTTTCTCATATCCAAGACTATCTTCTCCCAAATACAACAGATTCTCGGGACAAAGCTGTTTTCTCCGCTTGCAAGATCGCGTACAACGCCGTGGTTTCTCGTCTTCAGAGTGCTTATGCGTCCATGTATGAACGTGATTACGTGGCAATGAAGGCACAGCAGAAACAAGCACTTAGGTATATTGAGGTGTGTGTTAAGAGGACTAACTTCTTTCGGCGGACTCCGTTTGTAGCAGCCAACTATTATGCGAGGTTGATGGCGATGACTGCCTCCATTTCAGGCCAGATCCTTTGCTCTTCCTACAACCGCGACCCCTGTTAGAAAAATCCCGTTTTGATTTTAATTTTACAGATGATAGGCCAGGTTTCATGGAGCGTGAGCCAAGGCCTGTGCGAGTAGAAAGGCCCAATCCGAAGTATGTTGTTTGAGTCGTTACGAATTGGTGTCCTCCAATTAGAGGAGAATCCACTTTTCATTTATCTCTCTGTGATATGTCTCGCATATTTTGTAATTTTCCATTCCTTTTGTTTAGAGATTGGATAATCCCGAGTTGTTATTTCCTTTCCTATATAAATTAATGAAAAGCCAAAAAATAGGTAGTCTTAACTACCAAACAAATCTCTTGTGTCGTTGTTCTTTGCACTCTGATTGGGACTTTACCAACAGATAACTTTTTTTATATCTTTTGATAGAAACAATTGCACATTCCATTAAATTTTATTGTGTACAAGACCAAAATGAACAAACGTTAGCTATACCATTAACGTCGACTACAAGTAATTTATTTGGGAAAAAAATCGAAATATTTAGAATGTTTAATAGTTTTAATTTTAAACGTATCATCGTTTTGGACTTTCTAAGTATATTAACAAACGAAAACATTAGATAGAGAAACTTCTATTATTTTTTTGTTTAAAAATTTCAAACATAATATTCTTTAATTTTCGATGTCTATATTTTATCAATATTTTAGTTTTAATCCAGCAATAGGGGCTTAATTAGTTCTTTATATGGTATGTTGTAAGGAATTGGTTTGAGGGTTGCTTATCATGAAAATGAAGAGGACAAAAGTGGTTGAATCGAGTGAGCAAGAAAAACGTTGTGAAAAAAAATCAAATCATTTATTAATTTATTATAGACTGCAAGTCTGCAATACGATATAGACTATATATACACTAGATGAGTATCCGCTCAATGTGCGGGTTTAAAATTTTATAAATTAAATTAAAATTTTATAAATATATTAAAATTTGTTGTAAGTTATCTATAAATTTTATTTTTGTTATAATACATTGATTTATATCCATTTACAAATATTTTATGTATGTTACTATTAAAAGTGTATTTTTTTATACTTAAATATATTTTATGTTACAAATATATTCTTTATCACCATCTTGAAAATGTCTATATGAACACATTTAGCCAACTTTTTTATTTTCACTTCTGCATAGTTTTTTAATTACTAAAATTGTTGGCTCAAAAAATATTTTGAATAAAAAATATATTACATAATATACTAATCATGTATCATCACAATAATGTATGACACTCATCCCTTATGGAGAGAACCTTGCGTCCAACCTACTCCACCATGGAGAGAACCTTGGCTCCGCTTTCCTTCCTTAGGGAGATAATCTTGCGTCCAACCTCCTCCACCTTCGTCTCTTGGGGAGATAATCTTGTGTGTCCAACCTTCTCCACCACAGAGAGAACCTCGGCTCTGCCCTCTTCCTGTGTAGAGAGAACATGTTCACGTTTTTTTGCTATCTCAAAATGGCTTGCTCCGACAGCCAATTAAAGTAAAAACCTTTTTCTAACGTCACAAAAAATCTTTTGATTGTAACTAATGTTAAATTTCCCAATGTATTCATGGAAGTTTCTTTGACACACTATGATGTAGCCTCTGTCTCTGTAACGCCTCAACCGCCACCTTGCTTAGTGAGTTCATGTGCACTCTCAGTCCATGGGTCCACCTTCCTAAGTGGGTCCTACATCTATTCCCAGCCCATGAACCCATTCATATTCGATGATCGGTTTGTTACGTCTAGGAGGCTTTAAAAACTTGTTTACCGACCCTACAAATCAACAGATGATCTTTTCATGCGTTTTGTTTTCACTCGCACAGTTCCGACAATCGGGAAAGTCACCCATTATGAAGTTCTCTCAGGACCCATGAGCGAAAAATAAGTGCATTTTGGTGACATATGTGTCCAAATCAATTCTTTTACACCTTTCTGCAAACCAGGGTGTCAATGTTTTTGAGCTCCTATGGATATATCAACAACAAATTATGTTTTTTTAATCTATTTATCTATGTTTGTTGTAAGCTTGTGTTTGATTAGCCTATTTTATCTATCTATTAGGTTGATGAACTTCTACTCATTATCTCCTTTGGGATTGAATGAATAATGGTAACAATTATGTTTGCAAAAAAAAAAAAGGGTTTGTGATCAACCAATCAAGGTTGAAAATTTTGGATAAAGAATAATTTGACATAATTAAAGAAACAATAGAAAATTATTCAAAGATGAAAATATAAATTAAATAAAACAATCTAAATATACTACAATAAATTTTGAAATACATTATAAGGAAAAGAAGACGCATATATTAATTTGTTTTTTTTGGGTCAACTTATTAATCTTACCTATTCCCAACTGAAAAATGAAAAAAATAGGAGAAAAGTTTGGTATAAAAAAAATAAGAAAAATTTACCTTCCCATTAAAAAAAATTTTCAATTAAACAAAGTTGAAAGCGTGTTTTTGAATAAATTATTTAAATATGAAACAATCTATGTTTATATAGAAGTGAATACTGACAAAATTTAGAATTAATAATTAATTGTATATTTTCCTTAATCCTTTTTCTATTTTTTTGTAGAACTAATAACTTAAAATTAAAAATAAGTACATAATTTATAATTTTGAATTTTATGAACTATATATATATATATAATCTCCTTATAATAATTATTAAAAAACTTAGTATTTTTAATAAATTCTGTAATTTTGATAATTATCTTTTTACAATATTAATGTTTTATCTTTTTATATTATTAATATTTTCTTAAACAAAATATTTTATTTTTATTGTAATCAAATTTCTTCTATTAAATATTAACTTTTACACATGTCAAAATCTGAGATTGATAACTTGACACATATCAAAATCTTGTTAATGACTAACTTTCAAAACTCAACTTTATATAATAAGATACAGTATCATATCTAAAAAAAGTGGAATGGTTTATACTTTATACGTATGTTGATGCTTAAAGTAAAACTTTAATTTATGACATTATTTGTTACAATTACTCATTCGGATGATACAGATAATGGAAGTTGGTTAGTAATTAAGTAACTGGAAAGTGAAGTGTGCAAGTCATAATTTGGTTTCACTCCTAACTTATACAGTTATACATCTCAAACTGAATCTCATTTGTACGTAATCGTAATCCTAAACTTATACATCCCAAAATAAATTTAATACTTTTAAAAGTTTAATACGTAATCGATATGAATTAATTAACTAGACAAACAGAAAATCTCTAATCTGTAAACAACAATTCTATTATAACAATAATAATCTCAGAAGTAGTAAGAGTGCTGTTCTACAACTTTAAATTGTAATTGAATTCATCATTTCTTGTCCGAATCAAAAGAAAATATGATAGATAGCGTCTCTTTTTATTTATTTAACAAATTGATGGGAATTGGAATAACTTAACGGCATATGGTTGAAATTTTTTAATATAGATGGGAATAGAAGCTGACAACACATCAACATTGGGAGGGACATATCAGGACATCAGGTAGTAGTAACCTGAAGTCGGAAGTCAAACATATGCAACACCACCTAACGCAACCCAATCCACTCTTTTCATAAAAGTCAGTGCTCTTTGTGACAACACTTGGCGACACTTTCAAGGGACTCCAATTTTTTACCTATTTTTATATAACAAAACTAAAACCAACTTTACAAGATTTGTTGTACTACCACCATCTCTTCTTATTCTTCTATTCTTCTCTTTTTTACATAAAATTAAAAAAAAAAATGCAGGGTTAGTGAGTTTTCAGACCAACAACCTTGTATGTATCTCCCGCTCTGTCTTTTAACTGCAAAACGCGTGTTCCTTTCATAGTATTTGCCATTTGGTTTTGTTTTTTAAGAAACTTTGAATCTGAATTACAAAATCTGTACTTCCATAATAAATATAGAAACCCTAATTTGTACTTCTTTGCAGTACACTTTCTCTCTCTCTCTCTCTCTCTCTCTCCCTTCATTTCTCTTCTATAAAAATTTCTCAATCCAACATCACTAATATGCGATCCTCTCTTCTTCTTCTTCTTCCTTCTTCTTCGATCTTGACTCTACGAATCATTCGATTCTCGACGAGATTCGCATATTTTCCACCAATCGCCGGATCAAAGCCTTGTTTCCTTGTAAAAGAAGTAACCAATAATCAGATTTAGGTTATTTTTTCAGATTCGTGTTAATTTCTTCAAATGGAGAACGAGAGGGTTGTTGAGAGAGAACAGAGTCAATTTGAAGAAGACGTATCGATAGATTCGAGAAAACCACCGCCATGGAGGAAACAGATCACGGTTCGATCCATCGTCGCGAGTTTGTTGATAGGGATTGTCTACAGCGTGATCTGTCTGAAGCTGAACCTAACGACAGGACTCGTCCCAAATCTCAACATCTCATCAGCTCTCTTGGCTTTTGTCTTTCTCAAATCCTGGACCAAAGTTCTCCAAAAAGCAGGAATCGTTACTACTCCATTCACACGTCAAGAGAACACTATTGCTCAGACTTGTGCCGTTGCATGTTACAGCATCTCTCTTGCAGGTATAAATTCACACACACAATAAGAGTCTGCACATATTGGAATAATGTGACGTAACTAAGTTTCCATATATCACATAGGTGGGTTTGCATCGTACCTGCTTGGTTTAAATAGACGAACGTATGAGCTTACGGGAGCAAATACAGAAGGAAACAATCCTCGTGGTATAAAAGAGCCTGGTGTTGGATGGATGACCTCATTCCTTTTTGTTACTAGCTTCATTGGACTTGTTGTATTAGTCCCTCTTCGTAAGGTAATGATTTTTAGAAAATTATGAAACAGAGTAAAATTTTGAATTCAGTGGTGTGATTACTGAGGATGAAATTGATGTGAATAACAGGTGATGATTATAGACTACAAGCTAACGTATCCGAGTGGAACAGCAACAGCTGTTCTTATTAATGGGTTTCATACTAACAAAGGAGACAAGACAGCCAAGTATGTTTGAATCTTGGTTTTTCTTTACTTGTTCATGGATTGGATTGGATATGTATATATTGATATCTTAGTCGTTTTTGATACAGGAAACAGATTCGTGGGTTTATCAATTCGTTTGGATTGAGTTTCTTTTGGGCATTCTTTGGATGGTTCTATTCAGGTGGTGACGGATGTGGATTCTCTCAGTTCCCTACATTTGGTTTACAAGCTTGGAAAAAATCGTGAGTTTCCTCTGTTTTTGTTATAACCTTTTCAAGCTTTAGTTTAAAACAAGTTTGATTGACGAGTGCTTTTATCTTTTTTGGGGGGATACAGATTCTTCTTTGACTTCAGTATGACGTATGTTGGAGCTGGGATGATTTGTTCACATTTGGTGAATCTATCGTTGCTCTTTGGAGCGATCCTTTCGTGGGGAATAATGTGGCCTCTCATAGCCCGGCTTAAAGGTGAATGGTTCCCTGCAACACTGCCAGAGAGTAGCATGAAGAGCTTAAATGGCTATAAGGTCTGATTTTGTCATACTAGTTTTATATACTTTGCGAGCTGTGGTAGCAAAAAGATGTGATAAGTTTTGTTTTTTTTGTTGTGTTGTTATTAGGTGTTTATATGCATTGCATTGATATTAGGAGATGGGCTTTATAACTTTCTCAAGATTCTTTTCTTCACTGGGAGAAGCTTTCACTCTAGACTCTCTAAAACCAACAGCGTCAACACATGTAAGTTTAACTGTGGAAAGATCCTACCTAACTCTGTTTTGTATTTGTTTCAATGTTAAAAGTATATATAACCAAGATTGATTGCAGTTGCAGCGGTAGAAGTTCCAGAAGATGGTACAAAAGAATCTGATAACCTGAAACGAGAGAATGAAGTATTCGTTCGAGAGAGTATCCCACTATGGATGGCTTGTGCTGGATACTTATTCTTCTCCATTGTCTCCATCATTGCCATCCCTCTGATGTTCCCTCAGTTGAAATGGTACTTCGTTCTCGTAGCTTACCTTCTTGCTCCGTCTCTCAGCTTCTGTAACGCATATGGTGCTGGCTTAACCGATATGAACATGGCTTACAACTACGGTAAAGCGGCACTCTTTGTGATGGCGGCATTAGCTGGAAAACACGACGGCGTGGTGGCTGGAATGGTTGCTTGTGGTCTCATCAAATCAATTGTTTCTGTCTCGGCTGACCTGATGCACGATTTCAAGACAGGACATCTAACGCAAACTTCGCCACGCTCGATGCTTGTTGCGCAAGCCATCGGGACAGCCATAGGTTGCGTGGTTGCGCCGCTTACCTTCTTTCTCTTCTACAAGGCCTTTGACGTTGGAAACCCGGACGGTGAGTACAAGGCTCCTTATGCTATCATATACAGAAACATGGCAATCCTCGGTGTTCAAGGTCTCTCGGCTCTCCCCGACCATTGCCTTGAGCTTTGCTACGGGTTCTTTGCATTTGCGGTTGTTGCCAACCTGGCAAGAGACTTCTTGCCAGAGAGGCCAGGGAAATGGATCCCACTCCCGATGGCAATGGCTGTACCGTTCCTGGTGGGCGGGTCGTTCGCAATCGATATGTGTATTGGGAGCTTAGTGGTATATGTTTGGAATAAGGTGAACCGTAAGAAGGCAGATGTGATGGTTCCGGCTGTTGCATCAGGTTTGATATGTGGTGATGGTCTCTGGATTCTGCCTTCTTCTTTGCTGGCTCTGGCTAAGGTTAAACCACCTATGTGTATGAACTTCACTGCAGCTCATTAAGGCATCTGAGATTTTTACAGACAAAAACCCGAACTCATTGCCGGAGAAATGTATTCTAGATATGGTTAGATTAGGAGTAGACAGTTAAAAGAGGAACTAAACCTCATATATAGATATGTCTTAATACAACAATATAATTAATAATTTTTGAATAAGAATGAACAGAATGAGAGAGTTGGTTTATTCTTTTACCGGCGGAAGATTCTCTTTCCCGGCACAAAAAAAATTGTTTCATATACAAAACTGAAAATGGAGTCAGAGAAACTCACTTCTGAAAGTTTCACAACACACCACACAAATCATGACTACATTGATTCTGGTCTTGATATGTTAAACATGGATTTAGATAGCTACATAGCGGTAAATCAAATCCCTGAGTCTATTCTTTTACGGCTTGCCATGAACAAGTATATCACAGTTGCGTCCCAAGCACCAGGGAGTGATAAGCCAGTACACAGGGTAAAGGATTATGGGATGGAGTGTTCAATCTTGGTATGGAGGGTAGCAATAAGGTCATGTGCATCGTCTAAGAGCTTCCACACGTCTAGTTTCCCTACCATATTGTGGCACTCCCGGAGAATCTCCTCCATGCTACTGTACTTTTCTATTATGAGTTTCCTCCTCTGCAGAACTGAAGCCGCTACTGCATATAGCAACAAATCGTCTGTAGGAGGGGCTCGATGCTTTATGCGACGACTCCAGGAAGATTTCCCCATGCCAGCTCTTATTGCAGCTTGGTCTGCCCAAATCACTTCCCAGAGATGCAGCGTTTGGTCCAGAGTCAGCTCCCTTCTAAACATCACAAGAACCATTCTGTAAACAAAGAAACAGTCTTCAGCCTTGACTTTCTCAAGATGCTTGTATAGCTGTGAGTCTTTGGATTTGATAATCTTTGAGACTATGTTGAGTTGCCTTGTGATCCCAACCTCATCAAGTCTGAAATTCTGACGAGCCTTCTTCATGAACCCAACGAAACACCAAAATGCTTCGTAGTCATCAGGTATGACAGAGAGTATAGGGGAAAGAAGGTCACTCATTCCTTGGCAATATCCAATTTCAGGGTCATATAAAGCATAGGCTTCAAGGACAGCAACAAGTCTTGCAGCGTGAAATATTTTTGAAGGTTCCAAATGATTGTAGTCCTTTAAAACAACTGCGTCAGCAGCTCGACGTGCCCTATTCTCTGATACCATAGCTTGGGATGAGGAATATGGAGTCCACTCTGTATCAGCACGAAGAGCGTCAAGACGAATAATACGCTGCCAAGTCACAAAATCCTCTTTGGTACGAGAAATGAATATGCTGGATGAAGAAGTATGATTTTCATCCTTCCCTTCAGAAGAGGGAACAAGCTGAATAGACTCATTCTCATCTGAAGAATCTGAGTCTGAGGACTCAGAATTCAGTTGTCTCGAGCCAGTGTAGTCTCTATCAAGCTTACATGAGACATCACTCATGTAACCATTATCTTCCGTATTGTCTTTGTCGCTAGAGAGAGACTTGTGGTCGCTGCAAGCATCATCATCAGAACATGAACTGTCAGAGTCTTGCGCCAGTGACCAACAACTATCACGCCCGTCTTGAGTAGTTTTCTTGATCTTGTTTAACTTAAAAGTCCCACTGTTTTGTCTTTGAAGCCTTTTGCACTGTCTGCGTAGTCTCTCATATACTTTTCTGCAATTGTAGTAAGGTTAAGCAAAATCAAGTCAAAAATTAACAAAAGATATGAAAAGATCTTCCAACGATGAGTCATCTGTTTCTCACCTTCTCCAAGTTCTTGTAGCACCTCTCTCTTCTTCGGAACTATTCAAATCACACCTGTTTTGTAGAGAAGAAAATAAACAATGGTGAGGGATGTGAAGCAAGAGAAAAATGGTTCTGTGAGTATATATATAAGTGTGTCGTCGTGACATAAGTGATGATGCTTTCTTAACAAATCAGTCAAAATGTGCAATATTTGCCACCCAAATTTCACGTTATAACCAGACAATGAGACAATGTCCTTTGATTTCAACACATCACAAGCAACACAAGTAGAGTATAAACAAATAAACTACCACAAGTGCGACAACTAATAGAGTTTGAATATATATATACTTACACTCCAAGAAGGAACGGCCACACTTCCGACCGAATGCTAGGATCAATGCCCTACAAGAAGATATAAGAAAATGAATAACTCCAAAAACATTTGTAAATCACTGAAAAACTTCACTATACTGACAAAGCTTTGACTCACTCTACTCCGGACTTTCTTCAACAGATCTACTCCCCCATTCCGAAGTCTACCCTCAGGGGTGAAAAGTTTTTTCCACCGGCGAAGTGTGAGAGGTTTCTTTCGTTTTCTTCGAGACCAGGGCGATTTGAGTCGGTGCCTGAAAACAGAAAATGAAATAGTTTCAGAAAAATGCCTGCTTGTTCTGATACAATATAAACCATGGAACATAAATAAAGACATGTTGATATATAGAACAACACTACACTTTCAAAAGCTCACAAACATAGATAAGGAGCAAGATAGTGTTGAGATCCTATATGTGGAAAATAACTGAATGGGTTCATTAGGACAAAAGTAAAAAAAAACAAATCCAACCATTGATCCTGTAATAAAGACAACAACACTTAGAAGCAATGTACTAAATTCTAGATAAGATTCTTTTCTCTATCAACAAGCAATCAAAAATATCATCTAAACCACTGCGAAAGAACTAACAAAAATCTCAGCATTCAAAGAAACACATTCCCAATCAAATCAAACTCAGAATGATAGATATATATATATATATATATAGAGAGAGAGAGAGAGATGAAAAGGAGACTCACGGATCAGAAGAAGAAGAAGAAGAAGAAGAACAAGAAGCAGGAGAAGAAGAAGAAGTAACAAGGACGAAAGCAGAACGCAAATGAGTCCACGGAGAAGACGGGGAAGAAGGAATAGGAAACGAAGACTTCGTTTGAATTCTTCTAAGTGCTTTCATCGAACCCAGACTCCTCTCTCTCTCTCTCTCTATCTTCCTCTTCCTCAATTCAAGGGTTCAAAGATCAGAAAATGCCCCGTACGAATCAGCAACAGATTTGATCCCAAAACTCCGGCGAAAACCATACGACCTCCTCCTCCTCCTTGTCAGCCGCGTCGTTGAAGAAGAAGAACTAGCTTCCGCCTCCTTCTCTGTATAAAGTTTGGATTTTTATTTTCTTTTGCGCTCTCTCTCTCTCTCTCTCTCTCTAGAATCTGAAAGAGAGGGGGGAAGTCAAAATGGGGGGAGTAAAGAGAAGGTCATATACTCTCAATCAATGTTGGAAGCCTTAAAGCCTATTCCTTTGGCTTTTTTATATACAAAGTTCGTTACCACCACCACCACCACTACGTAGAGGGAGTGAAATGCTCAATTTTTATTACACATTTAGTCCTTTTTCTTTATTTATTTCTTTCCTCTTTAATTATATTCACAGTCACAGTAATAAATGTATCTAAAGATGATTTGGTTTTAGTAATTATATAGTCCAACTAAATTAAATTTCTTAGTAAATATGTCAACCTATACCCATATATGTTTCCAACTATAAGTCCTTTTCAGTCAACAATCAAAAATCTCATATGAATCACATACCTTTTATATTCCCTACATTAAGAATAGATGAACCAGAATCTCATCTCTTTTAATGCCCAACGTGTTTTCTAGTTTCTGTAAATTAATATTAATACATGCTTCAATTTAGGAAATAAATATCTTACTCACTCACCACAAGGTCCACAATTACTATCTTGTTTTAAGTTAACACACTCATATCTCGGGCTGCACTATACCAAAATGACTCAACGGTCTCAAAACAACCATTGGATAGAGAATGTTGGTTCTGATATATTTTGATTTGATTCATTATTTCACAATGTCAAAAGTACACTTTTATTACAACAATCTCTTCCCAGATAGAGAGAGTCCGCGAGTTAAACCACTCGACCTAACAATCCAAAAAACCAAACTGGAGGAGTAGTCACATTGGTAAGTGAAATGAAATGGAAAACATTACGACTTAGAGCTTGGAAGATGCTGGTTTATCAAGAAACCAAACCAGCTCCTCTTCAGCAGAGACAGAACCCGCAGGTGGGACAGTCCCAGTCTTTTTCAGAGCTGCCTGCACGGCTTCAGCTTTGCCAGAACCGCAAACGACTAGAGCTACATGTGCAGAGGAGTTGATCACGGGGAATGTGAAGGTGATTCTTTCAGACGGAGGTTTTGGAGAATCGGTGATTGAAACTACCCATTTCTTGTTCTCGTTGCAGAGACCATGTCCAGGGAATAAGGATGCTACGTGGCCATCAGGTCCCATACCGAGAAGCATGAGATCAAATTCGGGGAAGCCGGTTGTTTCAGATACGCGGAGGATATTAGTCTTCACCAAATGTTTGAGACAGGTCTCGTAATCATCCGCTGCAGCCTCGGCGGATAGTGATTCGTTGATTGCATATACGTTTCCAGCTGGAATTGGAACCTGAAGAGCTCTTATCATCAGTTCGTTGAAAAAGTTACTATAATCATATATGTTTCAGTCATTTAAAACGTTTGAATCAAGAGTTATGTGATTCAACGTGCACTCTATACACACTGAGTCTCAACAACCACTACAACAATTCTATAGAAAAAAGAAATGAAGATAACTATGCGAGTTACAAGGATGTATCGAGAAACCTTTAATGAACATGTGAGACCAACAATGAAGGGGACAGAGAAAGTTCAAATACCTTGGATAGAAAACCATCATAAGCTAGCTTGTAGTTGCTGTCGTCGTGATCCTTTGGCACAACCCTCTCGTCAACCCAGAAGAAATGCCACCTCGCCCAATCGATCGAATCAGCATAAGGAGATTCAACTAATTTCCTGGAAAGTTTGAGCAAAGCATTTTCATTAGATAAAACAAAACACTATCAAGAAAGTAAGTCAAAGATATGAAAAGCTATGTTCTTGATCAACCATGAATTGAATAGAACCATAACTCAATAGAAAACTAAGAGAATCACAAATTGCAAAACAAACCAAGAACAGTCATACATCATCTTCAACACCAATAATGAATGAATGATGATAAACACCAATACTCAAACGATACAAATAAAACATTAGGTTCATTAATCGAACATTCATAGTAGTATCCATGAGACTGAGATCAAACAAAACCTAGTTACTTGGAATCCCATTCACAAGCCCCATTCAAATTCAAAATTTGCAGATGTTTAAACCCTAAAAATTAAAGACTTTACAACACCCTAAATCCCAAATCAAATCTTCACAAGCCAAAAAAATTATCATGGTTTTCAAATCGAAAGAAAGATAAAGAACACACACCTGAGCGATTTGATGAGAGAGCCACCAGAGACAACGACAGTGAAAGCGCCTCTCTCTTTACAAAACTTATCGGAGAGATCAGCTGTGAATTTTGCCAAATCAACCGCCAAATTCTCCTCGAGATCATAAATCTCAACTCTTTTCTTCTCCTCCGCCGTCGTCGTAGCCATGCTTCTCACCTCCAGTACCTTTCTCCGAGTATGAGATAATTTCCGGCTAGTAGATCCAGTTCCGATCGATGAAACAGAGTACGATTCGAAACGAGACGCGGTAGAAGAAGAAAAAGGAGAGCAAGTGAGATGATACTTGGGGAGAGAATAATTAGAACGGAGGTTGGTGGGCGATGAGAATAGAATCGAGCGAAGGGAACAACAAGACGAAGTAGCCATCGTAAACAAATAAAAAAGGTCTCGACTTTGTAGTGAAAGTGTGCAACTTTGACTTCGTGGAGTTAGTAGTACAAGTGGATTAAAGAGCCTTCTCCGTCCGACCAAACAAGTGCCAAACAGAGATTATGCTAAAGGACCACGACACGACCACCGTTTCGCTTCAGATGAATCTTGTTGCATATGGGCCAAGGCCCGTTAATTGTAATTAGGTTCAAAATTGTTTTCATGAACCTGAAGCATCGCGTTGACATTTTAAATGATTTGTGTAAAAGTTACAAATCCTATGTTATTCAATTATGGATTTTAAAAAGTCTCATGAAATCCACTATTATTGAACTGATGATTTAAAAATCTACTTTAAAATCCACTGTTATTCAAAACAGTTTGTGGATTTGGATTTTAATAAGTTTTAGGGATTCTGGAGGATTAGAGAGGATTTGTTTAGTTAAAAATATAGAAATCTAAATCTCATGGTTTTAGGTGGGATTTGAAAGAATTTTCATATAATTCATATCAACTTCCCTAAAATCTACAAAAATTCCAAATTTCCTAAATCCCATCAAATCCTCCAAAATCATTGTTTCAATACACCCCCTAAGTTTACAAGTTTCAATGTACTAGGTTCAATGTAGTAACATAATTTTTTAATAACTAATTTTGAGATATTTAGGCTATGAATGGGCAATAAGTTTTTCATTGGTTTTTAGTTTTTAGATTTTGGTTTTCACATTTTTGGTTTTTGGTTTTTGCTGTATATTTAAAAATTAATAAATCAAAAAATCAAAAATAAAAACTTACGCTGAAAAAAGGTTTTCCACAAAATCTCAAAATTATGGTTTTTTAGTTTCTCTTTGAAATTTGGAAAAACCACTTAGAAACTAGTTTCCCTAATCTTTAGAGAATCCAATTTTAAAAAATCTTGAATGGTAAAATAATAGATTTTTTAAAAATCAAAAACCAAAATCCAGTTAAAAACTAGTTACCATTCAAGGCCTTAGATTTCATGGAAATATAAGATAAGCATATGGGTGACTTATATAATTGATTTAGATTTAATGGAAAGTTATTCATTTAAGAAATAAATAGATTTTGTAACTGAAAGAACTTGAAATGAGTTATAAAAAAAAACTGAAAGAACTTTTTTTTTGTCAACAACTTTAATTGATTGACTCAAATTAACCAATTTTGAGGAACATTGTTATTAAAAGAAAATTATTTACACAATGAACTTTATTGGCCATAACAATATTAGGTAAAATTTTATGTACATGATTTACTTATTAAAGGGCAGATAATTAATTTCCTCATCATGTTCAACTTTTAATTATTATTTTTATCTAATAGAGTCTCTATATATATAGATTAACTAGTTACCCCAAGAACATACAATTCTCATAGAAAGAAAAGTTTAGAAGAAAACTAGAAAAGGTGAAAGTATGGAGAGAACAACCTCACTTGTATTTCTTGTTAGCTTACTTATCATATTTGCCTCAGGTATTATATATCTTCCAGAGTTTTTTTTTTCAAAATTTTCCGAATTTTAAATTTCATTTAATGAAATGCGTATTTTTTTCTTTATGTAACAAGCTATTTTGTTATGTGTACAACTAGTTTATCAAAATGGATGCTCTATATGTCAAAACAAAAATTTCAAATCCTAAAATGTAATCTAAATTTAATAAATTAGATGTCCAAATAAAAATAACATAGTTACGAAAACAATCACATATTTCTTCACAATTTAAATATATATATTTTCATTGTTAATTTCTTAGTTTACTTGTTCTTTCTATATGGTACAAATACATTTTTTTTTTATTATGTTAAGTTTACTAAAACAATAATGTTTCAGTTCTGAATCAAGCTCATACATGCGTGGACAACAGCCTTGGCCCTTGTAAAAATTGCGACGAAAGATGCAAGGCCAAACACGGGCCACTGAGCGTAAGCAAATGTAACGGTGGGGATGGGATGTGCATGTGCACCTACGAATGTGTGCCACTTTTACCAGCCAAAGTGTGCCTCGGCGCGATTGATATGTGCACTGACAAGTGTCCTCTGACTTGCTGTGATAGACTATGCGCAATAAAGTACAAAAATGGACGTGGGGGTTGTGTCGACTATCTTGGTTATAGGATGTGCACATGCGAGTACTCCTGCTAAAACATATTGACATAATTATGTAAAACAAATAATATGGTGATAAAATTATTGATATTACTACTCTTCGTTTGGGTAATACATTATGAAATGTCATCATACATCACATATAATTTATCATTATCAAGAGACTAAGTTATGTTCCTAATAATCAAATGAAAATTAAGATAACTAAAACAAATGCACTTGAAGATCTAACCAAACCACAACAGAAGCCCTTGGGTGTTTTCTATATCTCTACTCAATCTAAGGCCTGAGAAAGATGAATTAAATACAAACTAGAGTGTCTTACAAAAGATATCTCTGGTCTTTCATTCATCTGTAGAAGAATGTGTTTGGTTGGGCAAAGCTACTGAACAAATGCAGAGCTCGAGAGGGCTGCGCATAAGGCACCATATGAGCCGCTCCTCTCACTGTTGCAAAAGTCAGTAGCTTTCCATACTCGATGGCCCAGCCTCCAACCTAGTTACATTGAAAAGGTTTGCAATCCGTTTGAGAAATTTTTGCAGGGAGCAAACTTGGCTTTTACTAACTTTAACATTGTTTCACCGTCTCAGAACCTACTTGTCTTTTGTGAAACCAGGCTCCATATGGAACTGTGGTCTCGAAGTTGAGATCTTGAGCAAGTTCTCTTACGAGAGTTCTAGAACCCAGGAATGGAACTACGGAATCTTGATCTCCACTGCAATTTCGACAAGCTGGGTGTTAAGCTAAAAAAGACAGGAGAAGAAGGAGATAAAAAGAGATTTTCAATAGAATTATTACCTAAAGATCCAAACAGGAATTTTGTTCTGTAGAATTCTCTTCAGAACCGGAAGCATGTCAATGTTCCCATCTATGCCAGAGTAGTTTAACACGCTGTGACAGGCAAAGTAAAAAGCCAATAGCAATACGTATAGAGATATATCAACTTTACTTATAAACAGCTTTTTTAATTTTGTGATCAATGAAACTGAGAGAGAGAGAGAGGGTAAGCTAATTTACCTGCTGCACATTGACCATTCATAAGGCAGGTGAGTGCGGTTCGCATGAAGCGCTATCTGTACCTCTGGAAGGTTAAAATAGAAGCGTCTTTCGTATGTCATACAAACATCCACTCCCAAGCTCATCTTAGTTGCCTGAAACCATTTAAAAAAAAAATTGACAGACAATTCCAACAATTAAAAGGTTTTTTTTTGTTGGTAGGACCAAAAGGTGAAAAAGGGCTGACAATTTTCTTGAGCCTCAGCTCTTGCTGAACGATAGATGGATAGCATACGTCAAGGAGAACATCATAGTTGTTGACGTACTCAGTGATGATGCTTTCGGTTTCACCGATAGCCTCATTGCAGGCCGTGCTTACGTTATGGGGGCTGGCAAATGTGTAATCTTCAAAGTCACATTGGCTCGTGATTGTGAGTTTGAGTTCATCAGAGATCATCCCATGAGACCAGAAGAACTCGTACATAGCTGGACTGTCCCTCTCAAGCTTCAGAAGTGGATTGCCAATCTGATCAAAAAAAAAAAAAAAACAGAAAGGATTCAGAAGAGAACCAAAAGAGCTCATGAAACGTCAAGAAGGGTTCTTTTGCTTACTGCAATGCCTTTGATGTTGAACTTGAAACCACTTGACCGTGAATTGTAGCTGAGAATCGCATCAGCCAGTTGAGGTATGTAATGTCCTGCAAAAAATATGAGAATATTGATGTTTTTTAAGGTCAACATTCAGTTTCCGTCATCGATATCGAAGACACACCTGCATAGCTTTCGCCAGTGAGAAAGAGGTCGCGAGACTTCAAATTTGGGAACTTGTCCAACCATCTCAACAAGAAGACGAGCATATCGCTAGCTGTTCCAACAACATAACACATTTTAAAGAAACAACAATCTATCTACTAATCTAGTTTAAAGAGTGGAATTTAGATTGTACCAGTAGATCTGTCTCCAGCGTTGTAATCAGAGGTTCGGTTGGAGTAAGACCATCCTACTCCAGCCGGTGACTCCACAAATAGCAAGTTCGAGGCTACACATATATATTACAACACATCAAATGTAGAATCAGAGAGAGCTCATGCATAAAATTGTCAAGAACAAACAAACCTTTGTTCCAAGACATGGAGTTAACACGGAGGCCACGGCCATCGCCTGTGGGGTAAAATGGACCTAACTCAGTGAAAGCTCCTCCACCAATCGAAGAACAACCTGGACCTGCACTACAAACGCTCAAACATGAAATTTAATTCACACATTCTTTAAAACATATGAACTACTGTATGTAGAAAAAAGCTGAGCGGACCTCCATTGAGCCAAAGGGTTAATGGTTTTGTATCTGGTTGTTTGACAGCCTCCACGTAGTAATAGAAGAGACTCCGACCAGCTTTCACGTCGACATCGACATAACCTGCGTATTGTTTGAACCCAACTGTTGGTTGACCTGGTAGCCTCACCACCAAATCTTCTTCCGGGTACCCTTGCACTGACAGCAGCAACAGCACTATTGCCACAGCCATGGCCTGCCACGACACACTGGCCATCTTCTATGCCTTTTCGAATTATCTGCCCATTGATATGTCAAATGAATCCACCACATTAATAAACCCAGTTCAAACAAACAAGAAAGATATACACTATGAAAGATGAAAGGCCAAAGAAAAGAATAATCAAATCAAGAGAAATCTACATAACACCCATACCAAAAAAAAAAAAAAAACATATCATTCAACTGAAACTATAAAATTAGGAACTAAAAGACTAAAAGATGTTGTTAAAGTTTCGGAATCTCGAATCAAAATTTTGATTTGGCAACTAAAAAGACTATACATTGTTCGAATCAGTGGGACAAGAGGAAAACATATGTGATCTATACCAAAAAGTAGAGATTCTTGATGTGTGTAGCAGTAAGATCTAAGTTACTAAAACACTTCAAAATCAGCTAATTGGGGTACAAGAACACAAGCCCAGTAGAGATACAAACAGTGAAATGAATCTGGAAAGAAAAAGCATGATACTTTGAGATACCCATTAAACAAAATCCACTTTCGTATACGTTACAAACAACAACAACAACGAGCAAAATTTACTCTGTTTGCTAGAATTATGACAATGAAAAAAGAGAAAAAGAAAAAAATATATACCGAAAACAGCAGACTACAACGAACGAAAATTAAGGTGACGAATCTGGTCTTATCTTCTTCAATTTGGACAACATTGGGAGTGACAACAAACTGAAAGATGTTTGAAAAGTTTTGACGAGTAAATTTTATCAAAAACCCAAAAAATCGAAATTTTCTTCTTGATTAACTCCGGTTCGGTTCACTTGTCTACTTTTTCTTACCATTTCTTTTTTTCTTTTGTGGTAACACGCTATGAAAGTCACTGCCTTGAGGCTAGAGCTCCCATTGAGAAAGCTGGTGGTGAATGCTTAACCTTTGACCAGTTCGCTCTCAGAGCTCCAACGGGCCAGAACACTGTAATTCTCTTAACCTCCTATCTGTACTTGTGCATTTTCAACTTGATAATTAAAACTGATGGTTGGGTGTTTCTTGTGTCTAGATACTTCTTTGAGGACCTAATAACTCACATGAAGCAGTCAAGCATTTCGTTCCTGCTCCTGGTGTGCCACACATTCACTCCAAGCGATACGTTCGTGCTAAGGGAAGGAAGTTCGAAAAGGCCTCCTATTCTACAGTTGCTTCTTCATCTCTTTAATTTGTTATTGGATTTTGTTAGAGAATTCTGCTTTTTCGACATGCTTCTAAGCTTGTTTCTCTACTGGTTTTATTGAGTGCTTATTACGCATTGAGCTGTACTATGTTAAACTTAATTTATGATCTTTTGACTAAAGTCTCAACATCACTAGAAGTCTAGAACCAAATTAATTGCTACCTCACTGAGAGTGTACGTACGTTCTTGCTGTTTAGGACTCTTTCCTTTATATATTAATTGTTTCACTTCGTTATTGTTGACGTGTGTGTGTTGATGTGTGCCCTAATCTCCTATTTTGTAGCCACCCTATATAAGCTCTGTAATAGTCATATTGTATCCCTTTAAGCAGAAATATTGAATAAAGATTTCTCTTCACTATTTGTTCTTTGTTCCTACTTTCATGGTATCAGAGTTCAGTCGCCAATGGCTGATAATTCTGATTCTTCCGCTTTATGTTTTTCTCATTGTGTTACTTTAAAACTCTCCTCAAACTATCTTTTATAGAAAATCCAGCTCGAAATTGGCTTAACAATCAGAGGTTGTTGGGTCATGTCCCTGGCAGTTCTCCGTGTCCCCCTGCAACCAGAACAGTCAAAAATGGAGATGCGCAGACTGAAGCTCCAAATCCGGATTTCCTCACTTGGATACACAATGACCAGAAGATTATGGGATGGCTGATTGGTTCTCTCTCGGAAGAAGCTCTCAGATCTGTGTATGGTCTTCAAACTTCTGGAGAGGTATGGTTCTCTCTAGCCAAGAAATACAACTACATCTCGGCCTCTAGGAAAAGTGACCTTCAGCGTCGTCTTTACTCTATTGAGAAGGCTGAAAAACATTTAGCTGAGTATCTCGACTCTATTAAGAAGATATGTGTTCAACTACATTCTATTGGCTACTTTGTTCTTGAAAATAAATTTTTTTGGAGTTCTTCATGGGTTAGGTCAGGAATATGAGTCTATAGCTACTGTTATTGAAAGTCAAATGGATACCTTTCCATTTACGTACGATGATGTTGTGATAAAACTGACTAACTTTGATGATAAGATTCAACGCTATGCTGGTTCATCAGTATCTCCTCATCTGGCTTTCACTACTGATAGGGGATACTCAACTCGTGGTCGTGGTCAGTCTCATGGTCGGTCTGGTGGATATCGAGGTCATGGAAGTTATTCAACCCGAGGAAGAGGTTTCCATCAACAGATTTCTCACGGCTCTTCCTCTAACTCTGACACACGTCCTACTTGTCAGATCTGCAACAAATATGGTCACTCTGCTGCTAAGTGTTACAAACGTTTTGATCACTCCTATCAGGCTGAAGACTTGACACAAGCACTCACTGCAATGCACGTTTCTGGTCCTAACACTCAAACTGGAACTGAGTGGTATCCTGACTCTTCAGCTACAGCTCATATCACCAAATCCACTACTCAGCTGCAGACAGCTCAACCATACAGTGGTGAGGACTCTGTCATTGTTGGTAACAGTGATTTTTTGCCTATTACTCACATCGGTTCATCTGTGTTGCCAAGTCGTCAAGGTAACTTGCCCTTACGAGATGTCTTAGTTTGTCCTGGTATCACAAAATCACTATTGTTTGTTTCAAAACTCACTTGTGATTATCCTTGTGCAATTGAGTTTGATTCTGATGCTGTGATTATTAAGGACAAACAGACAAGGTAGCTCCTCACCAGCGGTCCCAGACGTAAGGATCTGTATCTGTTGAAGAATCTTCGGTTCATGGCGTGTTACTCTGTGAGACAACAGGCTACAAGTGATGAGGTGTGGCACCTGAGGCTAGGTCATCCTCATCAAGATGTTCTTCAACAACTTTCACGAAATAAGGCCATAGTTATTAATAATATGAGTCATCGGTTATGTGATGCTTGTCAGATTGGAAACTCCCTTTTACTTCCTTTTACTTCCTCTGCTTTTGTTTCTAGTAGACCTTTAGAGCGTTTCCACTGTGACTTATGGGGACCTTCTCCAGTGGTTTTGACTCAGGGTTTTCGTTACTATGTAATCTTCATTGACAACTATTCAAGGTTTACATGGTTCTATCCTCTGCGTCTTAAATCTGATTGCTTTCCTGTGTTTTTACAATTTCAAAAGATGGTCGAAAATCAGTTTCAGCAGAAAATTGTTACGTTTCAGTGTGATGGAGGGTGTGAATTTATGAATAATCAGTTCATTGCACACTTAAGTAATTGTGGCATTCAACAACTAGTTTCGTGTCCTTACACTCCGCAGCAAAACGGTCTTGCAGAGAGGAAGCATCGCCATATTACCGAACTCGGTCTATCCATGTTGTTTCAAGGAAAACTTCCACATCATTTATGGGTCGAAGCTTTCTTTACCTCGACGTTTCTTGGAAATCTTCTTCCATCTTCGGTTTTGCCTGATAAGAAGAGTCCTTATGAGATGCTTACGGGAAAACCACCAATTTATACATCGCTTCGGGTCTTTGGTTGTGCATGCTACCCATATCTTCTTCCCTACTCTCGCAATAAGTTTGATCCTAAATCGCTTCTGTGTGTTTTCATTGGTTATAATGAAAAGTACAAAGGTTATCGCTGCTATCATCCACCATCAGGAAAAGTTTTTATCAACAGACATGTACTGTTTGATGAGTCTAAATTCCCTTTTGTCGATGTCTTGAGCAGGAAATTATCTCCACATGATACTCCTTTGCTTTCAGCCTGGCAGGGAAGCTTCACTTCACAAGACTCTACAGTTCAAAACTCTATTGCAGCCCCAATAACAGCTTCAGTTCCACAAAGGTCTACTGTCTGTCCAGAGAATCATGAGTCTTGTAATGTTAGTGGGGAGAGTGTTTTGGAGTCTACTGAGGAGCTTGACATACCTCCTACAGTAAACAACTCCTCTTCACCATTACAAACAACCGCTACAGATATCTCCTCAAATTCTTCGTCTCACGACTCTGACAATGATGATGATGACTGCGATATTGAAGTCCCTGTGGTTACAGAAGCTGTACTTGCTGAGCCTATGGTTACATCTACAGTCCCTGTGCCAACCACTGATTATGTTCATCCTATGGTTACAAGAGCTAAGTCTGGTGTTGTCAAGTTGAATCCCAGATATGCTCTGTTCACAGTTAAAAGCAGCTATCCAGAGCCAAAAACTATGAAAACCGCTCTCAAGGATGAAGGTTGGACTAATGCCATGGGGGAGGAAGTCGAATCTTTTCATGAGACTGGTACATTTGATTTAGTTCCTCCTGAAGTCTGTCCAAATCCTCTTGGTTGCAAATGGGTTTTTAAAACAAAACTAAAGGCAGATGGATCTCTTGATAGATTAAAAACGAGATTAGTGGCTAAAGGTTATGAACAAGAGGAATGTGTTGATTATATGGAAACTTATAGTCCAGTGATAAGAACTGCTATGGTGCGTTCAATCTTGCATACAACAACTGCTCACAAATGGACCATCAAACAACTTGATGTTAAGAATGCCTTCTTACATGGAGACTTAAAGGAAACAGTTTATATGCACCAACCCCCTGGTTTTGAGGACAAAGACAAGCCATACTACATTTGTAAGCTCAACAAGGCAATCTACGGCCTAAAACAAGCTCCTCGAGCTTGGTTTGATAAGTTCAGCACTTTCCTTCTTGATTTTGGGTTTACATGCACCTAAGCTGATGCTTCCTTGTTCACCTATCTCAAAGGAAATGACATGATGTTCCTTCTTCTTTATGTTGATGATATGCTTCTGACTGGTAACAATCTTATACTCGTCAGTACTCTGCTTGCTCATCTCAACAAGGAATTCAGAATGAAAGATTTGAGAGGCCTGCAATATTTTTTGGGCATACAAGCTCATTATCACTCTGAAGGACTCTTTCTTCATCAGGAAAAGTATGCTATGGATTTGTTGGTCGCTGCAGGCATGGCTGATTGCACTCCAATGCCTACTCCTTTACCTCTGCAACTTGACAAAGTGCGTGGAAAGGAAGTCCCTTTCACTGATCCGACTTATTTTCGAAGCCTAGCTGGCAAGCTTCAGTATCTCACCTTAACAAGACCCGATATGCAATTTGCTGTGAATCTTGTATGCCAGAAAATGCACTCGCCTTCAATGGCTGATATTTATCTCCTTAAGAGGGTCATGCGATATCTCAAAGGCACAGTCAGTATGGGACTCAACATTTACTCTGACACTGATTCCACACTTCGAGTGTATAGTGACAGTGACTGGGCTAATTGTAAAGAAACAAGACGGTCTGTCGGTGGTTTCTGCACCTTCCTTGGCTCAAACATCATTAGTTGGTCTGCCAAGCGCTACCCCACTGTATCTAGATCCTCGACTGAAGCTGAATACAAGACTCTCTCTATCGCTGCATCTGAACTAAAGTGGATATCTCTGCTTCTTCGAGAAACTGGTGTCTCTCAACCAATCACACCAGAACTATATTGTGATAATTTATCTGCTGTTTACTTGACTACAAATCCTGCAATGCACAATTGCTCCAAGTCTTTTGATGTTGACTTTCACTTTGTTAGAGAACGAGTGGCCTTGGGAGCTTTGGTGGTCAAGCATGTTCCTGCTGAATATCAACTTGCTGACATCTTCAAGAAATCTCTTCCTCAGCAGCCATACTTTGATCTGCGATACAAACTTGGCGTTGTCTTACCTCCTACTCCAAGTTTGAGGGGGTGTATTAACCAAGACCCTACAGTTCAAACAGAAGGTATCTCCTCTTCTGCTTTTGAATCTCTTAAGGCCTCAACTGAGATGGGCATCAAACACATTACCGAGCCCATTACCAAGTCCACCTCTATATCTTGCAACGGTAACAAGGCGCTAACAATTTATCTGTTGTTTACTTGACTACAAATCCTGCAATGCACAATTGCTCCAAGTCTTTTGATGTCGACTTTCACTTTGTTAGAGAACGAGTGGCCTTGGGAGCTTTGGTGGTCAATCATGTTCCTGCTGAATATCAACTTGCTGACATCTTCAAGAAATCTCTTCCTCAGCAGCCATACTTTGATCTGTGATACAAACTTGACGTTGTCTTACCTCCCACTCTAAGTTTGAGGGGGTGTATTAACCAAGACCCTACAGTTCAAACAGAAGGTATCTCCTCTTCTGCTTTTGAATCTCTTAAGGCCTCAACTGAGATGGGCATCAAACACATTACCGAGCCCATTACCAAGTCCACCTCTATATCTTGCAACGGTAACAAGGCGCTAACAATTTATCTGTTGTTTACTTGACTACAAATCCTGCAATGCACAATTGCTCCAAGTCTTTTGATGTCGACTTTCACTTTGTTAGAGAACGAGTGGCCTTGGGAGCTTTGGTGGTCAATCATGTTCCTGCTGAATATCAACTTGCTGACATCTTCAAGAAATCTCTTCCTCAGCAGCCATACTTTGATCTGTGATACAAACTTGACGTTGTCTTACCTCCCACTCTAAGTTTGAGGGGGTGTATTAACCAAGACCCTACAGTTCAAACAGAAGGTATCTCCTCTTCTGCTTTTGAATCTCTTAAGGCCTCAACTGAGATGGGCATCAAACACATTACCGAGCCCATTACCAAGTCCACCTCTATATCTTGCAACGGTAACAAGGCGCTGACACAGTCAAACCGTATGACACCTACTCTTAAACGCACAGCGTGCACAGCTGAACATGTCGCTCTCCATAACAGATTTGATGCCCTTGGTTCTCCGATGTTGACGTGTGTGTGTTGATGTGTGCCCTAATCTCCTACTTTGTAGCCACCCTATATAAGCTCTGTAATAGTCATTGTATCCTTTTAATTAGAAATATTAAATAAAGATTTCTCTTCACTATTTGTTCTTTGTTCCTACTTTCAGTTATTTCTGTTTCATTGGTTTGCTTGCGAGTCACTGTCACATTTACAATTATCTATGTCCTTACTAAATTCGTCAGACTTGAGATCAAAAATTGGTTCTCTATCTGTCGCGCGCTACAAGATTTTCAGTGTGTACAATTTTTCATTGAGCTTCGTAATGTTCAAATTCATTATTTTTGAAACAAACACATGCAAAAAGAAAAAAAAAAGAAACAAACACATGCAAGAACCAAATTGTTGACAACTTTTATTAGACATAAGATACAAATGAAATGTACAGTAACACACAGCTTCCTTCAATGTCATTTAGGGATCTTAGAGGCAGCGGCTTGGTCGAGAAACCATATGGCTTCTACGTCAGCTGTGAGCCAAGCTGAAGGCAAGTCAAAGTCATCTTCGAAAACCTTAGCGACCGCATCGGCCTGAGCCTCATCACAAACAGCCATGAGGTTGTAGGAAGCGCAGTTAATGACAGGTAAAGTAAAGGTGATTCTCTTCGGTGGCGGTTTTGGGGAATCGGTGATGTAAGTTACCAAGTTTGCCTTCTCTTTGATCAGATAGTG
The DNA here is from genome assembly GCF_000633955.1 of Camelina sativa. Lineage (NCBI taxonomy): Eukaryota > Viridiplantae > Streptophyta > Magnoliopsida > Brassicales > Brassicaceae > Camelina > Camelina sativa. The sequence goes on from NC_025704.1 coordinate 14,774,521, forward strand.
CCCCGGGAACAAAGACGCCATGTGACCGTCTGGACCCATTCCTAAGAGCTGGAGGTCGAACTGTGGGAAGCCAGAGGATTTGTATGTCCGGATGATGTTTCGGTTCACTAGTCTTTTGATGCATTCCTCGTAGAGTAATGCTGCGCCTTTGGCATCACCGAGGGCTGCACAGTCTTGGTCAATTGCATATATGTTCGCAATTGGAATCGATACCTATACGTAGAGTTGAATTTGAGAGGAGTACACAAGAATAAATGACACAATCATTTTAGTTAATGACAACTGTTTTTTTTTTTTTTTGAACTCATTAACTTTACCATCATATATGTATATTTGTTTGATATAAACAAGATTTGTCTCAAGGCATCAATAAAAACTTGTTCTTGATGAGGTGTGACAAGAAAAAATAAGGACCTTGGAGAGAAAACCATCAAAGGCGAGTTTGTAGTTGCTGTCCTTATGGTCCAATGGAACAACTCTCTCGTCCACCCAAAAAATGTGCCACTTTGACCATTCGATGCTTTCTTGGTACACTGGTTTCAACAATTCACTGCAAAAAGTTAACTAATTAACATTGGATTTTAAATCTTTTTTACAATATCAGAATATAAATTAGGTGCATAAGATTCAACGATTAATTGGTGATAGAAAAAAAAAGATTTAAAGATTTTATTATAGATATATACACCTGAGCCAAGAGATGAGGTCACCACCGGAAAGAACAAGGGTGAAATAGCCTCTCTCCTTGCAGAACTTAGCCGAGAGATTGGCCGTGTACTTGGCCATAGCCTCTGATAATTCATTCTTTGAGGGAAACACAATCTTCTTCCTCTCCTGTTTCCCCAAAACAGATGCCATTATGGTTCTCTGTAAAGAGAGTCTGATCAAATTAGATGAGATGTGATATTTAAAGAAGAAAAAACAAGTGGTGAGTTGACCAAAGAAAAAGAAAGAAGGAACAAGTGGTGTTGACTCTTGACGATGTGGTGATGAACGTGTACAATTTGGAAATACATGTATTAATTTTTAGTTTAATTTACTTACGTAAGTAACGTATATTATTAATGCATGTTTTCTGCTATTAGTAAACGAGCTTGAAAGGAGTATTTTCTATTACCTTGTTTTACTTGTTTTTTGTTAGTTTTGTCAAAAACTTTACGAGCTTTAAAAAGGCTTTGATTTATTCGAAGATTCTCATATTAAACACACATAAAGTTTTAAGAGTTGTGAATTTACTTTTATGAGGGGTATTCAATTAAGGAATTTTAAAGAACTCAATGCAGAAAAAATAGTATATATTAAAGTATTTTTAAAGAATTGAATTAATTCTAGCCAGATCATTGCATAAACCCTAAGAATTGTTTCTAACATTTTTGAGTGAAATTTTTATTAAATTTCTTTAAAATAACATTACCATTATCTCCTATATAATAAAACGGAAATACACAAACTTTTTTCGTAAACTATATAATTTTATAAGTTGGTTACAAAATAGGTTATAAATTAAATATATGTTAGTTACAAAAAAAGTTATAGATTAATTGGTCAATCCGTGGGCTATATGAATACACTTAAGAATATTCTAAAAAATCTTCTTAAAGAGAATATTCAAATGATTTATACAATTTTCAAAATAAAATCTTTAGTATACCATGTATTGTTACAAAATATATACTGTTAGGCATAAAAATATACTGTTAAGCGTAAAAATGAATAAAATCATGGTAAATTTATCACATTTAATCGTGATTTCTGAGATTTTATTGTGCAATTGAAAATAAAATCTTACCTAAACACGGATCATACTAAAAAAATTTTACCAAACATGTTCAAAATTAAAATAAAAACAAACAAACAAAACTATTTCTCATACATAAAATTACAAAATTAACCATATAAACTTACAAAATATGTATTTTTTCAAGCCATCATATTTAGCATATGATTTTATTGCATAATGTTTTATCTAAAAAAACTTTAAAAAACAATCATATAAATTATATATTATACTAAATTATAATATAAATAAAAAGAATTTCAACTCGTGTTCTACCACGGATCCTAATCTAGTAGCAATCTTAATATTGTATAACACTGTAGTATTTAATAGAATCTATAAAATATAGAATTGGACGCTATAATTATATGGAAACTTTAATTCATTCAAATTAGTTTAATTCCTTAATTACCATCAAAGCAATCCTTAGTTTTCCAAAATTTTCAGAATCAACCGTATTTTACTATGATCCCTAATAATATCTTTAGAAGCTTCAAGATTCCGCTCTGCATGTCACGAGGCAATGGTAAACGTAATTAATTGCTTATAGAGGCAACGCAAGTTAAGTCTTCTATATGTAAACGATTTTTACAAGCTCTAAAATCGCCATCAAGAGTATTTTCAAACCAAACCAAACCAAATATTCTGCAAGAGTAATTCAAACAAAAACCTAACTACCAAATTACATAATATGTAAGCTAGCGCTGTCCAGAATCGTCGTTGGAACGTTCGTCTTTCTTTAATTACTTTTGAGAAAATATATAATCATTATTATCTAGTACACACTTAGATAAATTATTTAGTATCTCCAGGAGGTAAATCAGATGAATACACTAAATAAAGTTTACAAGTATAATATTATTTTGTCTCCATTCCACGCATGCATAGCTTGCTTTCACATGGTTCGACACTGGACAAAAACGAGATCATATATATATTCTCTTAGGCAAGAAAATTAGGAGTACACTTATTTTGATATTTATTTTGTTTCTTTGAAAATTAGCTCAATGGACAAAAATTTATCTCCAACACGCAAGAACATGACTACAAGTCTACAGTGAACAACTCCTAGTCTAAAATTAAACTATTGACTACGACAGAAGATATTGAGCAGAAACTACCAGTCTCTTGAAGAATGGGCTCTCTTTTCTTAATTGTTCAACAACCATATTTAGAATCTCAATCTACTTTTTCTCTCTTTTGGTTCATAGTTGAAAAGCATTGAGCAAATCCATCTCACCTGAAAACAGAAAACAAAGCCCTCTAAGATAATAAATTTACCTGTTTTCTCTTTTGTTATATTAATTATTTTCTATTATAAGTTAGAGTTTTAGTTTAAAATGTAGTTTTTATTTAAGGTTAGTTTGGGATTCTTTCTAACGTTTATAATATTTGTTTCGATTACTCCTATTACAAGGAGTTTGGTTATGGTTTTTCTAGCTCTTACGGAAAAGTTTGAACACTTGTTATGTCATTGTTAGTTCGCCATGAAACTATTTAAAACAAAAATGATTGTTCATTTGTTTGTAGATGATCTTCGGGATTATTATGCATCCACATAATTTTTTTTTTTTTTTTACCAACACCAGAAATGAGCTAAAGTTCCATCCCTTAATTAAATTAAGAAGTTTCAAGATTTTTTTATTATTATTTATTATTTTTTTTTTTTGGGACCAAAGAAGTTTCAAGACTTAAAATCTACATGCATGGAGTTGTTGAAGAATGATAGTAATTGGTCCAGGTCAAAAGTATTTGTTTGGTTATCACCTACTCACATTTGGAAGAGTATATTTGTTTTGTTCGTTTGTCCTCGGCATAACATAAGCAATTATTGTTATTATTATAATCCATAGTCATAGCTAGTGACTCGCACACAAAACTACAAGAAACACATCTGGTACGGAGTCTGCATTAGCCGGTTATTTTACAATACGCAACTTAGAGATTTAAAAAAAAAAAAAAAAAAAAAAA
>NC_025704.1:14778681-14790958 GCF_000633955.1 Camelina sativa
CTCTAGAGCTCGGAGGCAGCTGCTTGGTCAAGGTACCAAACATTTTCGACTTGTGCACTAAGATGAGCAGAAGGTAAGGAGACGTTGTTATGCTTCATGATCTCAGCCACGGATTTGGCCTGTGGTTTGTCACAAATGGCCATAAGGTTGTACAAAGCAGAGTTGATGACAGGTAAAGTGAATGTGATTCTCTTTGGTGGTGGTTTTGGAGAGTCGGTAATGTGAGTGACCCATTTCTGCTTCTCATTGATCTGAGGATGGTTTGGGAAGAGAGACGCCATGTGACCATCAGGACCCATCCCTAGAAGTTGTAGATCGAACTCAGGGTACCCTGTCTTTTTGGATATTGGGATGATCTTTTCCTTCACCAGATGCTTCAGACAATCCTCGTAGAGCGCTGCGCAGTGCTCGGCATTACCATCAGCTGCCGAGTGTTTGTCGATTGCGTAGATGTTCTTATCCGGAATCGGAATCTAAGATGTTATTACCAAAAATAGATTATTATTTATAAAAAGACACAAGACAAGGGATAAGTCTTGTGTAATTAAGGTTAAGTTATGAAACCTTGGAGAGAAAGCCATCCATGGCGAGTTTGTAGTTGCTGTCTGGATCTTCCCATGCACAAACCCTCTCGTCGACCCAAAAGGAGGTTGCACCAACTTGCTGCAACATTCGATTAATTGAAACCGTTAATTATTGGATTCTTTGTGTTTCTTTAAAGAAGAAAAATAAAACAGAGGAGAGTGAGAGATTTAGAGACCAGAGCCAATCGATGAGGTCACCGCCGGAGAGAACAACGGTGAAAATACCTTTCTCCTTGATGAACTTTGCGGAGAGCTTGGCAGTGTACGCAGCCATTGCTTCTGACAATTCATTCTTGGTCGGAAACACAATCATCTTCCTCTGTGCCATTGTGTTGTCTACAAGAGAAAAAAGAGAGAGAGAGAGAGAATGTGATGGATCAAAGAAGAAGAAGAGTGTGGATATTGTTGGGTGGTCAGTGGTGTTACAAGTGTTTTGGGGTTTCTTGCTTTTTATAGTGAAAGAGACCCCGTGAATAAAGGAGTTCGTGACTTTAATATTAGCAATTAGGTAGGACTTAGAAGAGACACGTGATTTATGTAATATCTAATTGTTTTCTTTCCACTAATTTATCAGTAAAATTATAAGTATAAATATGAGTGTTTGTCATTAATTTGTAAATTTATGTAAGGTTTCAGTAAACTTAATTTTATATATATACATTTTAATTTTTACATATTAATAACAATAAACATTTACATATTTTAAACCTTTTATAAATATGTAATTTTTTCTAATTATTAATATGTAAATTTAATGTGGTCAAATTACTGTCTATATTGAAAACCACATACTTAAGTTATAATAATTTTATAATCAAATATAAGCATATATATCCATTGTGTGTTTGTTTTATATATTTTTCTAGATTTGTTCATTCTTATCCGAGGGAAAGCTAATATATTTGTTAGTACAAATTAGTTTTCCAAAATGTCTTACATAAAGGATTTATTCCCTTATTTTTTTTTCTTATGAGAATGAGTGTATCAGAAATCAAAATATATCAGATAGTCAGATACAAACAATGGCCCTGTTCATTTTCTTGTCGCTGGATCCAGCAACAGCGACCAGCGACAGACTTCAGCGACAGCATATGTTGTTCGTTTGTCTGTCGCTAGCGACTGTAGCGACTGTCACTAGAAACTGTCGCTAAATTGTTCGTTTGCCTGTCGCTGCGATTAAATACCATATATTTTTTTAAAAAAATTAATAAAACTTAATTTTTGATAATTTATATTTTTATTTCAAAAAAAAAAAATACATATAGCCATGAAAATAAATTAAAAACATATTTACATATTTTTAAATAATTAATTTGAATTTTATTTTTAATTTATTCATTTTAATATTGTTAAATTTAATTTGTTTATAATTGATTTTTTAGAATTTTATTTAAATATGTTCAAATTAATTTTTTATTTTATTTACTTAGATTTAGTTTAATTTTAATAACTATATGTAGTTATATTTTTATTTAATTAATTTTAATTTTGATCATATTTAATTTATCAATTTTTATTTTTTTATTTTTCTTGGTCGCTATGTTGTTCGTTTGTCTGTCGCTGGATCCAGCGACTAGTTTCAGCGACTGATCGCTGATCGTTGGCGATAGTCGCTGAAAATTTTAGCGACTGAAAATTACGGTCGCTGATCGCTGGCGACAGTCGCTGCGACTGNAATTAGTTTTCCAAAATGTCTTACATAAAGGATTTATTCCCTTATTTTTTTTTCTTATGAGAATGAGTGTATCAGAAATCAAAATATATCAGATAGTCAGATACAAACAATGGCCCTGTTCATTTTCTTGTCGCTGGATCCAGCAACAGCGACCAGCGACAGACTTCAGCGACAGCATATGTTGTTCGTTTGTCTGTCGCTAGCGACTGTAGCGACTGTCACTAGAAACTGTCGCTAAATTGTTCGTTTGCCTGTCGCTGCGATTAAATACCATATATTTTTTTAAAAAAATTAATAAAACTTAATTTTTGATAATTTATATTTTTATTTCAAAAAAAAAAAATACATATAGCCATGAAAATAAATTAAAAACATATTTACATATTTTTAAATAATTAATTTGAATTTTATTTTTAATTTATTCATTTTAATATTGTTAAATTTAATTTGTTTATAACTGTTTTTTTAGAATTTTATTTAAATATGTTCAAATTAATTTTTTATTTTATTTACTTAGATTTAGTTTAATTTTAATAACTATATGTAGTTATATTTTTATTTAATTAATTTTAATTTTGATCATATTTAATTTATCAATTTTTATTTTTTTATTTTTCTTGGTCGCTATGTTGTTCGTTTGTCTGTCGCTGGATCCAGCGACTAGTTTCAGCGACTGATCGCTGATCGTTGGCGATAGTCGCTGAAAATTTTAGCGACTGAAAATTATGATCGCTGATCGCTGGCGACAGTCGCTGCGACTGGTCGCTAAACTAGCAACAGGTAAACGAACAACTTTCTGTCGCTGTCGCTCCTTTCTGTCGCTAGCGACAGGCAAACGAACAGGCCCAATGTCTCTTCATTAAACACAGGTAAAACGAGTGTAACCAACACTGTCGAAGAAAAAGTGGTTACAACTTACAACTAATTTAAATGGTATGAATGCTAAATTAGACAAGACCCACAGAATCAATAATTTCCGAGTAGAGAGACAGACTGATTCATATGAAAAGCTTGTTCTAACCAACCACGCACTTCAATTTTTCTCTACCATACTTTTTTTTTTGTTCCCTACGAACCTCCGCATGTTTTGTTACACTCACTTAACATGTTTGAGAAATATATGTTTTACACTACCTGCTAGTACTACACTTGCAAGAACAAATCATTCTCATCGATTTATAGTTTACGAAAAGCGAAAATGATTGACGGTTAATTGCTATATTGCGTTAATTTCATCATGGGGCAGGATGACAAGTAAATCCCTATGTATGCTAATCTTGAAAAGATTCAAGAAACCACAACCTTCTTTGCTTGTTCCTTCTTTGAATTAAACTGCTTGGAACACCTGTGTCACTCGCTTCTCTTTAGACAATTCCCGTCCCAATGGATTGGTGTGATGTTTTCACCTGATTTCATATATTACCCGGGTTTGCCAAAGCCACAACGACAGCTACCCTCGGCTCTCACTAAACACTAGTATGGCACTACACAGTATCTGAAGTTTGGCGCGAACGGAAAAACCAGATTCATAGGATAGGACAACTACAACTCACAATTTTTAGAGATGTTACCAATTCGAGTAAAGTTAGAACTATTATCTACTTTTTGTACGTCGTCATTTTTCACTAGCTTTATTTTATTCCATTAGAGCTCTAACTATGCCGATGTCATATCATACTAACGAAACTGGAAGCTGAGAAACAAGATCAGAACAACACCTCCCCAATTCCTATAATATATAAATATGTTTCCTTTTTTTTGGTTTCGGTTCCTCTGAAAACAAAATGCTCCACGAATCATTTACAAAGGAAATAAATACCTACTTGACTTCACTTCCACTTCAGGTCTCTGATGACGACGTCATTTTTGGATGTTTCTTGAAACTCAATTCACATGTTAGAAGACTTTACATTACAATATGTCACCTAGGTCTCGAGCTCGAGCTTCGTACGGTCACACCATGCAAGAACTTAGCGTAGCCCAAGAAACTCAGCTTTCCGTCTGAACTCCGGATCCAATCCTTGAGCAGAGGATACGCACTCGGTCCCAGGCTCATCTCCTGCAGTCACACACTCCACAAAATTAGAACAATGTTTTTAAATCTGAAGAAATATATGGTGATATACGCGATCTCATAGAAGTTTAAAGTAGCACTGTACCCCAGCAAGTTCTTGGACGGATATGATTCGGTTTCCTTCCTGTTCGAAGTGCTCAAATGCTGAAGTTACAACCTGTTCCCATTCTTCAAGAGCCTCCAGTTGGTAAACACTGACTGCAGCCGCACAGAACTCATCAAAGTCGAGCTTCTTTTGCGCCAGCGGTTGCATCTTCATAGAAAGGAAAAAAAAAGGTAAGAAAATAGCGAAAATTCAAAGCCCAGTGCTACAATTGTAAGAGTATGAAAAGCAGTAAAGAAACATCAATCTCAATAACGGGAGAAAACTCTAGCGATATTATGATGACTCCAGCATGCTCTAAATCTAAAACCAATGATAATGATTTGCTGTTACAAGCACAATGGCAAACAAAGTGAAACTCGAATTTAAATTGAGGAATTATGATGAAAACAGTAACCACTAAAGCTCAACGAGTCAGAATCTTTTTCTCAATGTTTCCCACCCTAGAGAAAATCTACAATATTTTCGACTAGCACCACCATGAACCATATCTGCATTCATACTTGGTTCACCCATAAACTTCAAAGCAAAAGACAATATATAACAACAGATACGTTACCGTGTTTAAAATGTCAGGAAGCCTTGATTCCATCATAGCATCAGTAGCATATCTCGTTAAAGCCTGCAGTTACATTCAAACGATTATATTAATTGATATGCATAAGTTTAATGTTCTTTATAAATCAATATTCTATTTGTTTCAATAGGAAACTATTTCGTATTTCTATTCCTTCATTTCTTTTTCTCAGGAAGCTTTTAGGTCATGCAAGCTAGATATAACTTTGAAAGATTTATCATGGAAAAGCTGAAGGAAACCATTTTGGTGTTTTAGTTCTGATTTGTTTCTCTTTGTGATTTTAAGCTCTAAAATATCTCCATTCAGAAAATGGGATCTCGAGACAATAAGGGATACATATAGTGGATATAATACATTCACAAATCAAAGACCGAGTGAAATTGCTATAGCAAAATCAGGAATAGACACACTGACCGTGGTGAAACAGTTAAGAGATAGGCCTCCGTCTTTAGGGTCCAGGAGCATGAACTGTGCCTTAAGGAATACAAGTTCTTCATCGGGTATAGCTTTGGAGAGAGCCTATTTAAGAGATTAAAACATAAAAAAAACCGATCAAGATAAAAACACAGACAACCATAAGACAAATGTTATCAAATGAATGTTGTATCAGGATATTATTCACTAAGTGCCAAAGAAAAGATGAGTAACATTCTGTTTGAAGCATTAATCGTCTGACAATTTTGATGAGTAGATCTGCTATGTATATACAAGTAGAAAGGGAAAAGATAAATGCGCTCGATTATAATATGAGGGTATCCAAAACTTACCTTAAGTGCTGATCGTCTGAAAGGTGAGGCACGGATATAGGACCTGACCAACTTGTAGACGGAGAAATCAAGAAGTAAACCAGGGTTTTCATCACGTAACCACGGATGAGCTGCAAAAAATATCATATAATATACCGCTTATGGAAAGCAAAAAAACTCCCAACTCATAGTACTTAAAGCCATACTCTTGTTTCTTTTTCAAGATCAGTGTCCCATATTAAATCACAAAAAAGAACTTACCTAGAGCTTGAGCAGCTGTCATTCGTTTCCTATGGTCCTTGTTAAGAAGCCTTTTCACGAAGTCTTTGCCAGTAGGAGATATTGAAGGCCATGGCATATCCTCAAAATTAGGGTTAGCTCTAAGCACACATCGGAATATCGCAGACTCAGTTCTTCCATAGAATGGTCTGCTTCCACAGAGTAGTATGTAACTTATGACTCCAATGCTCCACATATCCGCTTCAGTGCTGTAAGACCTATGGAGTACTTCGGGTGCAACATAGTATGCACTTCCTACAACATCATTGAGGCGCTGATCTGCAAGTGTAAAAGATACAAGTAAAAAATTAAACGTGAATTATAATCTTATACATATGAGATTTGCAAGACTAATAATGCCAAGGAGACATAATATATAACAGTTGTAATAATGATACTGAATATCACATTGCAGCAAAACTCATCAGAAAACTTGTCAAAGCTTGTAACAAGAATGGGGAACAAAGAAATAGATCATTACCGTATCTAATGAAATCAGACAAGCCAAAATCTATGACCTTGAGTATTGCATCCTCGTTTCTGCTGGTGAAGAGAAAATTCTGGATACACAGTTGTACCATGTGTTTAAGCAACCATAACTAGCAAAAACGAGGAAATAGGTGGCATTAACTGAAATATCAGCAACTTATAGAAAGAATGCGTACCTCTGGCTTCAGATCACGGTGCACAACACCTTGAAGATGAAAAAATGCAGTTGCAGACAAAATCTGCACAAGAATACGTTTGGCATCGACTTCAGGGTATCGTCCACCTCTGCAGTAACATACAAGATAATAATACAAGGTTGGAACCCATATCTACTGCAAAGCTAACTAACACGTAGTAGGCCGGAATCAAAGCACTCATACGAAAGTAAGACTAAAAGAAAGGTAACTTTGGATTTACCTCGCCAAAATTCTATCCAATAGCTCTCCACCTTCGCATAACCTAGAAGCATATAAGAGAGAAAGATTGAATATCTAAAGTCGACTCATTTAATAAACTTAGTAAATCTACTTAAAACACCATGATGAATCTTCCAAATCCAAACACAATGAGATAATTAAGAATGAACCATATAGAGTTAAGTAAACTACACTTACTCCATAACAACAAAGACGTTATCAGCATCCTCATATACATCATAGAACTTAACCATTTGCCTATGCCCGGACAAAGCTTTCAGCAACTTCACTTCTCGACGAACATCTTCAATAGACAAAGCCGATGTCATCTGAAAACCAAAAAAACAAGTGATCTCAAAACCTAGCTTTAAACATTCTACATTCCATCAATTTTAAGAATCTTGTACTCTCTCTATTCTGAAATAGTGAATTATGTTGTGAACAGTAAGAACCAAGAGTCCCTACATCTCTGATGGTTAGGTATCACATTGTCTCAAACTAGACAAACCTTAGCTTTGGAGATGATTTTGACGGCAACGGTTTGGTTCTTCATCTTTCCTTTCTTGGCCTTAGCCCAACAAGTATGACCAAAATGCCCTCGCCCTACCTCCTTCCCCAACTCATACTTCCCTTCGAAGTTCTTCCCAAACCCGAAATTCTTATCCAGCCTCTCTCCGCCGCTTTCACCACCGTGATCCGCCACTTCTTCGCTATCCTCCGGGATCGGCTCATCCCGAGGCTGCGGCGGAGCGCCACGTCGCCGTCTCAAAGCCGCCATAATCGGTTTCGCAGGCGACGGTGGAGGAAACGGCCATTTGAACTTTCTCCCGGGAGTTCTCGCCGGAGATGGAGATGGAGCTACTCCCGCCGGCAAAGGACTCTGGAAAGGGCTAATGTTGTAGGAGTTGTTGACTTCGGAAGCAGCCGGAGACTGAGGAACCGAACCACGCCGGTTATTTTCCGTCGGTTGAGAAGGTTGATTCGTAACCTCGCCGCTTTCGGCGGGGATCTCGTCGTCCTTGACGGCGGAGATGTTCCGGCTGTAACAATGACCCATGACCGTTGGATGTTGAGCTCACAATTGACTGATCGGTCAGAGTCAATACATCGGACGGTGAGGAGACGAAGTTTGAATAGCGAAGTAAAAAAAATGTTTTTTTTGTAAAGGGAAAAAAAAAAATGAAGATTTCAATAAATAAAGAGAAAAAGAGCTCAGAGATTTAAAGCAGAAAAAAAAAAAAAAAAAAAAAAAAGAGGAGAAGGCGTTATTGTTTCAAAAGAAGAGCACCCACTAAACAACAAGAGGGAAGAGCGCGTAGTGTGACATTTAATCACCTTTTGGTTTAATTGTTGGTTCAATTTCATTTAATGACACATCTTCTGATGTTAATTGTTGAATTTGAAAAAGTAACGACGAAAAATACCAATATTTTATAGGTAGCTTGGATTTTGAAAAAATAATTTTGCCTAAATATGGTGAAAAATAATTGAACATTTCCTTCTTCAATTTAATTATTTTCTTATGAACTTGCTAAGAATTCTATTTTTTGTATGTTGAGCATAATTTTATTTTTGTAAATGATTCAAAAAAAATACTGTTTTGTGGAGGATTGGTATTTCTTTTATTTTTGTAATATTAAAAGATTGGTTTTAGCTTACACTTAATTTTTTTAAAACGGAAAAGTTATCGTGCAAAGTAAGAAACTATTAGGCGGCAATGTTTTGTTAAGAGAAAAACTGTTTAACTTCTAACGGTAGTAACTAAAAGGATTCCCGCGTCATTTAAATTAAAAAAGTTTTCTAGTTATAACTAACCGTTACATATAATTACAACAATGTTCTATCGGTTTGACTTACATAATCCAATATTTTCATATAACGATATCGACAAAAAATAACTTTCAGCTTTAGTCTCTTAGCTCTTTAAAAAATAATCTAATAACTACATTAACTTTACAATGGCTTACTAACTACAATATTGTAGAATCAATAGTATGTTTGTAAATATAAATAGAATTACAATATCTACACACATTTTTATAGCTATATGTATACATTATATATTAAAAAAGTGTTATCTTAGAAAACAATTATACCTAAAGTTAATTAAATACTTTACTATTACATTTCTTATATAATTTCAATTGTTTACAATATATTTTCCGTCGAAATTGAACTTTACGAGTCAAAAATCCAGATACATCTGTATTATTATCCAAGAAAGGAAATAACATTTTATCAAAATAAAAAGTAGAATGAAGGCATCCATATTTTACTAGAAGATTGACTACCTTATATATTACAAATTTGTTTAGTGTGTTGAAACACCATTTTCTGGAATCGGCTAGTCCAGTAATGGATATTTTGAACTAAACCAGCAATAGACATATCTATACGCACTTGACAATCTCTTTCAAAGCAAACCATTCTGAATCCTTGGATTATGTATGTTGCATTATATTAAAGCTAGTAAAGCTGTAGTGTCTTCTGAAATTGAGTTAGCATAGTTAAGGGATGAAGTTCCCCAACATTTTTAGCAATCCTATCATAATCACGTACAATCCCACCAGTGATTCTTTTTTGTGTTTTCAGGATTGCATTTCGCATCAAAATTACATTCGAACAAAAATTATGTTGGACGGTCCACTACAAAATCGAAGGAATAATTAGGTAGATTTAGAACTTCTCTGTTAATTTGGGATGATTGTTGTTATCCGTTTTTAGATTTCTACTTATTAAATAATAAATTAATTAAATAATCAATTTTAAAATGTTAATGTTGAAATGTAGTTGATAACTAGATTATGTTTTAAAATTAATGAATTAATTTGTGTTTTTAAAATTGAGAGACTGAAGAGGCCTTTTATCATAGTATCTATCATGTTTTCTCAAATTTAACATGTTTTCTCAAATTTAACATGTTTGTAGAAGACCTATCCTGTGGGCAACTCAACCCTATGTACAAAAAAGAATCCATGAAACATCTACCTACCAAATGATTCAACAATTTTTTTGTTTCCATTTTTAAAAAATAAAGATTTCAAAATAATAATAAAAACGCTCGTTGGTTACAGAAAATAAATAAAATAAGGGAAGTAATAATATAATAATTTTTGAAGAAACGGACTCTGATCTGTCACCATATGTCCATATATGCATGAGAAACGCGAAAACGAGTTTAATACAGTCACCTACTACTACTCCCTCCACCGTCAAGCACTGAAAAAGACAACAAAAGGCCACTTTTTACATCTTTTAATATAAACCGGTTGAAACGGCCTTGATACAAATTAGTAACCAAATCTCATTCAACATATCGCCGGTTTGGTCCAAACCATTAGATGGTCGCCGGTCAAATGAACCAGAACTTGCTGCCTTCTCACTTCTCAGTAGGAGAATCAATCAATTGTCTCTTAACCGTATGGTCCGGTTTGATTGTTGACTTGTGTCGCACGAAATATCTTACGTTGGGTCTGTCTGGTCGTAACTTTTTTCGTATACGTAATCTTCATTCTCCAACCATCTTGACCGGTTGGTTAGCCGACGATAGTCTCATCAGTTGACATTTTCATTCCAATTTCTATATATATATTTGGTTTCTCCTTTTCTTTCAACCTTTGTATACGTTTATATATAAGTATATAACAAGTTAATGTCCCAAATTTTGACAAAGTTCTTCCGGTTACACAGGAGGACTAGGTCAAGTTTATAATCTTTTAAACATGGTTTGTATTTTAAATTACAAACATAAAGTCAACTAAAACTTCTATATGTCCTTAATTTTTCTGTTGTTGGTTCACATTTGAGTGTAAGTTTGCTAAATCATATAAAACAAACCAAACAATTCAATCAAATATCGTTTAATATTTTGTCAATTATATCGAACCAACGTTTTTCGGTGAAGAAATTTTACATTCATATAGAAAAAAGTCGTTTAATATCATAGAGAAGCGAACTAAAATAGCCCATTTCAAACAAAGATGCAATTAAAACTCAAGGAAAAAGATTAGCAAAACAAAAATTAAAAAAAACAGAGAAACTAAATCTTCATTCACAAAGCAAAACTCTCCTAAAATCTAACAGAAACAATACCAAAAATATCAAATATTAAAAAATCCAACAACTTTCACTTTCATCAAAAAAAAAAACATTGAATAAATCATACCAAACATAAATGCGTGAAGAGCAAGAGAAAGAGAGGATTTGTACAATAAGGTCTTAAAATGATCCATATATAAAGATAACCAAAAAGATGTTCCCAGAGATTAAAATAATTGAAAAAGAAAAAAGAAAAAAAACAGATCAGTTTGGTTCTAAATTTATAGAAGAAGAAGAAGAAAGATTAGCCTAAGTTACTGATAGTTCATAGTTCAAAGATACCCGAGCAGCCTGCCGAACAACAGAATCTCAGAGTGATTAGCTTTTAGTTAACATCATCAGAGCGGTGTGGCCTTACTGGCGTCTTTGACGGGCTTACCCTTCACACACGTACATAGACAAAGCAAATATTAATCTCACAGTGATAAGTAAGTATTATTAACTAACCTTATTTTGTTTTTTTGTAAGCTCAGCTTATTGGAAGCCCTCCCAAGACAATACCACTGCAATTAAGAGCAGAAACTGCACTTTCTGCCTGAAAATACACGCAAAGAGTCATAGCATACAAATAATGTTCATAACCGAGGGATAAATACTATAATCGTAATTCATGAATGGAAACAAGCGATTAGAAAATCACCAGACTAAATTCGACAAAAGCAATGCTGGTTTGGTGGTACCAGTCTCCAAGCAACCTCAGATGGTGAACCTAAAAAGAAAAAAAACAGAGATGGTGTTAAATGATAAACACACAACATCTTTAATAGCACAGACAAAACCAAATTATCTATACCTCACCACAAGCTGTTTTAAAGAAATCTTCCAATTCCGTTTGAGTGACCTACATTTTTTTTTTAAACGTATATAAGATGGTAAACGTTGATTAGTCTGATATGCAAATAGGTACTGAGTGTAACAGAGGATTTGACAAAAATGAACATAATAAGTTTTACCATCTTGCCAATGTTAGTACAATAAACAGTCCTTGCACACTTCTCTCGCTCGTCCTCAGACTAAAGGAAAGAGAACAACGTTATGCGAACACGTAGTTGTGAGATCATTGAATCAGAGTTATCTATAGTCGTCAAGCTCAAGATTGATTATATTAAATCAACTTACCTTTGGAAGGAAATATGGGTTAACAGGCGTGATCGCTGTTTTGGAAATAAGAACCCTAATAGGATGAGAACCAACCATAGTACCCGATTTTCCTAAAGCAGACCTAGCTCCCTCTGA
>NC_025704.1:14791501-14793603 GCF_000633955.1 Camelina sativa
TCAGACTCTTTATGAGAAAAATGGTTTCTAACTGAGACAATATATATATATCTACTGTTTTATACTTGTTGATCGATGTCTGAGACATATACAGTTCTCCTGGTCTGACTAAAGTTTGTTCTTTTCTTTATCCATCGCCTCCCTTGGTCAAAGTTCATTCTCTGTGTTTAATTGACAAGACTTAAAGAACAAGCATGCATTAAGAAGAATAACAATAATCTAAATCAATATGCACATAGGTTCAAAGCTTTCAATCACTACTCAAAACTTAAAAGGGTTACTTCATTACCAAAATCTCGAAAATGCTAACATAAAATAGAGAAAAAAAAAAAAAAAAAANGACGGAGAAAATTGGGTGTTATGAACAAATATGTAAAATAACATGCAAAAAGAGTCAAAACCATTTTGGATCAAATATTGAGCAGAGATTTCATGAAACATAATAAATCCAACACAAAGAGATCATAATTGAGAGAAAAAAATAAAATATGATATATACCCTTGTAGCAAAATGGCCGGTCTCCTCAATAGAAATAACTTGCATTGGAAAATAGTTAGCAAAGCATAATCTATTTCTTAAGAACTCGGAGTGGTTTAGAGCAAGCGGAGAAGGAACATATTCCTTAGCCATTGGATTCAAATGACTCTTGAAATTCACTTCATCACTGGTTCTTTGTGTCGATTGGTTTGTGGGATTTGGAATTTCGACAGAGGTATCGGATTTAGGTTTCTGATCATCAGGACATGGTAGTATTGTGTCTTTTAAGGAATCAGTATTTTTGTCTGAATCATGATCAGAAGAGTCCACTTTCACATCAGCATTCTCAACAACAGCCATGATCAAACCAAAAGATGGATCAACTCATGAACTGAAGAAACGTTTGAAGAGTTAAGGAAATGATCATAATAGAGGGATCACATCATTATGATCTTTATAGCTAAAACAATACTTTCTAGTCAAGATTTTTCTTTCACTTTTTTTTGACATTAGTCAAGAAAATAAGCATATACAATAAATTATAGTTATTATTTTATTTTTCATTTTCTTCATTTGTCTTCCTACATTTAAAGTGATTTTATTAATAGGATTCTCATAATATTATTTTCTCTCTCTTATTTCTTTATATTTACTTATAATATTTCTTTTTTGGCAACATATTTTACAGTTTTTTAACTTTTCTTTTTCTTTTTGATAATTTTCTTCATTACTTTTTTGGGACAATCTGGTTCTTTTCTTTTTTCCTTTGGCAACATATATTAACCATTTCTTATGTCCACAAGGTGAATATATAAATGCGGAAATAAATATTTACTATATTTATACGCGTTTTCTTTAAAAATAATAAATATGGTTCATGATTATAGTTAATATTTTATTATTAGTTTCTTTTGTCAATGGTTTCTTGTAGTATTTTAGATTTCTAATTTTTAATTTTATAATTAGTGCTGATCTTTGTAAAAATTATTTAGGTATTATATAGTTTAACAATTTATTTATTTATACGGAAGTTATTTATTTTGACATAAATCGCACTCTATATTTTTTTTTTTTCAGTTATACCCACGTGTTAATTTAGTCAGAACCGGTCCGGTTAAGTGTCACTCAAGACTGAGGAGATCAGTTATCCTAAACGTTGCCGTTTAGAATTCCGCCACTACGGGGAGGAAACAGATCCCGTGCAAAAGCTCCGGTGATTCTTCTCCGACCGCCGTATGTTCTTCCGGCGCACCAGACGGCCTTCTGGACCGGCTCTAGTTCGAGATCTATTCCGATCCTCTGTCTAAAATTTACTTCTGGTATTACCATCGTTCCCTCTCTCCCTCTGTAACCTCTGCGTATTTAAATCGTATTGACTAGAGTCGTCGTCGTTACACTTGCATCGCTCCCTCTCTTCCATGGCTTCGGAACTAGTTCTACCTCTATTATTCAATTCCTTGTTAAATTTATATGAATCGTATTAACTAGAGTCTTCGTTACTCATCTCATGTATCTCTTTTGTTTCTTGGATTCACAGTAAGGTGAATTTGGGAAAAACAACAATGGGAATCATCGAAAACGGAACAATCTCGGGTAACTTGCCGAGCAAGGAGGCGTTTGTGGT
>NC_025704.1:14795743-14812792 GCF_000633955.1 Camelina sativa
TTTTTTTTTTTTTTTTTTTGTTTCTTTGCATGCTACATATTACTTGGTACCCCTGTTGTGGTACTGATTTCATCCATAGAACTATTTCATAGCATTCCTCGATTTCGTTGGCTTGATCTATTTCACTATTTTAGCAAAATTGGTGAAGGAAGTGGTGTTTTAGTTGTACATTCAAAAAATGTTCTACAAGAAAAAGATTAAGTAGCAACTTGTACACAAGTACTGTACGATTTAGTCACTTTGATTTTTATTTTTTTTGGTAGGCTAGAGAATCAATGTCAAACAAGCTTGAGCTGCATTTCCGCCCTGAAGACCCTTATGCACATCCTGCTTGGGGAGTCCAACGTCCTTGTAATGGTTTTCTGTTGAAAATTTCTAAGGAGGACGTTAAGAAAGATTCTCTGCCTGAAAGTCAACCTGTTCTTGCTACTAAAGATGCTTGCTTACCAGAAGCTTGCCCACCGCTTTGTGCTGATATTGTAGCTCGTGTGTCTGAATCGTATTGCTTCGATGGTAAGTACCTAGGTCACCAATTTATGGGGTTTTGTGCATCTAAGCTTCTCTTATATAGAGTTTATTTTTTATTTTTTTACTCTTATTCTTGTGGATATTGTGAAGGCATGGCTGACTATCAGCATGTGATTCCTATTCACGCGGATACTGCACAGCAAAAGAAGAGAAAATGGATGGAGGTGAAGCCGCTTGCAGGTAATTTGTCTCTATTCATTTGTTGTTTTTATTATATTGCAAATCTGCTGGTGATGTAGGTGAACTATGATGTTTTATAAATCCTCTCTGATATCATGCAGGAAACAATGATCTAATGGACATGGCTGATGAAGATGTAATGATGTTATTGCCACAGTTCTTTGCACCCAAAGATATGCCAGATAATTTGGTGTAAGATTACACTGTCTTTATTATTCCCAACAATTTTATCATTAATACCTGGTAACAGAAATTTTGTCCAAGTGAAGTTATCTGTTTCATCAGAATCTTAGTTCGGAATACCCGATGTTTATTGCATAGGATGTATATTCCAAAGTATTTTAGTTACAGGCGAACGATGACGGAGAACATAGTTGATTTAAGTGTTTTAAGTTCTATTACTAATTCCACTTACGTTGTTTGTTCACAGGCTGAGACTTCCAGTAACGTCACCAAAAAAGAAAGAGGAGGAACCAACTCAGACTCTTTATGAGGTAAAAGAAGAAATGAAACCATTTGACGTTTCTGGATAAACATACTGTTGTTGAAGAAAAAATGACTGAAACATTTAATCATCTGATATGATAAACTATATTGTCTTACGCAACTAGTAGACCGGCTGCGAATTCTTAATTACTATAATGGTAAGCTTTGAGACTTTGTTGACGGATTGGCCTTTCTTAGGCAGACCTGATTTTGGATTTTGGGTGCTTGGAAGAGTTGGATTCGCTTAAGTATTTTTCAGGATAGTCGTTAGATTGTAACTGTTTTTTTCTAAAGCCTACAAATTCAGAGTCAAATATTCTGAAGCCTGTAAAAGCTCGCAGTTTCACACTTACTAAACATCATGAAAGTTAAAGATGTCATGAAAGTTTACTTGTGGTTTCTAGTTCTTCATTTTTGCTAATTGATTTTCTGATGATGCAGATAGATATTGGCCCAGTATTTGCAATTGATTTCGGTGTTAAAGATATCCTTTTCTCCGTTTTATTAATCCTCCAAATCTTATTATTGATGAGTATTAAGCCATGTTTTTTTGGTGATTTTTTTGTTAGATATCTTTGATCGTTCCTTAGCATTAATACAGATCCCAAAGATATTAAATTGGGAAGACGTAATTGTTCCCAGCTCCAACCAGTGGAAATGGCAGGTGGCAGTGTCTGCACTCTTTGAAGAGCGACCTGTGTGGACAAGAGATTCCATAGTCCAACGACTACTTGATAAAGATCTTAAATGCACACATCATATGCTAAACAGGTGAACAGATTTTGTGCGTGTCTTATGTGTATTAGTTTTCCTAGTACTGAAATAACCAACTTTTTGGAGTTTTCTCTGCAGGTTTCTTCTTAGATCTGCATATTATTTCTCGGGTGGTCCGTTTCTTAGGTTCTGGATTAGAAGAGGCTATGATCCACGGAAAGATCCTGAGTCTCGTGTGTAAGTTATATATCTATTAATTCACTCATATTACAAACGCATGGCCTGTGACATGTTAAATGTACGATTGTCATTTTTTGCACCTCAAAATAAAACATATATTTCTCTTCCATTTAGTCTGTTGATGTATATGTTAAAGCTCTTCACATCCATCCTCTTTGTGTATTTTATCTTTTCAGGTATCAGAGAATGGAATTCAGGGTTCCACCTGAATTAAGGGGTTATTGTGATGCTAATGCAACTAACAAGTAAGTTTTTCCTATTTCCTAGTTAACTCAATTTTTTTCTCTACTCAAGATTCTCAATTTGCTAGTATGTATGCCAGAAAAACGGAAAACATTATAAAAAATTTTGCAAGTATATGTGGATTTATGTTTGGAAAAATTTGCAATTAATAAGGTGATTTATTCTTTCCGTCTTATTTGTGGCAGGTCAAAGCCAAGCTGGGATGACATTTGTGCTTTTAAAGTATTTCCTTTCAAATGCCAAACATTTCTACAGTTATTTGAACTTGACGACGAGTACATTCAACGAGAAATAAGAAAGCCTCCCAAGCAGACTACTTGTAATGTGAGTTTTAAGCTAAGCTTTTGTTTATGAAGTAGATATCAATAAAATTAGACTCTGCCTTAGTGTTAACAATGACGGGTAGATATGATATGTTACTCTGCCTTTATATGCACTTGCAATGTTGCTAAAACCTGCCTCACCAATCACCCACAAAGTCGTGTAGCAGTTATCTTTGACCAGCCGTTAAAGTTTATGAATTGGGAGATTGCTTTCTCTGATTTGATGTTTTTGGTGCCAGTATAAAACAGGATGGTTCTCAGAAGCACTGCTTGATAATTTGAGACTCCGTGTAGCTGTGAGATTTGTATCTGTGTTTCCTGAGCCAGGTTTCGAAGATGTTTTTAAATCTATTCAAGAAGAGTTTGAGAGGTCAGAAAAGACACGAATTCAGAAAGATGCAATGAAACCAGGTCAACGGAGTCACCACGAAACAACTAAAGGTAAGATCGGCAAAGAAATTTCAGGTTTTATCTCCTTTACGTTTTAGGCAGTTTATATAGTGATTGTTAATATGCAATGAAGGCAGTTCTTCTCTCTCAATGGTCTCAACATTGTGTTAAAGTTTTGTGAAATTGACTGAATAAACTTGGTGGAAATGTTGCTATATATGAGTATATAACTATGTAAGTGCCTAAATCGAATGAAGAAGGCATTATGTTGTCATACATATTGTGCTATGCTTATTCTCGTTGATAAAAATGGATTAACATTGATGTAAAATAATTCGCAGATATGAAAAGGTGTAAAAACACAAACGAAAAGAAAGATGGTGATGTTAATGCGGATGAAGATTCGGAAGACATGGATGATGAATACGAGGAACTCAATGTGGTGACTGTGCTTACAAACTTTTTCTTGTTTACTTCACCTATTCATTTTTCGGAAAGGCCATTTCATCGTTTCTCTGTTACTCTTATGTTGTTGTTCTTTTGCAGGGTGCAAATGATGATGACATATCATTAAGTTCTCATGGATGTATCCTTAAAAAGCATAAACTTTCATAACATAAGCACCCAATTAATCTTTAGTGCATACATACAGATTCTAGGTTTCAGGAGACAAGTTAGAGAGATTGATCTGGTTTGGTATACGTTTTTCCTTAAACAATGATAAGATGACGACATGGAGTACAACTCCAGAACCTATCTGCAAGGTTTGTTCAATAGTTTTCCAAGCAGCGCACCAGCTCTATATGGTGCTGGTGATGATGGTAGCGACGGAGAGTATCCGATTTACGAACAAGAATCCAACGCTTTGGATGATGACGATGATGATGATGATGATAATGATGACGACGACGATGACGAGTGAAGAACTTTGCATATATGTAGTGTGTATTTTGTGTGTAGCTAATGTAAAGAGACAATCTAAGGGTGAAATGTATTTTCAAATGTAAGATTGATTGTGCAATTAAGGAAAATGTAGTAAAAAAGAAAAGTTAGTGGGTTGTAAAGTTCAAAATATAAAAACATAAAGATGTATTGTGCAATTAAAGAGAATCTAGTAATATTGAAAGATTAGATATGCGAATAAACGTCACAAATCTCTTCCTCATATTTTTATTATTTATCCCTGGTCCTCTTATTAATTAGTATTTTATTATACCCTCTCTGAATCTTGAGAACCGAGTATGAGCCACGACGATTTGAGTTAATAAGTTCGTTAGGTGCGTTTTGGTCAATTGACATGTTCGTTGGCCCATCTCCGCCGCACAAACCACTCGTAAACCGCCGCAGCAACAACAACCACTGGCCTCGTAACGCGACCGTCACCTCCGCCATACCTGATCTGTTTCTCGCGGCGGTTTCTCTCCTCTTCCTCTGGTCATCTCCGAAACCTTTGCTATCTCTTCCTCCTAACAGATTCTCTTTCCCTCTAAATCCTCGCCGTCGATCCACGACCACCACCATGTCTCGCCGATCTCCTCCTCCTCCTTCTCAACGCTTCGCTAATCCTCAATCTCTCTCCGATTGGCTCGAATCGAGATTACCTTCTGACTCATTCGCCGCCTGGGGAGTCAAACCAGGAACCAAAAACGTTCATAACCTCTGGCTTGAACTCTCCGACGGAGAAACTTCTCTCGCCGATTCAACACCTCCGGTACGAACCGTCAACGTCGTCACCGTTAAAGTAATCGGAAAAAACGGACGGATTCTAGTGGAATCTCATCAGGAATTATCCGACGGGAGTATCAGAGAGAGGTCTCGTCCGTTATCGGAGAAGATGAAGCCTGAAGAAACTCCCGACGAAGCTGTGATTCGCGCCATAAAAGAAGAGCTCGGATCTATCTTCGATGGCGGCGACGACGACGTTGGAAAGAGGATTAGGGTTATTCCCGGGAGTTACAGCAGAAGAGTGGAGGAGAGGAACTCGTTGTCGTATCCTGGATTACCGGCGCGTTACGCTCTGCACTCGGTGGACGCGACGGTGGAGGGATTACCGGAGGAAGATTTCACCACGGAGGAGAAGGAGTATGGAGGCGGAGACTCGACGGAAGATTCGGTTGAGACACGCGCCGCCGGGAAAGCTGTAACTGTGAAGCGGCATTACTGGAAATGGGTTAGTCCTGATTTGATTCGACCTTAATAAAACCTCTCTACACTGTGTTTGATCAAATCTAGAATTGAAGAATCAGAGCTTATGTAAAGGGATGATATGTATACTCTCACACATACACATTTTTATATATATTTATAGAATCTTCTTCTACTTCTTCGTTTATGCAAATGGCTATGGCTATTGTTCTAAGTTGCTTTTCAGAAGTTTTGATAGATAACTGTAACTTCTTTGCTTTATTGATTTTAGAAAGTTTGATCACTAAAATTGGAGTTTCATGGAATACACATACAGTAGGAGGGGAAATTGTAGATTAGACATTGAGAGTGTTGTGTTCGTATGAATCGCTTAAGACCCTGTGATCTTTGGTTATCCGATGATCGAATATGATAGCATCTTTGGTTACTCATGTGTGTGTGTGTCCACTCTTATGACCACTGGTTAAATAATCTAGTTGGCGATGGAAGCCTCTCTAATCCATAGATTTTGGAAGGCGTTAAGTAGGCATTATTATTTGCCTTCGGCTTTGAGAGCATTATTATTGCTATGCTCCAGTATTGAGCCCTTCTTATTGTAAAAACAAAAAAAATCCCATTACGCTGCGACCACGAAAAATTGTATTTGCTTTTTGTTCTTATTGTTGGGGTGTTTAATTATAGACTGGACTTGCTTGATGTCTGAAAACAGAACAAATCATAGCAACAACACAAGAAGATTGATATTTTCCAATGCTCACTCTCTCCAGTCCAACAGGGATTTGAAAGAAGAAACAAACCACCAATACATTCCCTAATTGGACAAAAAAACGAACCTAACAAGAAAAACTGAGTTTTGAGAAGAGAAAAAGAGACAATCAGACGTGACAAAAAGATAAAAGCTGGCTTGAATTAATAAACCCACAAAACCACATAAACACTAATCTTAGACTTTTGGCACTTATATAAAATCAAACATTCACGATAGCCTATCCAAAAAGCTTTTCTTTAATCTACCATCCCATAACATATCCATAACCATCTTTATAGTGGAGGCATCAGCAGCGAACCTGCACCTCTTCATTTCTTCGATGAGTTCAGCTGAAGTCATTACGTCACTACCTCGGAGATGTGCTCGGATTAGAGTGTTGTCTGTACAGTCGTTTGGCGCACACCCTTCCTCCTTCATTTTCCTAAGTAACATATTTGCTTCAGACAGTGAGCCTTTCTTACACAGTCCTAAAATCATTATGTTATATGTCTTAACGTCGGGCTTCACACTCCTTTAAGAGGTAGACTAGAGAATAAATCCCAAGCAGAATCTACCTTACTATCATTGCACATCCCGCGAATGATGATGTTATAGATACCAATATCGAGGTCCATCTTACTCTTCTGTATTTTTTCAAAAATTTCCATTGCTTTTTTGAGTTCCCCATTGTCACACAACCCATCCAGCAAAATTTTGTAAGTCACAATACAACACGACAAGAAAACATCTCTTGGAAGAGTTCTTTGGCGACCTTAACTTTTCCGGATTGACAAAACCCTTGGACAAGTGTGTTATAAGTGACTGTATCAGCAACCACCCCTCTCATAGACATTTTGTGGAAAAGTTCAAGACCATCATCGACCCGCTTAGCCTTACAATATCCATTTATGAGGATATTAAACGTCACAATATTAGGATCACACCCTTTGCCAACCATGAGTTCCAACATCTGGTTGGCCTCGTCTAGGCGTTTCTCCTTGCAAAACCCATCTATCAAAGAATTGTATGTAATAATATTAGGAGCTATACCTCTTATGATCATCTCCTCGTGCAGTGCTTCAGCATCTACAAGTTTTCCCTCTTTCGCAAAACTATCAATCAACGCGTTGAATGTGACAACGTCAGGGGTGATATTCCTTGTGATCATATCCCTAAGCAACTGCGCACCATCATCCCATCTACCATCATTACAAAAGCCTCTTATGAGAGTGTTGTAGGTAAAAATATTTGATTTGATCCCTTTCACTTCCATTTCATTGAATAGGTTGAGTGCATCGTCGAGGTTTTCGTCTTTGCAAAGCCCATCAATGATGATATTGTATTTAGCTACATTGAGCTCCATGGCCAAGGCAGTTTTCCCTGACTTGCACATTACAC
Source organism: Camelina sativa (assembly GCF_000633955.1). NCBI lineage: Eukaryota > Viridiplantae > Streptophyta > Magnoliopsida > Brassicales > Brassicaceae > Camelina > Camelina sativa. The sequence continues at coordinate 14,803,139 of NC_025704.1, forward strand.
TTAAAACAACTTCATCGGGTTGACAACCATTCGATCGATCAAAACCACAGCTTCAGACACTTTACCATTGAGACAAAGTCCATTGACCAAAGTGTTGATCGTTATGAGATTGGGTCTGTGTCCCATTTCTATCATTCGATCAACTAGCTCAACAGCTTCGGGAACTCGACCCTCGAGACATAAGCCATTGAGTAGAGTGTTAAATGTGGTTGTGTCAGACTCAGACCAGATACGAGAGAGATTTAATAACCAAACCGGTTTAAGCCTAAAAGGGAGATTTATTTGGTCTTGAGAGAATCATGTGATTGGTCACCAATATCAGTGGTTCAACATCCACTTCCAGATTCGTAGACGTGTGTTGTAATCAAGAGTTGGTAAGGCACGAGGCTATCAACTATTGTATCTTGACTTGTTTAGTTGGTAAGGCTGAGCTTTGTCCATATTATTTAACTCTTCTTGCAAGCAAGTTTACACAACTACAATCCAAACGTATGTAGTAATTACAAATCTAAGGGTAGATCCTAACTAAACTCAACAACAAACTCAAAAGCTGCAAAGTACACACAAGAGTGTCACCAAATCTAACACCCCACTATCTACGTGGAATTAGTGTACAAGAACAGCACCTGTATCGGAGAAAACAAAATTCCCCTAGTTGATACAAAATTGAACTGTATTAATAATGTATATCAATTTGTTTGATCACTGAGGAGCCTCTGTGGATTGGACTTGACGAACGAATTGCCCTTTGATTCGGGGACGTTGCTCTGCCAATTTCTTCCGGCTCTCGTAACGGACCTGTAACGTAATTCAAAAGCCGTTAGTATCACTCTTCTCAACAAAGCCGTTATGAGTTTATCATCTATGTGATGAAACATCAGAGTTAGTTTATTTATACCTTTTTCTCAAAACATCTATCTTTACGCTTCATCCGGAATTTGGTTAAAGCAGCTTCCCGTTGAAGAGATTGCTGAAGTTTCCCAACTGACGACGAGTATCCGTCTTCGTTCTTCTTCTCAATGTGATTGCCTATTGCACTATGTTCGGTTGCAGAAGAGACGTATCTTCTCTCATCTAGGTCCATGGAACCATCCCGCTCTAGCAAACCCTCGGGTCTACCGTTGAAAGGGTGAAACATGGAACTGTATTCATGCGGGCTAACGGAACTAGGACTTGGGGAGACTGAAGCAGGAGCCATTGCAGATGCATACGCTGTGTTAGGACCCCTGAACTGTATGTTATTGATGGGCATTGGTGTTGGGTAAGAGCTTTGTCCAGGCCAAGAATTCATCTGATTGCTAAATGGTGGACCTGGTGAGTCTTCTCCAGTGTGAAAGCAGGCATCGTTTCTTCTTGGAGCAGTTGGAAGCGGTTCAGATGAATTGTATTGGTTGAATATCACAATATTATCATCTTGACTTGGCGCGACGTTCTTTCTTTGATCAGGAACCACCGGAGAGGCTGAGCATTGTGTCTGCAGTGGTCTGTGTACGTACCTGTAACAAGAACATAGCGACATAGTAAGTAGAAAGAACGAGCAGCTATCGAGAGACTGACAGAAGGACGAAATCAGAAAACTAGACTACTAACCGTGAGAAAGCCGAGGCACTAGAAGGATGAAGAGAGGGTCGGTCTCCAGAAGATTGGTTCTCGGAAGAAGCGTTAGGTCTTCTTAGAGAGAGATCAAGCTCTATCCGAGATTCGTATTGTGCAACAGTTTCTTCTTTGTTACGTTGTCCAGTTCTTCTAAAGGATGCTCCCATGAAGTCGATAGCTTCTTTAGATGAGTCTGTAGAATCAACAGAAACATGAAGGGTTAACTAATGATACTGATGGAACTTTTTTGGCTAGCTCGCATAAAAGATGAAAGCACTCGCTTACTCTGCATCTCATTCGCTAGAACTGTCTCCCTAAACTGAGACTTTGCGCACTCCATCTGTAATGAGTCTCTCGCGTTGACCTCCACGTCTGCACTCTCACCTTCCATCTCAGGTCTTGTACACGAGCTCTACAAGTACAAAGATTAGGCAAAAGGGTTTAGAAACAAACACCAAGGAACAGAACCAAATTCACACATGGATCAGCAGACTAACCTGAGCATCACCACCATTCCCAATTACAAGATGCTCATCTCTCTTTCCGTTTGAATTGTTTGCAGAGGCACCCTCGGGTTTCTGTTGTCCAACACTCTCATCCATTGGAAAGCAATCAGGAGCTAGTGACTGTCAAGATGATCAAAGAAACAAACAGAGAAAACAAATCTGAGAACTCAATTATCTTTTAAGACAACGAAATTTCCCAGAACTTATATAAGAACGGGTTTAAGTTGTATAGATTACTCAGAAGACATAAGCTTTAAACATAATAAGAAGATGGATATGAAAACATACAGTTTGTCGTCTCCAAACATGTTGCCAAAGATTTCTCAACTCATTCCTCCTCAACGGCTTAACAAGATAATCCGCCGCACCTCTCAACATACACTTATACACAGTATTCACAGAGTCCTGTGTCGACATCACTGAAATAAACAACAACACCACAATAAGAACGAAATCATCCCAATGGATTTAAAGAAAGGACTGAAAGCAAGAGTTGTAAAAATGTCAACGTACTTATAACAGGGATGTTCTTGCAAACATCATGCTCCATGATGAGTGTGAGAAGAGCATATCCAGATATTGAAGGAAGATCAACCTCTGTTAATATCAAATCAACACTCTCAGGCTTTCCTTTTAACATCTCCCATGCCTTTAAGCCATCAGGTACAGCAGCAACTGATAGATCATACACACAAAATAAACCAACCTCATTAAAATCAAACCTTTTGAAGCTTGTTGTAGCAACTCCAATTATATACACTCTAGGTCAATCTAGTTTCTTAGACAAGCATCTATGTTTGTGTCCGAAACTAAAAGATTGCAAAAACCGACACAACAAAATCGTTGACTTTCTAATTTTGACTCCTAAATTGTAACATTCCAAATCATTCATTTGTCGAAATCAGATTCACTGCTCAATATCGAATCCTCAGAAACACAGAAACTGACCTCTGTAACTACATTTCCTGAGAAGAGCAGAGATAATCTGTCTAGTCGAATCATCAGCTTCGACGAGAAGAACTCTCAACGCGATTTTAGGAAGAAACCTCTCCCACTTCACCAAACCATCACCTCCTCCGCCTTCGCCGTCTCTCTTCCGCATCTTCCTCCGTGATAACTTTCCTCCGCCGCCGCCGCCAGCCTCAACTGCTTTCTCCATCGTCACTTCAACTACTTCCACGCTACTACTCATCTCCACTTAAAAAAAAAAACCTAAATCGTCGTCGATTGAATAAGCAAAGTTCTCTCAAGAGAAGAGAAGAGAAGAGAGAAGAAACAGTTACAAAACAAATCAAAAATATTTGTTGAGTGGGAGAGATAATAAAAGAGACAGAGAGAGAGAGCAGAAGAAGAAAAATAAAAATATTATTCTTTTATAGTAATAATATTATATTTGTGTGGAGAAAATGAAAATATCTAGAAAAAATCTAGCGAATCTTTTAACGGTTGAGATTTAAAGCGGGTGGTGAACCGACCATGATCTAACGGTGAACCGATTCGAAACAAAATATCTAGTATAGTTGGCTGACGTGGCCACGTTTGCCACATCAGCAAAATACTGTACTATTATATATACTAGTTCCAAAGAGATCATCCAATACGCCAAATAACCTTTTTTTTTTTTTCTTCTTCTTATAATAGGAGGAGGTGTGGTCTGTGGTGGCTATAAGTCTTTGGTTTTTTTTTTTTGGCTCTGTGGTTCATATTTAAAGTTAGGAATATTTTTATTTATCGATGTGAGAAGAAATATGTACTGAATTGCTTGTTTTTATCAATTTAATGAAGCTATCTCTTTACGTAATTAATTACAAATGTTTGAAATTATTTTATTTAATTAGATTTCAACATTCAAGTTTGTTGTGAACAAATTGGTCTATAAAAATCTTGCTCGTGACTTTTAGGATAAAATCGAAAAAAATCAATCCCAATAAAAAAATATATATCTAATGCAAGTGGCGAAAAAAGTATCTAAATATTCAATTTATCTATTAAAAAAAAAAGTAAATGGTTTATTGTTTTGGTACATAGTTTTGCAATTCAATTATTTTATATAACAGTTTTATTATTTATTTTTAAATATAATACAAATATTTTAGCTTTTTTTCCTTCTCACAAAAGAAATCAAGGGCACATGGATGGATTATAAATTTTGTTATCTGAAAACATTAATTTATTTTCTAACTAAATAATAACAATATTCCATTATTTCTATAAAAAAAATCAATTTATTGGTAAAACATCAAATTTATCAAACCAGAGTTTTCTTATAGGTCAATTATTGCAAAATCTGAAAATGTCATTGAAGGTTTAATTTTAGTTTTGTAAAAATAATTTGGACGACCAAACTAATAATTATTATATCATCTCTACTCTATTGATTTAAACTGTTTTAGTGAATTCTTCCAGTTTTTCCGGTCATTTTTTTAACATCGCCCATGTATCGGAGCCACCTTTTCCGATCATTCACTTTTGTAAATTGTTTTTTAGATATTTAATTTATTTAAATAATGATTATCGACCAATAGTTTACCAAATTTTATCAGCATTTTTGGTTTTTTTCCTCGTTGCTTATTGTTTTGTTTGCGTGAGTGGATTAAAAATCAAATGAAAGAACAAACACACGAGTATACGACGGGTCAAGGGTAGGGACAAGGTGATTAGAGTTTTTAGAAGTTTATTTTTATTTTTCCGCGGCTAGATATTTTCTAGTGTGAGATAAGGCACAACACAACAACAAAGGGACACTTGTTTAAACTTCGTGTTCTCGGTGGATAGGAATAAGACACGTGTTTGGTTGTAATCTAACACTGTTAATGGTAGCTGTCCGAAAGACTACTAAATATCTTCTTTTTCTTTGTCTCCTCACCCGCCCGCGAGTGTGACAGATAGCTTCTACTCGCTCTCTCGTTCAGTCATTCCACTCACGTCCGTTATAATTATTCCATTCAGGATTATATTTTTTTTTTTTTTTTTGACTTTCTTTGTTATTGACCAAAACTTATTAGTAGAATACTAGGTTAATAGAAAAGAACAATTAGTGTAATGCCTGACAGGCTGACACTAAGGATCATAGATTAACAAATCAAATCAAGAAAATGGTTATAATATAGCCAAGGGCCCAAAGAGCTACGAATGATTCTAATATATTAGTATCAAGTTATTGTCATTATGTTTTGGCCGGTGTGTTAATACTTAATAGTTAATACTGACCAAAGATTAAATTTAGTTTATTTTTAATTTTTGAAAATTTAAGGTATGAGAATAAGATTCGAAGTCACAATCCCATTATTTATCAACCCTTAAATGTGATAAAACACGTTTTTACAAAATTTCTTACTCAGCAAAATGTATAAAAGGTTTTCTGAAGTCGCAAGTTCAAAGCTGCACTTGAACTCATAACCACCGGCTTTTGATTCTATTATCAATACTTTACTTATTTGACAAACTGCAACTATTTTGAAAATACTTTTTAGTTTAATAATCATAAAGATATAAAATGTGGGGTGAATTTGAATTTATAAACTATATATGCACATGATGATCTTGAGACAAAAGCTTAAAAACTACTTTAACTCGAACCTATGATATTCAGACAGGCAGATAACCACAATTGACTTCTACTATATCAGCAGCATATATGGTTTTTTTTTTTTCTCACAAGTCACAGGTATAAGAAAAAAAAGAAAATGTTCGATTTAGTTGGATGACATAAATCTCTACGCGCCAGTGTGTAGTAGTGGAGCTAATGACTTTTGGTTTAAGGAATAAAAATCTAAAGATATTTTGGCCTAACTTACACTAAACATGCGATATCCTTTTTTTTGAAACAGATATTTATTTTTTGTCTGCAATGATATTTTCGTCCTCTCCTTTTTTGTGTGGCCAACTTTGATATTTTTTATTTCTTTTTCGTTCTTTACAGTCTGTGTAGTGTGTAGGATATTTTTCTTCATTTTAATTAGGCCACTTTAAAGATATTTGTATATAATCATGTGGCTAATGACTTGTCAATTTATTTTCTGAAAAAAGCTAAGCTAGTTGATATTAATGAGCTTCAAAACATTTACAAGCTTACAATAATTATTTTTGGTTTATATTGCTTTGAAACAAATGTTGCAAGACAAAAGATCAAAAGCGGTTTTAACGACAACTATTATTTGGGTAAACTAGCTTGGAGCAAAAACAGAATGTTAATGACAAAAAGAGCTTCAAAACCACAATTGGAGAGAATCTCAAAACTTTAGGATATGTTGTGATTTGTGAATCCCTCAATCAATAAATAAACAAATCCTTAGTCGGAGTATGGAAACCATCTATGAAGAATGAGATTTGTGCTTTTCTTCGGCATCAGATTGAATAAATCACTGTCTTTTCCACTAAGAATCTTATAAGGCTTATTAGACCATGTCTAATGGAGTAACCCATCTAAATTGCTTAAAAATCAACTAATCATTTAATTAATATTAAACTAATCAAAGCAACCCACTAACAACTTAAACCAAAATCATTCTTTCACTAGAGAACTCTTATCAAGATTGCTCAATTATTAAAATTAAAACAATTGTTTATTAATTATCAAATTGTAATAAATTATTAAATAAACAAAAATAACAAAACAGTTATTTCAATTACTTATATTACATAAATATATATATATATATATATATATATTTTACAAAAAAGAACTCATCAAGAACAAAAATTATGAGATGATAATTTACAAGAAAAATACAACATTAAAATGTTTAATTAACCAACTTTGGCAAGAACTTCATTCAAAGCAGAGACAGTCTCAGCATCGTGAAACTTTTTATCTTCGCCGCATAATCCAGCTGCCAAGAGAATCGACCATAAACAAACTTTTGATCTGATTTTCAATGCCAATGAAAAGTCTCTTGTTTGGTCTGAGTTATCTGTCCCAGCTGCTCAACATAACAATACACAATGTTGTCACCATAGAAAATAAAACAATTTTAATTAGTGTTATTTACTGTCTAATGACTCTGTGTAAGCTATAAGTACCAAACCAATCTCAAATCCAGATTAAACATTCTTCTTCTTCATTCCCACACAGAACACATGCTTGATTATTATGAACTCAATCAATTCTTATATAAAAAATGATTAAGCAGCCACATTGTAATCTTACAACAATGTATCTAGATATCTTAACCTAATTTACGTTTCATAATAAAAATGAGAATGGTAATCTTTTTGAAAGATTAATAAGTTAACTTACAAAGACCACCAGAAAGAGGTGGAGGAGAACCAACTTTGATCGGATTAGCATCAACAACCTGAACAACTTTGAGTTATTTGTAATCAGATTCTTCTCCCTCTGATTCTTCAACTTCATCATCTTCTCCTTCTTCTTTCCCTTCTCTTCCTTCAGCCTAACCAAATATAACTCAAAAGCATTGATTTGGACTATTTAAAAATTTAAGATAGAACTTGTGCCCACATTGTTATTTCCCTACCTCGTCCTTAACATCATACTCGTCCTGTCAAACAAACCAAACACATGAACATTTACTACTGCTTATGAAAGAAATTTGTTTGTTTGTTCTACAAATAACTGACTTGAACTAAGAGCAATGAAACCAAAGCTAGACTTACTTGGCAGATGATGCACTTTCTGTCTTCAGCTGGGGTATTCCGTAGACAGCTTTTGATCTGTTTTTCATTAAGTCCAGTGTTCACATACCCAATTCTATCACCAAGCTTCAAAAGTTGTTGTTTTCCAAACCACAAAACAATGACAACACACACTCAAGAACCTAAAGACATCATCAGCTTCTTGTACTTGTACTTTGTAAAGAAGACACCTTAGTTACCTCGTATAATCATAGTTATCAGCTCTATCTCAAGCCAAAATATTCAATAAACAATTGTAGATTGTCGAAAACCAACCTAGTACAACCATGAAAAAAAGAAGACTTTCATATGTAAATACAGAGCAAAAAATCAACAATAGAAAGTGAGTGAGTAACCTGATCAATGCGCCCCAGTATAATAGCTGTAATTGAGAGAAAATCAACAATAGCTTCATACAAATCGATAGTTTTGCAATCTTCTCTATAAATCCTATCTGTAATTGAGAGAAAATGAGAATTTCAAACAAGAAGTAGAAATAGAAAACGGAAAGAGAAAGTGAGACCAGAGAGTTTAAACCAAACAGTTGGCAGGGAAATAAATGTTTAGAGTCAATATGGATCCCAAGCCAATCCAAGGTTGTACCAGGGAAAATCCCGGTAAGGTTATCCCCTTCCAAAATGATGAATTCAACACAATATGACTACAAAAAAAAGTGGACAAAGAGTCTTCACTTACATAGAGTTCAGGTGATTGCGAATTTAATTTCTGCTAATCTCTCTTTGCTGTGATGGTTATTTAAACAATTACATTATGTCAATTTAAGGAATGAACATGTATGTGTGCGTGTCCACGGGTAAAAAGATGCACAATAGAACATTTACGTTTTAACAACGATTTCTTCTCTCAGGCTTGCAATTTTGTTCTGAAGTTTTGACACCTTCTCCTTAGAAACAATCTCTGCTTCCATCAATCTTTCTCGCTTCTCAGCCTATAAACAGCCATCAGATTTTTCTTCTTCTTTCTAAGATTACAACATATCTAGTTCTATCACATTGAACATAGCTGCATAGGCAATACCCAATAAATATACAATAAATCATTAGTATCGTACTATATTTGTATTTCACCTAATAAACTTACTTACTCAATAAACCTATTTACTAAACATTAGTAAAATTAGAAACGTAGAGAACAGAAAATTAGAAAAGGCTACAATGAAATATATATAATTATATGGAGATGTATTTTTAGTCAAGTGGTTAAGTCTACTTCGCTTTTTTATTTTTATTATTTACAAATGAATGATATTTTGTCATGTGAGAGAATGTATTAAATACAAATCCGTAATTTTTTTATGGTTTTTATTTTATAGTGCAACTACGTATTGAAAGATATTACTCTAGAAGATTCTTGTAAAAAATAAACATGATAATTTTGGTTATCAAAAAGATGTTTTAAAGGAGAAGTACATGAATTAATGTAGTGTCTTGCAAAAATTTGAAAGCACACTACAAACAAGTTATGTAGGGTTATAGTTAATAATTTCTTTAAAATATCGCATTATTCAAATCTCTACTACTGTAAATAATATACTTTATAAAAAAATTGTAATACATTTTAAACACATAATTATATAGAAATTGAAGTCAAATGTAATAAAAATATTTTTTAAAACGTTAAAAGTGATAATATAAGGAAAATTTTAATTAAAATCAAGTATGAGAAGGAGAATCGTGTAATAAGAATAGTATAATATTTGAAAATTAGTTGCATACAATGACTATAAATTAAATACATTTGTATATGTAGAATCTTGTGGATATAAATTATATTTCACTTAAGGTTTATGAAAAATTAAAATTTTAGTATATATCCAAATAGCGTGACATCTTCGTTCAAACTTGCGTGAGTTGAGATTTGTAATAGTAAATTTGGTTTTTTTTTTTTTTTTTTTTTT
>NC_025704.1:14813097-14848216 GCF_000633955.1 Camelina sativa
TTTTTTTTTTTTTTTTTTTGCAATTATAGGGTTCATTTACAAATTCATTGAGTTTCTCATATATAACATTTATTTAAGAAAGTTTTTGGAAAAAACTATTCTTGCCTATTTGTCTTTTTGGAGTACTCAAAGTATGTAATTAAACGTTAGAGTATTCTCCATTTGATATGACTAGAGGTCAACCTAATTTCACCGCTATTATCCAAATTATGAATTTGATGTTTGTCATTTGTTCGTAGTTTCCACTATTCACAAAAGTGGTTTTTTTGACGCTAAGAACATCTAACATATATAAAAATATTGAAATATACTAAAGTTCCCAAACATTAAAAGACACTAAAGTTCAAAACAAAACTAGAACAAATTTCAAGTTTATAGCTTCTAGAAAACCCAAAAGTGGACCAAATTACACAAAATTGGATATTTCTAATGAAAATCCAATAACCAAAGACCAACAATTTGTGATTTTCTAAATAGAATTTGCAGTACTTCAATGACAACAAAATTTTTTGTTCACAAGTTAAAGTTCATATATCAGTTTCCTCTCCCGGTGTATATCTTTGTCATCTCGTTTGTCGTTGCTTCAAACCTTGCCTTATTGGTTTTGTAGAGGTTGGCAAGATTTTTATTGACTTTTTCCTTATCATCCACTTCTGGTTCAATCAACTTCTGCACTATTCTCTTGTAAAAGCAAGTAGTCAGTATTGGTTGCCAATATGTGGGTGTCAACACTTTTAGGTAAATGCCTCTTTCATCTGCTATGTTTGGGTGGTAAATTTTTGTGGCGAAACTATTCTTTGGGGACTTATATGGGTAATCACATGGAAAACGAATACTCATTTTAAACATCCCTCCTTGATATGTGGTATTCACCGGTCCGATAAGTGTAGCCTCCCAGTGGTAAATGTTGTCATCAACAATTCCTGCTGTGGCATTGGTCGAATAATCGTGGCTTAGACTTTTCAAGGTGTTCCTTTAGATAGAGTGAAGAATATTGTGACATTTATAAGAAAAGAAGGAAATAGGATTTGTCTAGGCTGGGAAAAAAAATTTATGTTTCCGGCAGACAAAAATTTACTTGTCACAAAAAGTGATATTTTTGCCATACAAGACAGTTAATCAATTAAAAATGTCAGTCTTATTCATTCTTTTATCACAAAACTAATAATATATTAGTTTTATTCAATGATGTATTACAAAATTTAGAAATTTTTACATTTGCTCAATTTACACAAGATAATATTTTACATTATTATTCATCAATTTTATCAATTTAATCAAAATTCAAACCGCCAAATTTTATTAGTATATTATGGGTCTGAATGGTAACCGCGGTCAGAGCAGACAAATTCATCTTCGGATCAGACCGCTCTGTTTTAAGTGTGGACAACAAACCGCTGCGGTCAAATTTTATTTGTAAGCAAAAGTTGGTCCGCTGCAGTTTTGTCTATGTTTCCTTTAGACCGCACCACTGCGGACAACATTTAGGTCGTGAATGGTTACCACAGACCGAGTGATTTTTTCCGTTTATTGTTATGTCCACACTTTGTTTACCATTCAGCTTTTGTCCTTAGAAAAGTGGACTAAAAGAAATATGAAATTTTTTTGAAAAAGCAAAAATAGACAGATAAACAGAAGAACCGCAGTTGGGAACAGTACATGTACACAAGAGGAGCGGACAAGTCCACAGAAAAGTGGTCTGCTTTTGACTAACCATTCAAATATTTTTTCTTTTGAATTTATTTTTGTCTTATATTTTCTCTCTATAATCGGGAAGAACCAAACTGCTTTCACCATTTACTCTCATATTTTGCTACAAAATTTCACTACAAACTGGAAAACACACAAAAAAATCTTCTCAACATTTTTATTGTTTGTTTAGCTTGTTTATTACAAATAAAAAGTTCTAGCATTAATCAAGGTAAATAATATCTATTCAGATCATGTAAGTTTATCTTATATATTCACTTATTGATTAACTGTTTTTTTTTTGCTTCATTATAGTGATGTCTTTTAGGAGAAAAATACAAACAATGATTCTCAACCTTCTACACAAACACGGGAAAATATCTATAAAAATATTGTTTGATAATTTTTTCAGAAAACTTAAAGTTCGTTAGCTTATTTTATGATACATAAATGCTTTAAACTATTTAAGTATAAAATTTACCAATGAGTAGCCTATTGTGAATATTTTTGTATCAATAGTTTATAAGTTCAGAAATTAAAAATATTGTCAAATATTTGATTAATGGTTCAAAAAATATATTTTAATAAATATAACTAACACAGATTAAATTTTTTTCACTTTTTATTAAAAATATGACATATCTAGCCTCAATATTAAAAAAAAAAAATAATGTATGTTTGGAAATTTAAATGAGTTAATTATTGTGAATTTTCATCTTTAATTAGTTTACAATTTCATAAATTAAAATATTGATAACATAATATTAAATAATTGATGTATATGTCTAATAAAATTTTAAGTTAATATTGCTAAAATGAAAAACTAGAGTTAAAAATTTTCAAAATATGACATATCTAATACTAAAAATCAACAATTAGAATTAATGATATATATATGCAGAGAGCTGAACGTCGGTGGTCTCCTGATGAAGAGAAAACACTACTTAACCTATACAATGAAGCATTTGGATGGAATCAATATAGGTTTAAAGATCCTGGACAACCGGATAGAGCATTTATAGTTCGTAAGTCAACAAAATCTACAGTGAAATTTTAGTATGAGACACGATGAAAAATAAATTTGATCAGTGGAAGAAATAGTTCAAGCTTTGGAAGCAACTACAACGTTATACTAGAATTTCAGTTGATAATATTACGGGAAAGATTTTGGCAGAAGATGGATGGTGGAATCATCGTGAACATGTCCTTATTTTTTTTCCAATAATTATTAAGATTACAAATTTATAGAAAATTTTCTTATACAAATTTTTGATTTTAGGAGTATAGCAAACTTGCATGTCTGAACCGAGAACCACCAAAAGATTGGGATACCAAGTCTCGTTGTTTTGTTGTCTTAGATGTGGGTTCACATCATCAGTATTCTATGCGACAAAGAAGAGCTGAAATAAGAAATGAACAGCCACATAACGATGATAACAACGATGGTTCGGAGCCAAATGAGGTTCCAGAAACTCAACAAAACTAGGAGACGTATCGTATGAACATTTATGATGATTCACAACCGTCATATGAAATCTCACGTGAGGCTACCGAATCATAGTCACCAATTCAAATACCTGATCGTAGTGGGCAACAACATTCAAGAGCTGACCCATCATTTAGTCGAAGAACTCGGTCAAGGGGACCTAGCGAAACACGAGCACCGCGTAGAAAGCAAAATTTGGAATTGACCATCCAAGAGACAATGTCGTCCATTAGAGAAGGGAAACCTACAAACGAATACGCCTTGGTGCCTTTGACCGCGAAGATTATACCGAGTTTGAAAAGGCGGTCAAGATTCTTGAGTCATTAGATATTCCAATATACAAAGATTTCTACATTCAATGCCTTCAACTTCTGAAAACTGATCTCTTTTGGCGTAATTATTGGATGTCATCGACTCGGTTTCAGACCAATGAGGATAGGATATTTTTAATGGAGTCTCTAATAGGATTTACAAGACATGGTGAACATAAAGGAACCACTCGCCCACTGAGTGGATCGTCTACACCTCGATCATCTGATCCATCGTCTGCAGGCAGTATTTCTACGCATACAAGCCAAATAACTCAAAATATATCAATTGATCCACATACTACTGGTTTTCGATAGTTATTGGCACCAATAAATGTTGAGAAACGATTATCCCCAAGATCACAAGTAGGATCTCTGAGCATAGGGATTGTTGATATTCTCCAGGATCAAATTTTGGATTTCCAAGGTTAGGCTTTACACGTTATACACCTAGACCACGAGTAGGATCTCCGACCTAGGATTTCTCAATAATTTTCCAAACGGACAAATGTTTCAGACACCAGGAGCAATGAGACTATTTAACACTTTTAGACAAAACAACGCATCGACATCTCAACCTCTTCCTCGACAAACCTAATGACATGAGCGAAAATGATGAGGAGTAGTTTATTTATTTATGTGACAATTATGTTTGAAATAAAAATTATGATATTTATCTCAGTTTGATGAAACACTTTTGTTTTATTGATATGTTGTTTTTTTGGATATGATATTTGTGATAATAATAATAAAAAATGTGGTAACTTATGTGATTTCAATGTTATTTCAAACTTTTCGAATTTGTGAACTACATTCAAAAGGACTCCACAATTTATCTTTTGTAGAACGGTTTAAGTTATGGACTTTGGAAAACGAGCAAATAGAAGATCTTTTAATAAATCCATCATTGGATTATTATGAACAACATTTTCACAAAGGGCCATACCAAACATAGGGTGGCAAAATCTTTGGAATCATACTCAAAATGACCAAGTTGCATGTCTACAATTATTGAGAATGTCGTTTGCTGCCTTCACATGACTGTGCACTATTTTAAGAGAAAATTATGGATTACAGCATCCGCTGAATGTAAGTGTTGAAGAGAGTATCACTATGTTTCTACGAGTGTGCAAACAAAATGAAGTTCAACGAGATGTTGGCTTACGATTTGGACGAAACCAAGAAACCGTGAATAAATAATTTGGTGAATTTTTGCAAGCTATAGAACTTCTAGCTGCAGATTACATCAAGACACCAACAACACAACAATTACACCAGATTCCACAGCGTCTACAAGCCGATAGATGGTATTGGCAATATTTTAGTGGTTTTGTTGGAGCTATAGACGAAACTCATGTGTGTTTGTTAAAGTAAAACCTGAGCTACAAGCCATGTATTGGAACAGACACGACTATGCAAGCATCAACATAATGGCAATTTGTGATATGAATATGCTATTCACATACGTATGGAATGGAGCATCGAGTTCATGTCACGATACAACTGTCCTTTCACTTGCACAAAATGGCGATTCTGAATTTCCATTACCATCTACAGACAAGTATTATGTAGTTGACTCTTGGTATCCTAATAAGCAAGAATTTTTAACTCCTTATAGATAAACACGAAATAGAGTTGTGAGATATTACATGTCATAGTTATACTGGTCCCCTTTCAAAAAATAAGAAAGAATTGTTTAATAGGTCTCATGCATCTCTTCGATCTATCATTGGACGCACTTTCGGAGTGTGGAAGAAGAAAGAGAGAATTTTAACCGATTTTCTGAGATATGATATGGATATCCAAAATAGAGTAATTATTGCAACAATGGGTCTTCGTAATTTTATTAGAGTTTCAAATTTTACAAATGCAGATTTTGTGGAAGATTTTACAGAGACTCAAATTGAAGATCAAGACAATACATCTTATGAGCTTGATGAAGCAGAGAATGCAGATGGACAACACATGGCGAACATTCGAAAAACTATCGCAACTATGTTATAGGAAAATCAGAGTATTTGATTTTATATTTGGGTTTGTAATTTTTCACATTTTCATCTAGTAAAGAGCATATATACTAGATGACTATACTTTTAGAAATAATTCATAAACTAACTATGAGGCATGTGTGACTGTCTGCCATGTGTCTTGAAATTACGTAGTTCTCCTTCTTCTCTTTCTTTCTCTCCTTTCTCTCTTTCTTTCTCTTTTTTTCTCCTCTTTTTCTAAAATCACAGCCATCTTCTCTCTTCCATACCCACCTCCCTCACGCCAGCGGCCAGCCACCAGCCACCATCACTATATCCATAATCTCTTCAGTTTCTCTTAATTTTTCATATTGTTACTACCACTCTCAAATGTAATATTTTTTTTTCCTTTCCCATTATCGAAATCTCTTTACCACCAATTTCCTCTTTCTTTCTCTTTGGAAGTATATTATTCTCTCATCCTAATCCATTCTTTGTTTACTCCTCTTGTCGGATTTCTCTGCCACTCGCCAACGTAAAATTTAAAATTAGATATGATTTTCAAAACACATATAAAAATTTCGTGTTATGAAACAGAATCACATGATGTTTTTTTTCCATATATCATTTAATTTCACATAATCACATGAGTTTTAACATAATTTGTTCATATATCATGTTATATCACAGAATCACATGAATTTTACTAATTTTACACAACTATCACATGTATTATGTTAATATATCATGTTTTTGAAGATCAAGTTTTATAACACTAGATCACCTAAGTGATAAATGTTCCATTTTGTAAAATCAAAATAACACAGGAATATTTTTGTATTTTTGCCACTTCACAAAACGTTATTTACCAATAAATTCTGACACAAGTTTATTCTCTCTAATCTTTTTAAATCCATAGTCATCTACTAATACTGCTCTCTTGTCGTTTTGCATAACTCAGCATCCTTATCCATTTTTTTCACCTTATCCAAATATTTCCCTCTTCCCTTCCTCACTAGTTCACTCTTCTTTCACTTCTCTCACAAAAGGGAAACATAAGGATCTGTCCTGTGAATCTCTCTCTCACTCTCAAATGGCGACACTCTTAGGTTTCTCTCAAACTAAGTTTCACAACTGCCCCGTCTCCATCTCTACGCCAACGTGCTCATCTTCTTCCAATGTGGTCTCAATGGTTGGCTCGAGCCGGACTGATTCGAAAAAGCTCCGGTCAGATTTCCTCGGCCATATGGGTTACGATGATCGGAAACAAGTAAAAATCAGTTCCTGTAAAAGCTCATTAGCAGTGAAAATGTCGTGGGACGGTCCTCTCGCTTCCGTCAAGTTGATCATCCAAGGCAAAAACCTCGAGGTTTGGATTCTGCTGCTACAAGCTTTAAAATTTGATTGGATTTTCGAGTAAAAAATGTTTAATTTTAGTGGATTTTGATTCTTGAGAATTGGTTGTTAGAAAAGTTTTGAACTTTAGGGGAGATGTTAGGATTTTGGTGTTAGGTTATGATAGATCTAACAAGAGAAATTGTGACAGTTTTGAACTTTGGGTTTTTAGATAGTGACTCTTGAGACTCTTAGTCAAGTAGATATTATGTGTTC
Source organism: Camelina sativa (assembly GCF_000633955.1). Taxonomy (NCBI): domain Eukaryota; kingdom Viridiplantae; phylum Streptophyta; class Magnoliopsida; order Brassicales; family Brassicaceae; genus Camelina; species Camelina sativa. The sequence continues at coordinate 14,820,159 of NC_025704.1, forward strand.
AACCTCCAAAATGATTGTTGACTTCAATCATTTTGGTTAATTGTGAGATTGTTGTGACAGTTATCAGAGCCAATCAAGCAGCATGTTGAGGAGAAAGTAGGGAAATCTGTTCAGAAACACAGTCATCTCGTCAGAGAAGTTGATGTTAGACTCTCTGTTCGGGGCGGAGAGTTTGGGAAAGGACCTAGGATCCGTAGATGCGAGGTAAATACATGTCATTCTAATCGACTTGTTGAGTCTTGATAAGTTGAAATTCATTTCTTTCACGCAAGGTGTTTTGATGATGAGGCAACTATGTGTAGGAGACATATGTCTGTCCAAATCCATAAACTGTTATAGTAGGAGCTGACACAGTTGTTAATGTATTTTACAGGTGACACTGTTTACAAAGAAGCATGGTGTTGTGCGTGCTGAGGAAGATGCTGAGACGGTGTACGCTTGTATCGACTTGGTATCAACGATAATACAGAGGAAGCTGAGGAAGATCAAGGAGAAGGACTCTGACCATGGAAGGCACATGAAAGGTTTCAACAGATTGAAGGTAAGAGAACCAGTGATTGAGCCGGTTGTGGATGATGTTGAGGACAGTACTGACTCGAGCGTAGGAGAAGAAGAGGATGATTTAATCAAGGAGGTTGGTTCAGACTTACCTTATCTTTGGTATTTGCTGATCTTATGATGATGATGTTTTAACTTTTCCTGTGGGTTTCTATAGATTGTCCGTACCAAGACTTTTGAGATGCCACCATTGACTGTCTCTGAGGCTGTTGAGCAGCTGGAATTAGTCGCGCATGACTTCTATGGCTTCCAAAACGAAGAAACTGGTATGCATGTGACATATTTTGGTTTCTTCCACGATTGCTTAAACCACAAAGTAGAAAATACTTACATTTTGATATCGGTTTGGTTGGCAGGTGAGATCAACATAGTGTACAAGAGAAAAGAAGGAGGGTACGGTCTGATTATCCCAAAGAAAGACGGGAAGGCGGAAAAGGTTGAGCCGCTTCCAACAGAGCAATTGAATGAACACTCTTTCGCAGAGTAGATTGCCTCTGCGATACCGATCAGCTCTTTTCTCCTTACAGTTGCCTGTGGAGGAGTTAGGGTTCTTGAGATAACAATGAAACAAAGATTGTGGAAGTCAGTGTATATAAAAAAAAAAAAAAAGGCCAACCACTCTTTGTATACTTTTGCAATAAAAAGAAATCGAATCTGAAATAAGATCTTAATTCTCTTTAAATCAGATAAAAGCAATACATTTTTTCATGAACAAGAATGTTACATAATAATCATACAACAGTTATCATCATATACATAAATGAGAAAACTTGGTTTGGTTTACTGGCTCCGTTAGGCCAAGGACCGATAACCTCGAGCCTCTGCTTCACTATTCTTCTTGCTTGTATGTAGTATACCAAAAGAACCTTCTTTTCTAGGCTTAGAGGGCAACCTGGTTAAGAAAAGACGATATGCCATTAGCTATAATATACAGTAGAAGCCATAGATTAAAGCCTGATACAGCTAAAATGAACTTGCCGTCGGCTGGCATTACTGCTTTCTGGTTCATCATATATCTCCTCGACGCTACGGTGCAGATGCTGCAACGAAGATGAGGCATATCATGTTATAAGCAACGAACAAGCAACAAATATCAGATTTAGCTAAGCTACATGGCTTCTGAATCTATGTACACTACAGAGACCTAATCCAATACAGCATCAAAGCCATTGGAATCATTCACATTGTCTGGAACTGATGATGAACTCTTCATCTTCTTGCTTTTCTTAGCAATCTCACCATCATCATCATCATCACATTTCCTCTTTTTCTTCTTCATCTTCTTCTTCTTCTTCTTCTTCTTCATCATCATCTTCTTAGTCTTGGAAACGACCTTTGATTTACCTTTCTTGTCCCTCACTTTCCACACATTCCTCCTCCTGAACACAAGTTTCTCAGATTTCCAAACCTTAAAGCTCGTATCAATCACCGTCACTTCACTCCTCGAGAACCCAACTAAATCCTTCTCTCCTTTCTCTTCTTCTTCCTCTTCCACTCCCTCAACTTCCTCCTCCGCCACAACGCTTCTTCTCCTTTCCTTAATCTCTTTCGCCGGAGGTTTCTTGTTGTATGAGCTACGCGACGACGAAGTCGCGAATTCACGAACGCTAGGGACGCAATTCGCGTCTGTGATCTTCTGATGATTTGCCAAAGGAACAACAACGTCTTCTTCTGGAGTCTCTAAAGAGCAATGCCTAGGGTTTGATTGTTTCCGAGGTAGCTTCTTCTTCTTCCCTTGAATCGTGGAGGATTTAGATGAGCCGCCACCGCCGTCGAAATTGAATAGCTCGGAGAGAACATCGGTCATCACTCCGTACCATTCTCCGGGATTTGGATCTTCCGATGGACTCTCAGCTAATTCTGGATCTGAACGAATTGGAGCAGATGGAGGTGAATCGGAGGCGGAACTAGTGCCGGTGATTTCGGTGTGGTGGTTGCGGCGGAGGAAGTCGTCGAGTGTAAGTGGATTACCGGAAGCATCGTCATCTTCGGTGGTGGTTAGTCCTCTGTTTAAACGGAGACGGGTGAGCCAAGTTGAAGCGACGGGCTTGTCGTCGGTGATGGAGCTGAGCATCGGAGACGACGAAGATACAAATCTTGGCTCGTCTTTTTTATTTCGGACCTTTTTTTTTTTTTTCTTTGTCTCTGCTGCGAATTTTAAAACAGTGCGCCGTTTGGATTACAGGAAAACTACAATTGCAAATTTGGAGACCAACTACGCGTCGTCTTCTTATTATATTTTTTTTAATATAATATAAAGTCGTATTCTTATTAAAGGAATTTTTTTAAAAAAGCAAACCGAGTTATCATTATTTATTTCAAATCTTTGTGTCTAATATACAAAGAAGTCTCCATTGAAATTCAGTTCAAAGCTTTGTGTTGAAATATGCAAATTTAATTCAAACTCACATTGTAATTCTTTTTACAACATAAATCAACCTCTCTCAGACTAAAATATTTAATTTATGAGCTTATGCATAGTGTTTGAGATTTTTTTTTTTTTTTTTTGAATGGAAAGAGGGCTTTCGCTTTGATTTTAATGTTTTTGGAATCCGATTGGTTGACATAAAACGCAGTAAACAAGAAAATGTTTTTTATCTCTGTTTTGGTTGACATAAAACACAGTAAAAAGCAAACATAAGAAAAATGAACAAAGAAAAAGACAAACATAATTGCTCGACAGGTGAAATCCACTCGCTCAATGGTAAATCAGCAGCTGATGGGAAAGGCCTGCAATCCCGTTGTTGAGGCACATTACGCTAAGATTCGATAGTGTTGTACAAACCACATTTGCTGCACTTGTTTCCAACACTGTGGCGCATAACAAGGCTTACCTCGTTGCACTATCTACAATTAATATCAACCTGTTTTGGAGAATCTTTAGACACCTCAGTTGTGACGCATAGTGTTTGAGATTTAAAGATTTTCGAAAGGAATAAAACTTTCTTGTTTATTTATTTGTTTAGAAAATTCAAAATTAGTAATCATTATTAGTGTATTTTCCAATAATAAGACAATAAGTAAACTTAATCGAGCCCAGACTTATTAATTTGACGTATCTTAATTTGTGTTTTATTTTTATGATTTACAAACGAATGGTATTTTGTGATGTGGGGGAATGTATTAATTACCAATCTAAAATTTTGTTATCGTTTTTATTTTATAGTGCAACTACGTGTTGAAATAGTATTATAGAAGATTTTTGTAAAAAATAAATATGATAATGTTAGTTAAGAAGTCCATGAATGAATTGTAATGTCATGCAAAAATTTGGAAGCATACTACAACAATGCTTGTAGGGTTATAGTTAATAATTTCTTTAAAATATCTCATTACTCAAATGTCTATTACTGTAAATAATATACTTTATAAAAAAGATTGTAATACATTTTAAACATATAATTATATAGAAATTGAAGTCAACTGTAATAAAAATATTTTTAAAAACGTCAAAAGTTATAATATAAAGAAAAATTTAATTAAAGTCAAATATGATAAGGAAAATAGTGTAATATAAATGATATAAGAATTGACAATTAGTGACATACAATGACTAGAAAATAATACATTTGTATATGTAGATATAAATCATATTTCACTTAAGATTATGAAAAATGAAAAATTTAGTATATATCCAAATAGCGTGATATATTCGTTCAAACTTGCATGAGTTGATATTTGCAATAGTTGTCTGAATTGCTTACGAAGTTTAGTATATATCCAAATAACCAAAGTTATCAAACCAAATTGAATTCATAAAAAAAAAAAAACAATTCTAAATACCAAACCACCAAATTCACAATCAGATAGTTCTTGACTTCCTAAAACATAAAATGACATCAAATTCAAAATTAGAATCATATAATCTATCCAAAATAACATATAAAAATGAACTAATATATCTTGTAATAGTGATTATAAAATTACTTACAAAACTTGTAAATTAACTCAATATATTGTTAGGAATATATAACTTTGGATGGTTTTAAGTATTTGTTCGAGGAATCCGGCTCCGGCGAAGGATTTGTCTGAAGGAGAAGAAGAACACGAAACAGAGTCTGCTTCTGCTCCGGTTGTGGTTGTGGTGAGCTCAGAGACAACTCCTGCCTTTTCTGATTCAGCTGAGGAGATTCCATCATCCAAAAGAGCAAAGACCGCCAAGAAAGCCGCGTTCACTAGAATTTGGTTGGAGGAAGATGAGATTCTTTGCCTTCAAGCATTGGTGGACTACAAGAGCTCTTGTGAGGGAGAAGTACTTCCTAAAGACTTGAGGGCTTTTTACGATAGTGTTAAAAGCTCATTCAGCTTCGTGGTCACGGATTTCAATCAGGTCAGAACCAAAATTTGGAATCTGAAGAACAAGTATATCAAGCTCAAGAAGAACGGTGATGAGCATGACCGAAGGTGTTTGGGAATTGCTGAGAGTATTTGGGGGAAGGAGAAGAAGGAAGATGAGATGATGGTTGATGATGATGGAGATTGGTTGGAACAATCTTTTGTGTTTGGGGTGCTTACCAGTTTAGGAGGTGATGAAGAAGTTGTAAAAGCCAAGTTGAGGTCTGTTTCTTCCAAGACTAGGAAGAGACTTAAGAAGCTTTTCAACTTGTTGGAAGCTGAGAAGAACAAGTGCTTTTTGCTCAAGGCTCAGATTGTCAAGGAGGTGACTTCTGCTATTATCTCTTAGAGATTAGCATCTAATTAGATTTTTTTAAGTTTGGGTTCAGGTTCGGATCGGGTATTTTGAATCGGGTTCGGATTAAATTTTTGGGTTCGGATATGTATAATATACAGCTTAAACAATAGTTTTAATTCCGACAAAACAAACACAATAGCTTTGTTTAGAAAAACAATAGTTTTAATTCCGGCAAAACAAACCACAATAGCTTTGTTTAGAAGAACCGCTTTAACTTAGAAATGTCCAACAGAGTAAAACGCATTGCACCACTAAGCTCCAATTACCGAATCTAAACACCAGAGACCGCAAATATAATATTCTGGTCGGGTTTATACACAAACAGAGATAATAACATCATAATAGTAGCATTTGGTTCATCAAATGAATTCAGTTTTTAGTTAAAACCAGAATAAATACAGAGGCATTGCGGAGCAAGAAGCGAGCGTGGGCATGCACCAAACCTATTATCTTACGAACCTGACGATTATACAGGTCTATGCTAAATCACTTCACATCTGCACCTGACAAATCAAATGAATTGGATAGTAATAATTAGCAAATGTAGGTTGCATATGTGTGTACATAAATATGCAATGTTATTGTGCAATCTAAACGTATATATGTATAAGCACATATACAAGAGAGTTATCCGGAAACAATTCTCAGATCCTTGGTAAACCCTAACCGGCATTGTATTTGTTACCAGTAAGTAATTCATCATATCATACATTAACTTAGGTAGGAGACAATGCATGACAAGTACACTATCACCCATTACAGCAATTGTGGAACCTGTTGCTAACAAGATCTATTGGACACCATAGTTTTGTACTACAAAGTGTGATTAACAAAGAAATGGATAATAGTCAGCCTAAAACCCTATTTGTGTCAAATTAGTGTTGCAATCAAGAATCACTAGAACCAAATTAAGCTACACGACTATCTATAATGGCAAATGCAGAACACGACATAAACCATTACTCATCTATTTCACAGTTATGTAGCGAATCAGAAACTCGAACCTCAAACTCTAAGGAGCTGCATTTTGTTAGCGAAAGCAATGCCAATCCAATCAGGCTGCGAAGAGGACCACTGCAATTGGTTAATCTCCGAACCAGCCGAGTAAACAGACATGGGATCAATCCCATTAGGTCCAGCTACAGTCGGAAGCTCCCAAATAAGAGCCTGCGTATCATCACCACCAGAGCAAATGTGCTTACAGCTCTGTGGCGCCCAAGCTATAGCATTAACACTAGCCTGGTGACGTTCAAGCTCCGCAACAGGCATCGTAGGCGAACGAATATCAAGTATCACAACCTTATTAGAATCCATCAAAATCGTGGCCATGTATCTAAGATCTTGCTTGTTCCAAGCGAGTCTTAACAGAGGCGTATCAGGCTGAGGACTCTCGTAGATGATCGTAGAATGTTCCTTATCGCGTAAATCGAAGATCCTAACGGATCCATCAGCAGAGACGGATGCGAAAACCCTAGCTTCTCCCCAAGCAATGTCATGAACCTCTTTATCATGAGCTATGAGCTGAGTCTCAACAACACACTTCTCAATATCCCAAATCGTACAAGTCGTATCAATACTACAAGTCCCGAGCCGTTTCGGCTCAACATCGTTCCAATCAAAAGAGGTCAACGGCGCACAGAACTCACTCGTTTTGCTGTTGTTGAGAACAGAGATAGGCTCAACGGTGGAAGAATCTTCGTTAATCTCCCAGAGACGGAGGAAATCGCCGGAAGAAGCGAGCAGATCTCCGGATGAAGGACGACGGAGAGAAGGAGGACTGAACATAAGCTTCGTAGGAGGATAAGGATGCTCGAAGGAGAGATTCGGGAGAGGCTTCACGGTCATGGAATCGGAATCGAAAGAGAGGATGTCGATGCGGTTGTTGTAATCTTCGAGGAAGCTTCCGACGGCGATTCTGTGGCCGGAGGAAGTGTTGGCGGCGCGGAGAGATGAGAAAGCCATGGCGTAGAGTGGATAAGGTGAATCGTAGGTTACGGCGGTTTCCGATCTGGATAACGAATCTGGAGCTGAGTTATCCATGGCGAAGATGTGTGATCTGAATTCGATTCGATTCGATGATGGTGCTTCTTCGCGACGATAGTGAGAGAAAGTTTCACGGTCAGTGTCAGTCGGATTTTGTTATTTTTTTTGAAGAGACGGAGAGAAAAAATCAATGGAGACGGCGTGGATCAAGTTACAAACACTCTGGTTAAATTAGTATCTTTGGTCTATGAAGATAATGGGCTTTTTTATATGCGTATTTGGGCTTTAGGTCTTCAGATAGTGGGAATTTTCTTTTAACACTTGGAGAACTTATAGAACGGGCCCTAATTATTGGATGGAATTTTTAGTTTTGGAAAATATATATATATTTTTTTTAACCCTTCAATTGCATTGATTAAGAACTAGCAAATACAGAGTTAAAATCAGACAAAATACAAGGGGGAATTGAGTAATATAAAGAGAGATCAATAGGCCTTTCACGCTGGACTTTAGCTAGTTTGTCCGCCAACAAGTTTGATTGCCTTGATGTCCATCGGAAAATAACATTATCAAATCTCGACGATCAACCTTTTATTTCTTGCAACCAATTGTAGACATCAAAGTGCAGAGAGGGAGAGTTAATTGCCTTGACCAACCTTTGACAATCACCTTCAAAAATAACATTCTTATACCCATTGCTCCACGCTTGTTGCATAGCAAATATGAGGCTTTGACACTCTGCTTCAAAGGCTGACATAACTCTAGACCCTCTGGCTTGACCTGCCTCCATAAACTGACCTTGATCATCACGCACAATCCAACCCGCTGTTGCTTGTCTGTTTATATTTAAAAAGCTACCATCATAATTGCACTTAACCCATCCAAATGGTGGTTTTTGCTAGGGAGAGTTATCTCGTCGAGCCCTGCGGATAGAACTTGGGACCTGGGTATTATCTCGTGGGCTTGAAGGGGTGATAGCTAACCATTCATCTGTTTCTTGTTGAGCTGTTTTCAACAAGTTCTGCCAACTAAGATTTTTCCTCTGGAAGATAAGCTTATTGCGACATGTCCATATATTCCACATAATCCAAAATGGGAGAAGAGAGAGTCGATCATAGTGACTTCTCTGTTTATGAAACTCTAGAATCCCCTTAAGTTTGTCTTCCAACGGCTCAACTGGACTTAGTAGACTCCTGATAGGAATATTAGAGCAACGCCAGATTTGCATAGCATGGGGGCATGTGAAGAAGAGATGCTCAGTAGTTTCAAACTGATCACACCGTTTACAATATGGGTTAGAAGAGATGTTCTTCGCACTAGTTCATCACCTGTAGCAAGTGCACGAGAAGTCATACGCCAGAGGAAGTGTTTGAATTTTGGAGGGAGCTTTGTTTTCCAGATCTCTGATTTTAACTGTGGATTTCCAAACGGTGGTCTTATATGAAATTCTTGTTCTGGGAGATGTGTAGCGAGCCAATAGCCGGACTTGACTGTGTAGAGACCATTTTCCGTATAGTGCCAACCTAGATAGTCTTGGTTTTGCCAGGGACTTTTCTTTATCCGAATAACGTGATTGACATCATCCGGGTGAATCTTCTCTCGGATTAACCTCTCATTCCATCCGCTACGGTTTGGCATAAAGAGGGTGTTTACTGTGGAAAAGTCATCCTGTGTATTTGGAGCTAACCGTGGTGGTCGAGGTGGGTGTACTGGTAACCAAGGATCAGTCCATGTCTTAATACGTAATCCGTCGCTAATAGTAAAACGCAAACCTTGTTTAAGAAGATCACGACCACATAATAGCGATTGCCATCCAAAAGAAGGCTGTGTTCCTCTCGTAGCCTCCAAAATATTAGAATCAACAAAGTAACGACCTTTAAGTATACGTGCCATGAGACTGTTTGGATTTTGTAGTATTCTCCAGGCTTGTTTGCCAAGCAGAGCTTCATTGAACCGTTCTATATCTCGAAAACCAAGCCCTCCTTCTTTCTTCATATACTTTAAGCGATACCATGCTAACCAATGCACTGCATTACCATTTTGCTGAGTATTGCACCAGAAATTTGCTATGATTCTTTCTATTTCCTCACAAATCCCTTTAGGAATCTTAAAACAATTCATCGTATAAACCGGCATAGCAAGTGCTATTGCCTTTAGCAAAATCTCCTTCCCACCTTGAGATAGGAATTTATTATTCCATCCTTTTGTTCTGTTTTGAACCTTCTCCACGATATACTGGAAGAGCTCTTTCTTTTTACGACCAAACTGCTCTGGCAGTCCCAAATACTTACCACACCCACCATCATTGAAAATCTGTAGACGATGTCGTGTCTGGGTCTTGGTAGCTTCCAAGACCCTTTTACCAAACGTTAATGCAGACTTTCTCGTGTTGATTTGTTGTCCTGAGGCTTGCTCATATTATGAAAGAATGTCTTTGATAGCAATACAAGATCTAATATTTGCTTGACAGAAAAATAAAGAGTCATCTGCAAAAAGAAGATGACTCACTGACGGACTAGCGTTGCTAATCTTCATTCCCTTAATCAAACCTTGAGACTCAGCCCTCTTCATCATATGACTTAAAACTTCAGCACAGAGAATGAATAAATAGGGGGAAAGTGGATCACCTTGCCTAATGCCCCGTTCTGGTTGGATAAAGCCTTGGGGATTACCGTTTATGTTAACTGAAAAGGTTGGTGTTCTGACACAAGTCATGACCCATTGAATCCATCTGACATCAAAACCAAACCGAAACATAGCTTCTTGTAAAAAATCCCATTCAAGGCGATCATAAGCCTTGGTGATGTCCGTTTTTATTGCCATATATGAATTTGCACATCGCCGTTTAACCTTGAGTGCATGGATAAGCTCATGTGCACTAAGCACATTATCTGAGATGATACCAGGGATAAAGGCAGCCTGTTCTTCAGAGATGATACCGTGCAAATGATGTTTTAATCTCCCAACCAGAACCTTGGAGATTATCTTGTAGCTGACATTGCATAATGCAATAGGCCGGAACTCGCTCATATGCTTTGCTTCAGGTGTCTTAGGGATTAAACAGATGTTGGTATGATTTAATGACTTGTCAAAGACCCCTTGGTCAAAGAACTCATGAACCTCTTGTATAATTGCTTCCTTTGTTGTGCTCCAAAAATTCTGATAGAAAGCTCCAGTAAAACCGTCAGGTCCTAGAGCTTTTGTAGCACCAATGTCAAACACTGCAGCCTTTATTTCCTCCTCAGTAACTGGTTTTGTTAAATCCCGATTGATTGATGGTGTAACTCTTTGCTTGAAGTCTCTGAAAATGTGATAATGATTGTTCTGTGGTGTTAACTCACTTTTGAAGAGCTTTGTGAAATAAGCTTCTGCGACCTTACCAATCTGACTATCACCACAGTACTCAAACCGTTCATCATCGAGTATCGAGTATAGTTTATTGCGTGCAGTGTGGTTTTTGGCAGTGGCGAAGAAATATTTGGTGTTGCGGTCACCACTTGCAAGCCATGTTTTCCTGCTTTTTATTCTCCAAAATTCTTCTTCTTCTTTATACGCACAACTCAGCTTCATTCAGAGATCCCGAATATGTTGTGTGGGAGAGCCATTCGTATGAGCTTGGTCCAGACGTTTCTTCAAAATGCCTATCTCTTCCTGGGAGTTTGTTCTGTTTCCTCTCTTCCAAATTGATATGGTACGTCTACATTCTTTAAGGCGAGAGTGCAAGCACATTGACTACCCGGGTCTCATAGAAGTCCATCCTTTATCCACAGCATCGTTGAATCCTTCTTTATTGACCATTCTTGAGTCAAAATAGAACTGACCTCGTCGGGGTTTAAAGTCATTTGAGATGGTAGTGATAACCGGTCTATGATCTGATTTTAGAAGCTCTAAAAATTCTACATGGGACACAGGGTATTGAGCTAACCACTCAGAGTTAACCATGGTACGATCTAGACAACATGTAACATCATGACTATACCGCTTACCTACCCATGAAAAAGGATTCCCATTGTACTTGAGATCCTGAAAATCACATACTTGAATCATTCTGAGGAAGTCTAAAAAGGAGCTTTCAGGTCGGAGAGGGCCTCCACGTTTCTCACTGTTGTTCTTGATCTCATTAAAATCTCCAATGGAGATCCAGGGACCATTTCTATTCACCGCAAGTCATTGTAGCCGTTCCCAAACCAAATGTCTTAGAGCTGGGTTTGGATTCCCATAAACACACGACAAGTAAAAACCAACTCCATTAACCTGAACATGCGTATCTACAAGATTTGGGGAATGACTAATAACTGAAACTGAGATACGGCTATTCCAAATAAGTGCTATACCACCACTTAATCCTACAGGAGGGACTGTTACAACTCGATCATATCCTAACTCTGCAACTATGTCTCAAACAGTGTCATCTCCTTGTTTTGTCTCAAAGAGGCAAATGATGTCTTGAGAGTAAATCTTCTTTATCTCCTTTAGACGTCGAACTGCGAGGTCATTGCCTAAGCCTCTACAATTCAAAGCGGCTGTCCTCATGGGGGAAGTGGTGGTACTGGGCCCACCGCGCCTCTGTCAAGATCAAGGGGAGAGCTATCATCCCCTGAGCAGCTACTTTCTCCAGCCTCAAAGATCTTAGCTTTGGTGCTGTCCAACCTCTCCGCATGTTCAGTTGAATCATCTCGCTTGCGTTTACCTCTGGCGTCCATAATGAAATCAGTGTCCTCATGGTTTGTAGAACCGTTGGCAGCATGGTTAACAACAGTCTCATCCTCCGGTTGTCCAGCAGGAGCATGGGGCAGGTATCTCTTGTGCAGCTTCAGGGAGTGGGTCTTCCTCAACAATCTCACGGATAACCACACCATGATTACCAGGTTCTGCAGGTCCGTAGTCTTCATCATCAGCACCATCATTGTTGTCAAAGTGTTCTTCACCACCATTTGTAGTATGCATGCACCTGTGTCATGTGTTAACATGCCACATACCTCACAAAAACCCCTGAGGCGTTCAAAACGGAAACGGAGTAGTGTGTTGACGCCTTGTTGAAATTGGATATGACGTTGAAAGCGAAGTGGAAGGGTAATGTCCCAATGGACTTGGACGCGAACAAACTCAACTCTAGCAGCAGCCTCCGCATCATAATCAACATCTAGGAGGTTTCCAATCGATCGACCAATGTAAGAGATGACTTCGAGGTTGAGGAATTGGAACGGGATACCACGAATCTGAATCCAGAATGGGATGAAATCGATAAGAGGAGGATTGTCATTGGGATACCAGCGTTGGAGGATCAGCATCCGGTCATTGAAAGCCCAAGGTCCATGACGAAGAACCAATTCCATCTCTCCTTCCGTAGGGAAGATGAACTGAAAGTGATTACCACCCACCATACGACCATGAACAACACCAGCCTGTCCCCAAATTCGTGGCATAGACGCAATGATGGAGCGCACATTCTGGCGACGCGGCATGACAGGACGACCAATGAGAATAAAACGGTTCTCTGCGGCGGCATTAGCCACCACAACCTCCGGGATTGCAAGCGGAGCATCATCGGCACCCAGGTTGATATCTTGTACTCTTTGTCGGAGATTATCAGCCATTGAGAGAGACTTGAAATGAAGATATTGGAAGAGAAGTATGAATGGAGAAATCAAAAACCGAAGATGGAGAAACCGCAGATCCCGAGATCGGTATTTATAGAACAAATCCTTCATTCCAACCGCCAAATGAGCATCACGAAGAAAGATCCACTTCGTGGAGATAACCGCCGCACGATCACAGAGTGGGTAACACCCTTCAACGTCGACAAAACCGTCGGTAACCGTCTCCGTGGAGACAAAATTCAACCACCAAAGAAGAAATCAAATCGCCCTTTTCATCGTCTTTTTTTCCTTTAAAAAAACATTTATTTCTCTCTGTTGGAAAATATAATTTATTTACGGAAAATATTGCGTAAAATTTTTTTAAAACTTTCAAAATTATGAACATTTAAATATCTATTTGAGGCACAACGTCAATCGAGAGACGAAACAAATTGTTCGAAATCAAACCATAATCAAGAAGTTCTAAATTAGAACTCGTCTTTGGCTTGGAAAGATTTTTAAGAAAGCAAAAAAAGTTCATGTAAGAAAATTTAGAAAACAACAACTACGGAAGAGTAAATTACGTCAACCTATTTTAAGTGATAAAAAGATATAAAACTACATTTCTAACGTACATAAGCGGTATACCATATAGTATTTTTTTAAAAATATCTCATAGGACTTATGCAGTATGTGTTGAAATGATGTTATTATGGGTAATTTACCTCTTTCTTAAAACAATGACTGGTACAAGTTAGAAGTTAGGGACATAGCGAAAGTTATAGGCAAAGAAAGACAATCTCGAGACAGTGAGATGTCTAGTACTATATTCAACCCCGAAACCCACGTTTACGTCTAATATTATTTATCTATAATAATAAAAATTAAAGTCATGAATCTTGAATACCCGTGAGTTATATCAACTTATATATAGTCTCGATCATAGAAGAATTTAATTTGGTTGGATTTATTCATAGAAAGATAGAAAGATGATTATGATAGATGCTAGATGTTGAAGACAGAGATTATCGATTTTATAGTTGAAAATGAAACTTTTGTTTTGATATTGATTATTTTCTTTGTGATGTTGTAGTTGTTTACATTTGAGGAGGAGTTGAGTTGTGGATACATGTCACTCTATCCAGTTGAAATGATGTCATGTATGAAACCTATTGTATACTTAATGAAATGGTGTTCAAAAAAAAAAAATTGTACTTAATGAAAAGTATATTTTTCTATAGTGGATCACAATTTGGTGATCTTTTGGTATGATTGTATAATATAAGGCTATTCCAACATATAATTTATTAAAATCGATAAGATAAAATCTTATATAACATGAGAAAGAAAAAGTTAAACACATGAATCACGTAGTATATACAGAAAACCAATGAAATAATACACTAGTACACTACTAATATGGGATGGAACATTCATGCATCTTCGAATTATTGGTGATTGATTATGGAAAACACGGTTTTCGACCGATCCCTATAAGACTATAACCTTTTTTATATCTAGTTCAGTGGGGAGCTAGGAAATCAGTTTATCAGGATAAAAAAAAAATTTAAGGGGTCAATTATATTATTAAAAATTTTTATAGTAGTCAATTGTGCTGTTTTACCAGAATCATTTTAATTTTTTTTCTAATATTTTACCTAATTTTACAAATTCACCAAGATCAATGGACCCTTATGACTCTAAGCTGCCTCGCCCTGAGAACATGATATTACATTGTACTTCAGGTTTACATGAAAAAATACAAAACAACACTTTTTTTAAACCAAAAATAAATCATAAAATTACACATTTTGTGAAGCATGAAGTATAATGTAATAATTAAACTAATAAAATATACTATAGCTGTAGTTTTTTTATCCTTTTCCCTTGTTATATTGTAGATTTTTTTTTTTCTTTCGATAATTGTTATATTCTAAAATTTTTGACTTCCATAATAATGTTACTCTCTTAAGTAGTGGCTGGTGGGCATAACTTATGTGAAAATTTTAAAAATATCCTTTTTCTAAAATTATTTTTCAAAAATATCTAATCTCTCAAATTTTATTTAAAATACCACTAAAAATTTGACATTTATCAAACTATGTGTGTTTATCATATAAAAATATACAAAATTATTTGTAATTTATCAAACTATGTGTGTTTATTATTGGGAAAAATGTCATAAAAATCCCCAAGTTTCAAAAATGGGACAAATAATCCTCAACTTTTGAGATGTCATTTTAATCCCCAACTTTGGGGTGACTTAACCAAAAAATATGAAACTTTCTTTGACCTTGCCGTTTTAGGCACGGGGTTAAGTCTCCGTCAGAAGCTAATAGACGGGGTTAACAAACCGTTAACGGCTTCCGTTTACCCAAAACGTCGACATCTTATTATCGAGAAAACAACATCGTTTGTAACTAAAAAAATCCCCAAATCTCAAATCGATATCATAATCCCTAACCCTAAAAAAAAAAAATTCCCAAATTCTCTCAAATTTTCTCAAATTCTCTCAAATTCTCTCAAAATTCTCTCTTCATGGCGAGGACCCATGGAGGAAAAAACACTTTTGTTCCACCGCGGCGGTCGTTGCAATTGAAAGAATCTATTCAAAAAAGATCTGAAGTCGAGACGGTTGAGATTCTGTCTGATACTGAGGCGGATCGAATTGACGAGATGAATGAGAAGGATGGACATGAGGTGGATCGAATCGAGGAGGAGAATGAGAACGATGGACCTGAGGCGGATCAAATCGAGGAGGAGAATGAGAACGATGGACGTGATGCGGATCGAATTGAGGAGGAGAATGAGAACGATGGACCTGAGGCGGAGCGAATCGAAGTGGAGACTGAAAAAGAAGTTCCTGAGGCTGAGCGACTCGTAGAGGAGAACGAGAAGGATGGACGTGATGCGGATCGAATCGAGGAGGACAATGAGAACGATGGACATGAGGTGGAGCGAATCGAGGTGGAGACTGAAAAGGATGGTCCTGAGGCTGAGCGACTCGTAGAGGAGAACGAGAAGGATGGTGCGGATCAAAACAGTAAGGCATTTACTAAACCTAAACGTAAACAAAAAAGGAAGAAGATTGCTGAAGATATCGAAGATGATCGTGAGGCCGTGAGTGGAGATGATTGTGAGGTAGTTGGTGATGAAGACTGTGATGAGGTTAGATATGCAGACGAAGGCAACCGTGACGAAGGTAACCGTGAAGAAGATCAGGAAAATCATAGATGGAACATTGTAGATTCAAATGTAGAACGAAATTGCGAGCCAAATGTAGATTCTGTAGAAGATCATGACGACGGTAATATTGGTGTAGAGGAAGAGAATTGTGATGATTTTGAAGCTGAATTTGGACCGGCTGCGAGAGAGGACGATGGAGACGAGAGGGATGATGATAGTGGAGATGATATATGGGATGAGGAGAGGATTCCTGATCCTCTTTCATACAGTGATGATGATGATGAAGATTGCAATGACGAAGGTGATGCTCCACAAGCTGAAGATCCGGAAGAGATTCTGAGTCTGGGTAGAACATTCAATGGTCCAGATGAGTTCAAGATTGCTGTGCTAAGGTATTCTCTGAAGACTAGATACGATATTAAGTTGTATAGGTCATAGAGTATGAAAATTGGTGCTAAGTGCTCGGCGACTGATGTTAAGTGTCCATGGAGATGCTATTGTTCTTATTCTAAGAAGAAACACAAGATGCAAGTGAAGATATACGATGGTGAACATGCATGTGTGAGGTCCGCATTCTCAAAGATGTTGAAGCGAGGGACAATTGCTTGGTTGTTTAGGGAGAGGTTGAGAAAGGATCCGAAAATTACCAAGCAACAGATGGTTGCAGAGATCAAGAGAGAGTACAACTTCGAAGTCACAGAAGACCAATGCTCCAAGGCGAAGACAATAGTTATGAAAGAAAAAAAAGTGACTCATGAAGAACATTTTGCTCGAATATGGGATTATCAAGCTGAGATCTTCCGATCTAATCCGGAGACTGCCTTTGAGATTGAGACTATACCTGGTACAACTATTGGCAGCTTACCAAGGTTTTATCGTCTATTCATTTGCTTTAAGTCACAGAGAGACGCTTGGAAGAATACATGTAGGCCTATAATAGGCATAGATGGTGCCTTTCTCAAATGGGACGTAAAGGGTCATCTTTTAGCAGCTGTTGGGAGAGATGGAGACAATAGGATTGTTCATATTGCATGGGCTGTAGTGGAGATTGAGAATGATGATAATTGGGATTGGTTTCTTAGGATGTTATCTGCCAAGTTGGATCTTCAAGATGGAAAAAATGTGACCATCATATCAGATAAATAATCGGTTAGTGTTTTTCAATCTTTAGTTTACATTTCGGATAATAGTAAATGATTTTCTACATTTCGGATAATGCTAATTTTCTACATTTTGCACATATTTTCAGGGTTTAGTTAAAGCAATTCACACTGTTATTCCAGAAGCTGAGCATAGGCAATGTGCTAGGCACATTATGGACAATTGGAAGAGGAGTAGCCATGATATGGAGCTACAAAGACTCTTCTGGAAGATTGCAAGGAGCTACACAAAAGGAGAATTTGGTGCTCATATGCGAGCTTTGCAGAGTTACAATCCTAGTGCCTATGATTCGCTCCTGAAGACACTTGTGGATGCAGGAAATGGCAGATGACTGGTATACCATGTATTCATGCTGCATCCGTCATCATAGGAAAGAAGGAGAAGGTGGAAGATTATGTAGCTGAGTGGTACACGGCTAGAATGTGGCAGTTGACTTACATGGATGGTATTGGGCCTGTTCAAGGCAAGCTGCTATGGCCAAGAGTGAACAGGATAGGAGTGTTGCCACCACCATGGAGAAGAGGTAATCCAGGGAGGCCAAATAATCATGCTAGGAGGAAATCATTGTTTGAAACTGCCTCTAACTCCAACAAAACCCAGCTAAGAGGCAATCGAGTCATGACCTGCTCAAATTGCAAACAAGAAGGACACAACCGACAAGGATGTAAGAATCCAAGAGTTGCAACACCACCAAAAAGAAGAAGGGGTCGACCAAGAAAAGGACAAGTAAGATTTTCTATTTTCTATTTTGAACATTGGACATTAGAATATATGAGCAAGATTGATTGTAACATTTTTGATTGAAATCAGGAGCCGAGGGTTATACTGTTTGGACAAGGTCAACCATTGCAAGGAGATCCTTCTCAACCATCTCAAGGACCACCTTCTCAACCATCTCAAGGACCACCTTCTCAGCCATCTCAAGGACCACCAGCTCAGCCATCTCAAGGACCACCAGCTCAGCCATCACAAGGAGCACCAACTCAACCATCACAAGGGAGATCTCATCCATCTCAACCATCACAAGAGAGATCTCATCCAACAACCTTGGTCAGAGGAAGATCTCATCCAACCACCTCGGTCAGAGGAAGATCTCATCCAACAACCTCAGTCAGATCAAGAACTCATTTGGGCGGATCACAGGGAAGTTCACAGCGAGGAGGCTAGGCACCATGGTTTGAATGTTCACGCTAAACTTCAGGGTCAGTTTCGTTTGGATACTCTGTTTTCTTTTGTTTGTTTGGATTGCTTTTTGGCCTTTTGTTTGTATCAAAACATGTTCTACCATGATTGAGACACAATTCAAACAAGAGATATCCATTACTTTTGAGATCAAAGAAATCATCCAACAAGAAATATTACAAAGAGTTACATTAAGCTCTTTTTAATAACCTAACATAAAAGTCTTCTGATTTCCTTGCCTAAACAATACAAAACTACACAAAATGGTCATAAGACAAAGCCAAACAAAACCGACTTTGAAGCACAGCATAAACTTGCGTAGTTCTTTTTTGTTGGCCATGTCTTCTTCCTTTAATTCTTTCAACATAGCATCTATCTCATTGACCTCTGTTTTGATTTTGCTAATCTCATTGGCAATGATGGATAGTCTTGGTAAGGCATCTTCTACTTCTTCAAACACGGCATCCTCCACCCACTTGAACAAATGATTCTAACATACAATTTAAATGAAATATAGTTAGTTTACCATGATTATGAAGCCAAATTTAAACTGCACGAATTGACAAATACTTACATCTCTTTTGCTTGTCCAAGTATTGACATCACGTTTGCTTACACAACGAAAGAATGGTCGTCACGGGTTCTCTTGAGTTTTAGAGGTAAATATCTTGACATCTAAGCCACACNCAAGGACCACCTTCTCAGCCATCTCAAGGACCACCAGCTCAGCCATCTCAAGGACCACCAGCTCAGCCATCACAAGGAGCACCAACTCAACCATCACAAGGGAGATCTCATCCATCTCAACCATCACAAGAGAGATCTCATCCAACAACCTTGGTCAGAGGAAGATCTCATCCAACCACCTCGGTCAGAGGAAGATCTCATCCAACAACCTCAGTCAGATCAAGAACTCATTTGGGCGGATCACAGGGAAGTTCACAGCGAGGAGGCTAGGCACCATGGTTTGAATGTTCACGCTAAACTTCAGGGTCAGTTTCGTTTGGATACTCTGTTTTCTTTTGTTTGTTTGGATTGCTTTTTGGCCTTTTGTTTGTATCAAAACATGTTCTACCATGATTGAGACACAATTCAAACAAGAGATATCCATTACTTTTGAGATCAAAGAAATCATCCAACAAGAAATATTACAAAGAGTTACATTAAGCTCTTTTTAATAACCTAACATAAAAGTCTTCTGATTTCCTTGCCTAAACAATACAAAACTACACAAAATGGTCATAAGACAAAGCCAAACAAAACCGACTTTGAAGCACAGCATAAACTTGCGTAGTTCTTTTTTGTTGGCCATGTCTTCTTCCTTTAATTCTTTCAACATAGCATCTATCTCATTGACCTCTGTTTTGATTTTGCTAATCTCATTGGCAATGATGGATAGTCTTGGTAAGGCATCTTCTACTTCTTCAAACACGGCATCCTCCACCCACTTGAACAAATGATTCTAACATACAATTTAAATGAAATATAGTTAGTTTACCATGATTATGAAGCCAAATTTAAACTGCACGAATTGACAAATACTTACATCTCTTTTGCTTGTCCAAGTATTGACATCACGTTTGCTTACACAACGAAAGAATGGTCGTCACGGGTTCTCTTGAGTTTTAGAGGTAAATATCTTGACATCTAAGCCACACACACACTTCGACGGTAGACCACGTTCACCTACGCCACCGGATGTGATAGAACTTGAACTCATCGGAAAAGAGAGAGGTTGAGAAATCGATTTGGGGATTTGAAAACTAAAACCTAGAAATCGATTTGGGGATTCTTATTTCCTTCAGTGTTTTCTCGATAATAAGACGTCGACGTTTTGGGTAAACGGAAGCCGTTAACGGTTTGTTAACCCCGTTTATTAGCTTCTGACGGAGACTTAAACCCGTGCCTAAAACGGCAAGGTCAAAGAAAGTTTCATATTTTTTGGTTAAATCAACCCAAAGTTGGGGATTAAAATGACATCTCAAAAGTTGAGGATTATTTTGTCCCATTTTTGNTAATTCTTTCAACATAGCATCTATCTCATTGACCTCTGTTTTGATTTTGCTAATCTCATTGGCAATGATGGATAGTCTTGGTAAGGCATCTTCTACTTCTTCAAACACGGCATCCTCCACCCACTTGAACAAATGATTCTAACATACAATTTAAATGAAATATAGTTAGTTTACCATGATTATGAAGCCAAATTTAAACTGCACGAATTGACAAATACTTACATCTCTTTTGCTTGTCCAAGTATTGACATCACGTTTGCTTACACAACGAAAGAATGGTCGTCACGGGTTCTCTTGAGTTTTAGAGGTAAATATCTTGACATCTAAGCCACACACACACTTCGACGGTAGACCACGTTCACCTACGCCACCGGATGTGATAGAACTTGAACTCATCGGAAAAGAGAGAGGTTGAGAAATCGATTTGGGGATTTGAAAACTAAAACCTAGAAATCGATTTGGGGATTCTTATTTCCTTCAGTGTTTTCTCGATAATAAGACGTCGACGTTTTGGGTAAACGGAAGCCGTTAACGGTTTGTTAACCCCGTTTATTAGCTTCTGACGGAGACTTAAACCCGTGCCTAAAACGGCAAGGTCAAAGAAAGTTTCATATTTTTTGGTTAAATCAACCCAAAGTTGGGGATTAAAATGACATCTCAAAAGTTGAGGATTATTTTGTCCCATTTTTGAAACTTGGGGATTTTTATGGCATTTTTCCCGTTTATTATTATGTGTAAAGGCTTTGCTGATTTGGTGTAAAATTATATAATTTTTTTTAGCAGCTATATATAATCGTATGGAAAATTGTCTACGATATATCTAAACAATTAAAAAAATATACAAGATAATAGTAAAAAATGATTAAAATGTATTTTTGATATCATTCTTATTATAAAAATATGTTTATGATTTGTATTTGGTAGCAATAAATAATTACTAATAACTGAAAATAACTATTAAAGCGATGTATGTCATACTGCATATAAGATTACAAATCAAAACTCCCTAATATTGCTACTACAGTCTATAGCAGGGGCGGATCCACATAGGTGGGAGGGGGTGCAACTGCACCAGATAAAATATAAATAATGTTTGATTTTATACTAACATTGTTGATATTTGTGGTCTAGTGGTAATGAATGCACCCCATAATTCAAGAGGTGAAGGGTTCAAATCTCCCCAATGGCTAATTATTGCTCTCTTTGCACCTGATCCAAACTTAGGCTGGATCCGCCACTGGTCTATAGTACTATTAATCAGAAGTTTTTGACGCGGCACATGAGTCACTTTAGTGTACTTATCAAGATTGACTCTGAAGTCAACCCATGAATCAACTTCCATTTACGATTGTTGTGCCCATCTTTTGGATAGAACTCGGACACGTATTCTACGTTATCTCACTTTGATACGTGTTCTGCGTTATCTCTCACCTTGGTACATGTTCTGCGTTCTCCCAACCTCATGTTTTTTGGTACCAAACTACACGGTAACACGAATACCTTTATTCACAAACAATACATTTAAATATGATCATTTTCCCATTAATTTTCTAACATATCGACTATAGTTTTCGGGGCAACTGAACAGAAACTATTGAAAAAGAAAGTTTGAAATGATGATAGTGATTAGATCAAAGATAAAATTAATTGAAAAGAGCTCTAGGAATAGGAAAGCGAAAAACAAAAAATATATAGGAAAGCGAATCGTCTTGTAATCGTACAACTTTTTAAAATTTTCCAGGCACTGCAACCGAGGCAAGAATGAAGCCTATTGTCTAGATCTCATCCACCCATATCCACCAATAGACTCTATCTTTATCCACTAGTCTCCCCTTCTTTGGTTGACTGTTCTTCAATATCCCAAGCAATATCCAATACCACAAAGCTAGAATCTTCGCAAATTTTCAATCTACTGCTAATCTGGTATTAACTTAAACTCTATCTCAGCATTTACTGCAACTGTTTTAAGCGGATCTGCTTTTAAGCCTCCATTTTGAAACTCCTTCTCGTCTCTTACCCTGAGCTTAACCGTTTAAACCTGAAAGCGCCTCCTGAGCTTTCATCCACCATGTCGAACCGAATACCCTACCACCTGAAAGGCAAAAGTTTAGCAAAGGAGTACTCACCTCCCCCCACGAAAGCGAATCAAAGCACCAGAACTCGACACAACTGACCTTATACAGGAAAACTCTCTTACCTTACTGGGAAGACTCACAAACCCTGCTGGCCAAAGAATGTGGGCAATCTTCCCGTCCCTTCTTAACCGCTGGAACCTAAAGGGGAAAGCAACTGGCGCAGATCTAGGATAAGGTGTAAATCAGTTTAAGTTTGAGCTTGAAGAAGACTTACATCAAGTCCTAAACAACCGCCCTTACCACTTTGACCAATGGATGGTGATTCTTCAAAGATGGGAACCGATTATCTTTCCCTCCTTCCCCTCCAAGATCCCATTCTGGCTAGAAATCCAGGGACTACCAAAGCACTACTGGAATATTGAAATGGTTCAAACCATTGGAGAAGCACTAGGGGAAATATTAGACTAGGAGATCTCCACCTCATATGTACAACTAAAGGTTCTCATCAATGGGCTGGAACCACTAACAAAGGAAACCGTTATCGAGTTCTCTGATGAGAGTGAAGCTCTTATCCACCTAGAGTACAAAAACCTCAAAAACCACTGCACATATTGCCTACGATTGTCCCATGATAGGTACCACTGCCCAGGCTTGAAGGAGACCCAAAAGGAAGTTCCATTGAAACAAACTCAACAGGGATCCCTAATTACCCTCTCTTCAACCCCAAGAAACTACTATACCCCTCAGGACAATTTCCTACCACCAAGGCACCAAACAACTACACAAGAACTAGAACGATCCCACCATATGAAAAGAACATATGAACACATGGATCAACGATCTCACCTCCTCTCCGATTCTCAACCCTTCCACCGTGAACAGAGGTACGATGTTGCTAGAAGATCAAACTCCCGAGCCCTATCACGATCTTACTCTAGAAGAGAAGCACCCCCACAGTACCGCCAAAGAACCTCCCAGACATTTGTTCTCTCCAAGCGCAACCTACAGTGGCGAGAAAAATCAAATTCATCATTGGAACCTCAGGGTGAACCTTCGGTATCTTCACGGGCTAGGAGACCACCTCTGGAGAGAAACCAGTCGAGTATCGACCCCCAGATCCCACCACCACAAACAGACCGTATAACCTTGCAACCTGGGCTAACTCTTGCAAACCGAATAGTAACTGATGAGCTCCCTTCAAGAGAGCAGGTCCTCAATGAGCTCCGAGAAGTTACAATACAGTATATGACATGTCCTGATCCAACAGAAAGTGCGGTTAGACGAATGAGGGTGCTCCAGAGTGATTCAGAAAATCTAATGGAACAAACAGCAAATTCCATAATGGCATCTAACCTTGCGGTTGTGAATTACAAACAGGTCCAGGAGACTAACACACTGCCAGAGCCCATCCCACATATGCTACCAAATGCGGTTCCCCCTTCTCGTGTTCAAGAGACAGGAGGTACAAGTAAAAGGGGACGAGGCCGACCACCTGCACAAAAACAAGCGAGTAAAAGTAATCAGTGCCTACTGGGAGCCAAAACACAAAAAAGAAACCTCACCCGAGCCTCCCCAAGAAAGGTTGTGGAACCAAAAGGAGGAAATAAAACTGGTACATCAAGAGTAAAGCAGACAAAATCAATCAAAACTCCTACTGAAGGTCCCAGTGCAAGTAATAGAACTCAAACACAAAGTCTATTACCAAACTAGGATAGACACCAAAATCACACGGACTCTGAGCCCCCACAGCCTAATCTGACTATCACCCCTCGCATGTCCCTCATCCCACCAAGCAGGAAGAAAAAGGTGGATTTTCAGAATTCACCAACCCCTCTTCCTTAAGAATGGTGAGCTGGAATTGTTGTGGGTTGGGGAACCCCATAAGAGTCCAGAGAATGAAGGACATCAAGAAACATGTGTGTTAGACCTTATCTTCCTTATGGAAATGAAGAATCAGAATGATATGGTTATGCAGACCCTCAAATGGCTAGATTACCCTTCGCACCACCTGGTTCCTCCCCTATCTCCAGGGGCAGGTGGTCTTGCTTTGTTCTGGAAACAGAGTTTAGAGGTTGAAATCCTACATTCTTGTCAAAACTTAATTGATACTAGAATTAAAGCAAACAAAAGATACTTCTTTGCTACCTTTGTTTATGGAGAGCCGGATAGAACAAAACGAATGGAAGTCTGGGAAAAGCTCAAAGTGCAAGCAAACTCACGGTCTGACCCTTGGTTCCTTACTGGTGACTTCAATAATATCATTGATATGCTCAAATTTACCCTAGAGCTACTCTCTCAAATTAAGAGATCAATGCAGTATTTAGGGGTCGAATTCCACAAGGACTCAAGACTACACAATAAATTATAGAGTTTTATAATTAAGCTAAACAGATTAATTTGAATTAAAATAAAAGCAATGCAAAATATTAAATAAAACTGTTGTAAATTCAGAAAATCAAAAAGCTAGACCTAGGGAATTTCTAAGGAATTATGAAATATTAAATCAATCAATAAATTATGATTCAAGCAATTAATATCAAATCTGGAACTCTAAACACTTTTGTAAAATAAATCAGTTCTCACTGCAAATAATATCTAAATTTAAAACCATAAAATCCAAATCTCTTTGTAAAATTCTAGGTTAAAAATCAGCAATAAAATCAGGTTTAGATTGTTCACAAAATTATTAAATCAAATCTCTTTGCAAGAAATAATTTTGTTCATCAAAAGGTTTTATCAGGAAAATCAATTATATTCTCATATCAATTTATTTTCCTAAGGTATTAATTCTAGATGGCCAATCAAGGACTAATATGAAGAACAACCTATGATGAAGATCTAGAAAGATAAAGAATCCTAAATAAACAGATCTAATAATTCATAAAATTCCTGTGAAAAACCCTAAACCTAACAAGCAAACTACTCAGACATAATCAATGAAGAACAAAACATCTTTCTAAATAATAAGCAATTGAAATTAAAAAGAGTAAAAAGGAGTTCAAGAATTCTTCTCTACAAAGCAGATCTCTCTCTCCCAAAAGCTCTCAAAATTTCACAGGGTTGCAGAAAAATAAAACTTGCTAGAATACAACTTAAGGGTTTGTAAAACCTAAAAATACTATTTATATGTCCTAAAACACATCAGAGACTTGTGTTACAAATATGGAAAACTTCGGGCAAATTTGTAAAACTTCCAAATTTTTGATTCTTCATCGGCTAAACATGGTGTCGATCGATGCTAAGGCAGTGTCGATCGACACTCCCTCTCTGTTCTGACTCCAAGTTCGTTTCTTCTGAATTGATGCTCCAAAATGATCCAAATTGCTCCATTTTTCTCCTTTCATGCCAAAATCCTAGAAAACCTGTAAAGACTCAAAAACATCCTAGAAAACACATCAAAAGACTCTAAAAGACTCCTTATATCATGGTTAAAAACCATAAAAACCAAAATATATCAACTCCCCCAGACTTAGCCTTTGCTTGCCCTCAAGCAAAACATAAACTTAGACCTGTGAAAGAGGTTTGAAAACAGGGAACTCACTCAACTGCATGATGATTCTTATTCGCACTCTTCATTTACCTGACTCAAGAACTTACTTCTTATACTTAACCATGATAAGCATCGACATTCCTTACTCAAATCCCACAATCCTTTGGAATCTCTGAAATCTCCATTGTCATCTCATTAGTCAATATTAAAGCACAAATAAGGTGAATTCTTACCTTGGGTGTATCGATCAGTGGCATATGGACTCTCTTCAGGCCAAGACATTCTTCTTACATCTCCTTTCCTCTCCCTTTTCTCACTTCCAATTTTTAAATCAAAGGTGTAAGTGAATACCGGGGTCATTGGTAATTTACCTACCCCTCGTTTCCAATCTTTGTGTGATCATTTGACTCAAGAGTAGAATAATGAGGTCACATGTAATTTACCTACCTCTCTAAACTGATCAAAATCATCTCATCTTTTATTCTTTTTTTTTCTAAAGCACTGAAGGGAAGAGAGAAAGGAGACATACTTTGAAAAATTGCACTGTCTTGTATGGCCCGAAGAAGAAGTCTAGTCCACTGATTTCCAACCCCAAAGTAAGAGATTAAGTCCGGTTAAAATCCTGATAAAAGTTGAGACAACATTAGATCAATCAGATATCAATTGAATAAGGGCTTTCAGGATTGTTGATAAGGCTCATAGTGTTTCTAAGCTTCAGTTCTGAGATCAAGCATAAACAAATAATCATTAGAGTGTTAGCCAAATAAGAGAAATCATTAATCAAGACCATAATTCCCAAAGACAAAAAGAAATTTTTTGAAAAATTTGACTCAAACTTTATGGTTTTGACTGACACAACTGAAACTCAAAAACAAAAACATAGTTATTAGATAACCTCCCCAAGACTTAAACAACACTGTCCCCAGTGTTATCAAGCCTAAGATTGGTAAAAGAAAAATAAAATAAATATAAATGAAAAGCAAAAGAAAAAGAAAATCCTACCAGTGGGTTGCCTCCCACTTAGCGCTTGTTTTCAGTCATTAGCTTGACTTTGCTGAAGCTCAGGCATCCGGTGGATCAGAACGTGGCAGTGAATGCTTCTGAGAGGAATGTCTCATCATCCAAGGTGGTGTATAAGCAGTAGATAAATGAGGTCTGCCAAGGATGTGAGGAACAAGACCAGGGCGGAAAAGTGGGATGGGTTTGCTTCTTTTATGTCCTGCAAAATCATCAACAGAAGATACAAGCGCTCTACCATAATCTCGTGGCTTGGTTAACTGTAAAACAGTCTTTGTACCTTTGAAGTTCTTGTTAGTGATTTGAGGAGGATTAGGTGCAGAAGAGGTGTACCTTTGCCTTACCTGAGGACTCAGGAGTGTGGAGTGGGAGATTTTCTGTTTGGGAACAGGTTTCTGACTTGGAGCATCAGTCTTGGAGCTGTTCTGTCTCGGTCGTGGAGGGGTGTCGACCGACACTAATGGAGTGTCGATCGACACTGAGTCTGATGCTCGTGATGCAGTAACTTCCTCAACAGAAAAAGTTTGTCCATCAATGGTAGGAGCTCTCTTCAGCTTATCCATCTCAAAATTCATACTCAAACCATCCACATTCAGTGCTATGTGTCCCTTCTTCACATCAATGATGGCACCAGCTGTAGCCAAGAAAGATCTTCCTAAGATGAGAGGATCTTTAGGCTCTGTATCATACTTCAGCACCACAAAGTCAGTGGGAATCATGAAGTTTCCAACCTTAATTGGAATATCCTCTAAAACACCTTCAGGAATTCTTCGGGATCGATCAGCTAGGATAAGAGAAATCTAAGTTGGCTTAAATTCTGTCATCCCAAGTCTCACAGCAACAGAATATGGCATCAAGTTGATGCTAGAGCCAAGATCACAAATATCACATTGTTTTGTTTCTAGTGATTTTTCTTCCTGAACCTGTAAAAAGGAAATAATACTACTCGGTTGCTCCGGTTCAAAATGGGTTAGTTTTTCAAGCATAAAATCAGATTGAATAAAAGAAAGATCACACTTAGCTTGAGATAGAGTCATAGGTTCAGTTGGTATAACAACATCATCCTTAGCATTGAACTGTCTCTCCTTGGCTTCTTCTCCAAGCTGTTTCTCCTTGGGT
>NC_025704.1:14852085-14920134 GCF_000633955.1 Camelina sativa
GAAATACTTCCAGCTTCTAACTCCAAAATGATAAATCATTTGTTGGCATATATCTGGTGGTTTCTCCTTGATTTGAACAGAACATCTTTCTTCTCCAAAGTAATTTTGCTTCTTCATGTAACCTGTTCCTTTCTTAGCAATCATGGGAAAGAGCAAGTGCATTATACTTGAAATAGAGAAATTAAAAACATGATCTTTCAAAATTGGTTTGCAAAGCTCAATGAATGGTTTAAAAGCACACAACTCTTTGTCAAGCAAATGTCTTATGTCAGAAAAAGGTTTTACCATTACATGCTCAGTTCTAGTTCCAAACGGCTCAATCACAATGCTACTCAAAGAAACTCTAAAAGAAGAGTTAAATTCAAGAAACTTATCAAATAACAACCCTTTTGGCTTAAAGAACTTTTTAAAAGCAAATGTTTCAAAACTTAGAATCATTTTGTTAAAGAAAGATTTTGAAACACAAAATTCTTTTACATTTTCTAAACCAAAACGTTTTTCATCTTGAGCAGAAATCAACACAAAATAATTAGGATCTGTCATAACCAAATCAATTTCCTTACAGTGCTTTCTTGGGTAGTCGCAAAGATATGGCACATGGACTAGGTTTGGCATAATGCTGATTTGCTCCAAATCACTAATCAATGGCAAACTCATTTGTTTTGTTTCTAGTGATTTTTCTTCCTGAACCTGTAAAAAGGAAATAATACTACTCGGTTGCTCCGGTTCAAAATGGGTTAGTTTTTCAAGCACAAAATCAGATTGAATAAAAGAAAGATCACACTTAGCTTGAGATAGAGTCATAGGTTCAGTTGGTATAACAACATCATCCTTAGCATTGAACTGTCTCTCCTTGGCTTCTTCTCCAAGCTGTTTCTCCTTGGGTCTGGGCTGATCCTTTCTTTCAAATTCCTTATTCTCCTTTTCTTGATCTGCTTGCTTCCATTGTCCTCCATTAGAATCTGTACCTATCTCAACACTTTTGGGAAAAGACAAGTGCATCATAGAAAAATTGGAATTTTCTAAAGCTTGATCAATTACTTCCTTGGATTTTGAAAGTGTAGAAGACTTACATTGCTTTGGTTCTCCACATGATTCAAGTGACGAATTTAGACTTTGCTTGTGAACATCAATCTGGTGAGGGACCTTGTTTGGCTGAGATGATGACTTAGCCTTCATCTTCTCGATTTTAAAGTACTTGGTCAATTCCTCAAAAAGATCTGATTGCGCCTTAGCCTCCACAGATGTTGGGTTTTTCTTTTGGTCTGGTACTTTGACTGGTTTCTTTTCAAGAACTGGATGGATTGTGCCATTGGCTTGGGGAACACAGTGTAGCGCTTGTGGAGCATACTTTTTCCTTAGAAGCTTCTTAAGATCTCTCCACAATGTGATATTTGGCTCCTTGTAATACCAACGGTCATCAACTTCTTGCAACCACCATTTGTAAGCGTCTCCTGTGAGTTGGGTAAGTGCAAAAGCTAATCTCTCATTTCTTGGGATATCCTTGTAGTAGAACCAATCCTCCATGTGTTTCTCCCATTCAAGGTAATCTCCTTTTCCTGCAAATTTATAGAGTGTATGAGCTAAAGAGATTTTAGAATGAAACACAGATTTAGATTTAGGAGTATGAGAGGTTTTCTGTAGGCTGCTCCATGTTGATCTAGATGTGTCATCTGGTGGCTTGGGTTTAAGATCCTGGTGTTGCCTTTGACGCTGATTTGCTCCCGGGTTGGGTTGATTCAAGTGTAGAGCACCAAGTCTTGCATCAAGTATGGTTGTCATAGCTGCGGTGGCAGACTTAAGAATCCTCCTTTCAAGACTGGATGTAGATGACTCTTCCTCTTCCGACGTCACCATGGTACCTGAAAAGAAAAACAAAGATCCACCAGTAAATAGTTCTAAAAACACGTAAATGAAAACAGATCTGTGAAAATTATGAAAACGAATTCAAAAATTCTCAAATCAATTTTCAAAAATACTAGACTCGTTCTGGTTCTAAAACAGTTGAGTTTATAATTTTTTTACGAGTAAAACTTTTTATAAAACTCTCGCAAGATGAACGACAGATCTGAAAATAAAAGAAAAGTGACGATTGGAATTCAAAACCTGTTTGCAGAGCGGTTGCTCTGATACCACATGATAGACTCCTGAAGAGGAATCTGCTCCCAAGAACACACTCGCAAGCTTTTGAAGGAGATGGATCGGACTGATGAAGATTAAGAGACCGAAGATGCAATGGATCCACGAAATGGAAGGTGAAAGGGTGGTTTATGCAGCGGATTGAAAGAGATGGAATGGTGAAATGATGCAGCGGATAGAAAGGGGGATTGAAGTGAACTTCCAAGAGAGATGAAAATCTCTTAGACTTCAAGCTCGAGTTCAACTTAGATATTACACACTAAGAAGAAAACAAGTTGAGAAGATATTACACACTTCTCAGATCAAACAAGTAAAAGAAAGGTTTTTGATTAAAATGTTTGATGGAAAACAAAGAAGAGTTACATGGTCTTTAAATAGGAGAAGGGGAGGGCGAGATAGAGGAGAGAAAACCCTAAATGATTATTTTTAAAAGTTTTTGTGGATAAAATATTATGCAATAAAATAATATGCTAAATATGATGGCTTGAAAAAACACCTATTTTGTAAGTTTTCTATTGTTCATTTTATAGTTTTATGTATGAGAAATGGTTATGTTTGTTGTTTGTTTTTATTTTAATTTTTGAATATGTTTGGTGCAATTTTTTTAATATGATCCGTGTTTAAGATCTTGGAAATGACAATTAAGTGTGATAAATTGCCAAGATTTTATTCATTTTTACGCTTAACACTATATTTTTATGTCTAACAGTATATATTTTGTAACAATACATACAATACTAAAGATTTTATTTTGGAAATTGTTTAAATCATTAAAATATTCTCTTTAAAAAGATTTTTTGGAATATTTTGAATATATTTATATAGCCTACAGATTGACCAATTAATCTAATCTTTTTGTACCAATCTATATTTAATCTATAACATATTTTGTAACTAATTTATAAAAGTTATTTAGTCTAAAAAAAATTGTGTATTTCTGTTTTATTATATAGAAGATACAATATTTATAAAATGTTAATAAACTTTAAAAGTAAAGGGGTCACATGCCTCCCAAAACAAAAGGTTTTATCTTCTTATAATAATTCTTCTTTTTTTGTCCTTGTAAACAAAATTTGAAGAGGTCAAAGAAAAAATGATTTTTTTTCTTGTTTTAAGAAAGAGGTTTATCTTCTTATCCAAAGAGGTTAATCAATCTCTTATCGTTTTTAAAAAGTCTGTTGTAATTTTATTAAGAGAAAAATTATTTAAATTATTTTGTCATCGTGTCTTCTATGCAGCATTTGCAATTACTTTTCTACTAAAAAGAATTATCATATTTTACACTCTTCGTTACTCGAAAGTATGATATGACGCAGGGATGACATAGTAATATAGTAATCCTACGCCTTCGACAACAACCATTATGACGTCACTACTATGACGCTGTGATGACATTAATATTATCAACAACAATAGTATATACTTTAGGTATATAGAATTTCTTTTTCATGTCTAAAAAGAAAAAAAAAGATTGGTTATTTTCTTTTAACGTGAACTGTAGCTGGATCCAGATATCAGTCTTGAGCTCCGAATATCTAATGAAATTTATAATATGCACATGTGGATACAAATCTAAATCCTTTTAAATAAATAACCAAAAGTGAAATTTATGCTATAAAATAACATAGTAATATCACAAATTCTTAATATAGTAATATCACAAATTCTTCTCAAATTAACCTTTTTTATTTAACTTTTAGTTGTACAAACATGACCTTTTCTCTTCTACCAAAAAAAAGAAAGAAAAAAAAGAGACCTTTCCAATCAGAAGAACGGTTTGAGATCCAGAATCAAGATACGTCACAGGTGTCATAGGTGGTTAGTACCTACCATGTCTTGTCACTGTAATCTTGCTAATTAGTGGATCTTTTTTTTTTTTTACATATACAAGTATACAACCAATCATACCTTTAATAATAAAAAAATCATTAACATGTTAAGATGTTTTTCTAAAATTAGTAATGGTGAGTATGATTAGTAACGAGTGTACCTTTAGGTTTTTTTACTGTAAATTTCAAGTTTTAAAATTTTCTCTGTGACTGTAGATTTTATTACTATAATATTTTACCTATAGAAATCAATATATAGGGAATCATAAAATTATGTGTTTTAGAAAAAAAATTTGTATAACAAAAGTTGATTTAGAAATATTTTGAATGTTATTATAAAAAAGAAATTCAAAGGCTCTAAAAGATGACTGATGTAGATATAGAGATATAAACCAAATTAAATATGGTTGTGGAAAGATTCTAAAGCCACAAATAATCAAGTCTGTTGTCTAATTTTTAAAAAAACATTAAAGTTTAACATTTACCGAATTTTGATTTTGATAAAAATCTAAAAAAAAATCATTATTTTTTATTTGAATGTTTAATATCCCAAAGAAAATACACATACTGATTAAAAAATTAATTTAATATAAATAAATATTGTTATTTTTATATTCACGATCTCATAATAAAAATAAAATTAAATATAATCTTACCTCTCAATTACTCTCATCTTCTTAATTAATTATAAATATTCAGCATTACCTTTTAGTTTCATGTGAAAAAATTTGAAAAATGTTTTAGTTAATTATTTTTATTTTCAAAATAAAAGTTTACAAAAAATCTTAAAAAAGTAAGTTTTTCATCTCACTAATAATATTCATAGTTCTATCCCGAATTGTTCTCGCTGGACTGGCTATAATGGGGGTAGAACCTTGCCTTTAACAATACAGCCAATACTTGTCGTCTTCTTGATTTAACAATCTATATCTCTTATCATCTTCAGTAGAGTTGATGCTCCTGTTGACCTAGCAATTAATGTGTGTTTTCGAATACATGGAGTCCATAGGTTGCATAAAAAATGCATTGCATCAATTGGTTAGTATGTCTGTCGAGCTGAAAGGTTTTTTTTTTGTCAACCATTGGGCCACAACTGGCCGGTACATTAGCCAAATTCCAACATTTATAGAAAGCGGGACTTAATCTCTGGTGTGATGGTGCCTTCTACAAATGGACTTACCTCCTGCCACTGCACTAAGATCACTTTACAGCTGAAAGGTTCTTTTACTGAACTAAAGATAGATATTTTTTTTTTTCATGACATTTGTTGAAAGAAATTATAAATTTAGATTAATTTGAAGGTTAAAACTTTTTGAGGATCTAATAAAAACTCTAGAACCATATATTAAAAGATTAAGACTATTTAAAAAAATATTGATGGAAACAAAAGAAAATTTGTAAAAGAATAATAACAATAGGGCAATAGGTATATTTTCTGTTTTTTACTATTGACCACATCAGAGTCTACTAATTTGTACGTTTGTTTTGTCACGACCTAAATTTGTAATATGGTAAAATGAATGATAAATATAAAAATGTATATAACTATTTATTTTCAAAATTTATGGCTTAAAAAGGAAGATTAACTAAATCAAATTGGACAAAAATTAAGGCACACTAATACATAATAAAGCATTGCAACACACAATACATTTTTATTTTTAAGTGTCATAATTTAAATAACTAAAAAAACACGTCTAAACGAAATCTTCTAACACAAAAGCAATCTTAAACACTAAAAAAATAAAAAATTTACTGAAATTTAATCAAATGTATTTTGAATGATTAATCATTATTCAGTTTCTTATATAAAACACATGGTGTAAAACTGAAGATTTAGAACCCAAATAAAAATTTATAATAATATTCTTTAATATCAAATATGATACTGTTAATAAAACACTTAAAACATATGTTTGCCGTTTTGCCGTTTGGTTGGAGTGAGTTAAACACCACATTTAATGTTTTAGTGTTCAATCGGAGTTGCTCTTACAAGAGGAGTTGTACTAAAAAAAATAAAGAATTCAGGCATACAAATTTTCGATCACAAATCTTATGATTGAAAACAGTTGTCCTTTTCGAAAATTCCTCAAACACCACTCTCAATATTTATATTCGGTGGATTAATAATTAGTAAACTCGAGTAATATATACACATTTGCAAACAAATTTTTTAAAGTAGGACCGAGTATACTGCATTGTTTTTGTTTATATATTATATGATCGGTGAACAACTGCACATCGCATACACATACTCAAAGTCAAGTCTTCATTTATCTCTTATACCCTTTTTGCTTCTTCTTCAATTTTCTGACATCAGATGGCGGCAAAGCTGATATCCACCGGTCGTCACACTACTTTGCCGGAAAACTATGTCCGGCCACTCTCCGACCGTCCACGTCTCTCTGAAGTATCTCAACTGGAAGATTTCCCTCTCATCGATCTCTCTTCCTCAGATCGATCTCTTCTCATCCAACAACTCCACCAAGCTTGCGCCCGGTTTGGTTTCTTCCAGGTACACCTACTTATTAGTAGGATCGCTTATAAGCTTTTTGCATCAATTAAAGAATATTCAAAATATCAAGAAACAATTTTGTTTTCTTGTCATTTGGAACTTATATCCAAAAAGTTTATAGTTATTTTATTTTTTCACGGCTAATATTTTGGATGGATATATTTATACATAGGTTATAAATCACGGAATTAACAAAAAACTAATAGATGATATGGTGAGTGTTGCGCATGAGTTCTTTAGCATGTCTATGGAAGAAAAAATGAAGCTATATTCAGACGATCCAACGAGGACAACAAGATTATCGACGAGCTTCAATGTGAAGAAAGAAGAAGTTAACAATTGGAGAGACTATCTTAGACTCCATTGCTATCCTATCCACAAGTACGTCAATGAGTGGCCTTCAAACCCTTCTTCATTCAAGTAAGCACTTAAAACTTACTTCTATTTATATATATATATATATTTTTTTTTTTTGATAAATTCAAAGTTTACTTTGCATTCTCTTTCTCAAATATTTTTAGTAACTATTCTATTGATTTTATTATGGTATACTAATATTGTATGTCATGTTTTTTTTTAATGGTAACTTTTGATGTGTCAGAATTGCCGAAAATAGGCATATTATTAGCTATTTTTAGACTATCTTTATCTGAATAGATTTAGATTCTATCGTGACCACTATATATAGTTACATTTATACCATAAATTATTAGTGAACCAAATGCTTCGGAAGCGTCTAGGCTAGATATAAAATAAGAATATAAGGTGAGGTGTATACCTTCTAAACATTTTCTATGCGCAATGATTCATCAAAAAACAGAACAAAACAAAACTAGAGCTAGCACCCCTTCTCTTTAGATGTATCTGCAGCAGATAAAAACTCAATGTGATGCATTTTTTATATCGTCTACTACATTATAATTTATAAAACATAGAAACACGACTTTAGCACCAAAAACAATTTGTCCAACAAAAAAAAAGCACCGGAAACAATTAAAATTTTGAATGGAAAGACAAAAAATAGCATATCATTTTTTAATGTAGTTTTCCTATCACTAAGTTATCATTCTAAGAATTTGATTCGAAACACGTTACTGCTACAAATGATTAGACTATTTGTCGTGGCTTGTTTTTCCTTTTTTAATAACAAGAATGGCATATTCGTATGAAATATATTTAGTTCAAAATAGCAAATGTAATTATAAAATACACAGAAGTCGATTCAGATTTGATAAGAGGAAAATTCGCCTAATTCGAGTCAACCATTTTTTTTTTTTTTTTTTTTTTTTTTTTNTAAATATATATTTTTTAATGGTAAAAAACTCGTGGTCCCATTTCTTGGTTCATGCTTTTCCGATTTGGTTCACCATGTGATCACATGGTTGCTAAGATTTATGAAATCTTTACATGCATATATATACACTATGCACATAAACTACATATGTACTTGTAGTTGTTGGTCGGCCTTATTATAATAATTGGGAATGAGATGTGTTCAAAAAAAATTTAAACCGTGTGTGGTGTGAATTACATTAACCGACTTGTTCGGTAGACCATAGGAGAGAACTGATTATGAACAGTAACGTGTGTGTGCTATGTACTAGTACATGTACTCGTGCTAGAGCACATATTCAAATTCATTTCATTTATATTGTAGTTTTTCTATAAAATATAATTTATGTGATTATTTTTAAAAGTTTTTTTGATAAAATATTATGATGGCTTGAAAAAGACACATATTTTGTAAGTTTTATATTGTTAATGATTCTTAATAATTACCCGTATTATAGCACCGGTTATACAAAAGTTTGTATATTTATATTTTAAAATAAAATTTTAATATGTTGTATTAGTTTATGTATGTGAAACAATTGATGTGAAGTTATTTCAACAATGTATATTTTACACCATGACTTGAATGTCATTATAAGACATAATTTTGTAAATTTGGTTTTTAAAAAGTGAGTTATTATATTATGAGTAATTTAATATATTGTTATACTTTTTGTTTTAATATATTTTGTTTCTTGAAATTCTTTCATATTATAGTGACATATTATTGATATTGCTATAACAAATCAATTTAGAGTGTTTATAGTTTCTAATTTTTATATTAAGTTTTAATATTTTTAAAATATTTCAAAATAAATTATTTAAAGTTTATTATATTATATTAAAATTATAAAATTCAACAAAAAATATGAAATTAAATTTAAATATTTAAATTTTGACCGGCTACTCAGTAAAATTTTTAATTCAATGAATATTATTTTTAAAGAATAATATTACTAAAGCTTGAATATTTTATAGATTGAACAATTTATATTTGTTTTTAAAATTCAACTTATGGTGTATCCGGAAATGAAACTATATTTTAATTATAATAATTAATATGATAATTTATTTGTTTCACAAAATAAACTCATATATAAAAATGAGAGGTGAAGTATAATGTAAATTAACAAATTAATATGTTAAGTTAGATACCAAAGGATTTTATTTGATGAATAATTTAATAAAAAATTAATATAGTAAGTTAGATGATATCAAATGATTTTTTAGAATATTCTCTTTAGAAAATAAATTAAGGTTGCAACTACTATTTAACTTGTAATCAATAAATCTATAATCTATTTGTAACCAAATTATTAAAATTATATATACTAAATAATGTTGTATACTTCTGTTTTATTATAAAGGGATTTATAGATAAGTTAAGAATATATATAGACACATTTACATTTGAAATATAAGATTCGATAATTAAAGATATGTTGGTGGAAATAGACAAGTAGAGATATTGAAGCACAACCACACGATCAAAAACATCCAAACTCTTTCAAACTGAGTCATTCCGATTTCTGACAAATCTCCATCTGAATTGGTACAAAAAGTTAAGAGTCAACACCGGCCAAGACCCGGCATCAAAAGTGCTTGATATTTTAATTCAAGGGTTAGTTAGCTAAATGACAATTAACATAAATTAGGATATCAATAATGATGTGACAACAATTTATTATAAATGATTTTTTTGTGTCTCTGACTAGTGACTACTACGAATATAGACATCTAATTAGTAATTACTTTATTTTTGTCGTTTATTGTTGCACACCACATAATTTTCTCATGTAAATATAGTATTATGTAACAATGTTGATATGTATATTTAAACCTATAAGTTATTTGCATAAGCTAAAAGTTCCAATTTGATAAACATCCATATAAAATAATGATATACATTATTGTGATAAACTTAAGTTTTCCATCATATTTTTAGAAGGTGAACATGGTTAAAAATCACGACGCGAAAAAAATATACGATAGACGTAAAATAAAATATAGATGAGTTGTGTGACTTACGGGGACGAGACGTCACTGTTAACCGCGTTGGCGTCAGCGTCGTGATATCATGCCAATCTGTTTTAATCGGTTCTATTGTCATTTTCATTGACTTGGTCTTTTTTAATATCTTTCGTATTTTTTTTGCCACAATTCCTCGGGTTTGTTCGAACTTAGAAGCTACAACGTGAGTTACGTGTTCCACTATTCATTTTAAAACTGGTAGTGTTAATAATACTGCAGATCTTTCCAGGTATATGAGGATTGAGGGCCCTTACTTAAATAATATAAAAGATACTACAAATATTAAAATTATTGAAATATCATATACATCGATAAGCTTTTAGAAAATAAAACGAATATAAAATGCTAATATCAATTTTTTAGAAATTATTGAATTTTTTCTTTTATTATTAATAGAATATGTAAATGAATATTAAGTATCAATAGCTTAACCGGTAAAGATTCTCAAATAAAACCTAGAGCTTATGTTAGAACCATATAAAATGTTCTCATCTTTGACATGAAAAGATTTACGGATCTAGATCCAAAATTTTTTAGTAATTCAGAAAAAAATAAATCTGTAAACGAATAATTACATTGTTAAATTGTTACCTCATATAATTCAAACTTTTTTTTCCTAACAAAATCAGCGAAAGTTTGTACTTTTTTTTAGAAAATTAATTAAAGTTATGTATTTAATTCACTATAATTAAGTAAAGTTCATGATATTTTTCACCACTTTTGATATATTGATTTTTTAAAATAGAAATGTAAACTAAAATAAACTTTGGAAAAAACAGAATTGTTAGTAAAAGTATAATTGACTAAATAAAAAAAGTATATGTAGCTTTAAGAACTTTAAAATAAAACTAAACCCCTTAACGTTCAAATCAATCACCCTGTTATGGCCTAATAAAGTTGTAGCTTTAAGAACTTTAAAATAAAACTAGACCCCTTAACGTTCAAATCAATCACCCTGTTAGAATGTCTTAGAAAACGGCGCACTAAACTAAAAGTCATTTGGTAGGTGTCTTTATGTATGACAAGTTAAAAACTTTGAGTAACTAATAATTGTGTATTGTGTTGTTGCAGGGAAATAGTGAGTAAATACAGTAGAGAAGTAAGAGAAGTGGGATTTAAAATAGAGGAATTGATATCAGAGAGCTTAGGTTTAGAAAAAGATTACATGAAGAACGTGCTTGGTGAACAAGGTCAACACATGGCAGTTAACTATTATCCTCCATGTCCTGAGCCTGAGCTCACTTATGGTTTACCTGCTCACACTGACCCAAACGCACTCACCATCCTTCTCCAAGACACAACCGTTTGCGGTCTCCAGATCTTGATCGACGGTCAATGGTTCGTCGTTAACCCACATCCTGATGCTTTTGTCATCAACATTGGTGACCAATTACAGGTACTTGTTAAATTATTAAAGAGTTTAAACATAAAAGTAGGTATCATCATCACTCGTTATGAAAGGAGTGGTAGCCGGTGGGCTAGTGATGTAACATTTACAATATACTTAATTAATTATTATGTATTAATTATTGAGACATTTTCAATATACTTAATTAATTAACATTGATTTAAAGTGTTACTTTTTTTTTCTCACAAGATATCTCTAATGTTTTGTCTAGTACTAAATAAAATCTGAACTAAATGTGTGTTTTCAGGCATTGAGTAACGGNAGTACTTGTTAAATTATAAAAGAGTCTAAACAAAAAAGTAGGTATCATCACTCATTACTAAAGGACTTGTGGTGATTTAACATTTATAGTTGGTTCTATCATATCAATCGTCTAGTTCCGACCTCATAAACATACAGTATATATTAAGGATTCGGTTTCAATTACAAAATAATGAAAAAAAAGAATTACTAATCATTTATGCAATAGTTTCTCCACTCATTTACCCCACTAAATTGAGATATTAAAAACAACATTTCAATATTAATGAACATTGATTTAAAGTGTTACTTTTTTTTTTTTTTCTCACAAGATTTCTCTAATGTTTGTCTAGTACTAAAATCTGAACTAAATGTGTGTTTTCAGGCATTGAGTAACGGAGTATACAAAAGTGTTTGGCATCGAGCTGTAACAAACACCGAAAACCCAAGACTCTCTGTCGCGTCGTTTCTTTGCCCAGCTGACTGTGCTGTCATGAGCCCGGCCAAACCTTTGTGGGAAGACGAGAACGACGAAGCGAAGCCAGTCTACAGAGACTTCACTTACGCAGAGTACTACAAGAAGTTTTGGAGTAGGAATCTGGACCAAGAACATTGCCTCGAGAACTTTCGGAACAACTAAGATACTATTATTATACATATATGTCTCTCGCCTTTGTGTTTGTCTAGTAGGCATATATATTATAAATCTATGTAGCAGCACTGATGTTCGATTGTACACTCCCACATATATTATGTTTAAGGTAATAAAAACAATAATTTATCGATTCCAAACTTCTAGTCTAGCTAGACTGGTAAAATATCTTCGTAATAACTTTAGAGAACGTTTTGTTCTTCGATGGCAATAATATATTCCAAAACATCTTGGTTAGAGATTAGACTACTTTAAGGCCCAACAAAATATCATGGTCCAAAATGAGCCTATCTATTTATATTGGCCGACATCCGCCTCTACCATGGCCCGTGGGTCAACTGTGAAGAATCTGTTGGAGACCAAGTCTTGTTAATAATGAAAACATTTTTTTTCTAGGTCAATCATAAAATCACCATAAATAATTGAATGGAATATGAAAAGAAAAATTATTTTGAAATTGCTGGATCATTCAGTAATAAGAAAAACACTCAATTATCATTCGTTCATTCATTAAGTTTCTCCTCTTTTTCTCCCGAGTTGAAAGACTTTCTTCTCAACTTGCCCTTGTCCCATATTAGATCATATTTATATATGTATAGAGTCCATGATAACGGCTACAAAACCTCTATGCAATCACGAGAGAAACAAAACTGACTCGCAGAAATAAAAATATATATTCGAGAAGATAACTCTCGGAAACGCAAGCATCGGGAAATATACCTTTAAGTCTCTCATACCACGCCAAAATGAATGACGATCTTTATTCATGGAAAGTACGAACCATATGTACACGAGTGATCTCAAAAGAACCTTTATGAATAAATTAGAAAACGTAAAAAAAAAAATATATAGTTTGTATATCTTAGTATTAACCTACTTATATCGCATAATTCTACCAATAACTAGACTAAAGAATCAGTTACTTTTCATCATTAAGTTTTCTTCCTCAGAATGAGATTAAATCATTTGTAATGCAGACCACCAATTCTTGACACTCTTAAACAGATCCATCGGCATTGGCTTTTCAGATCTTTGAAGAAAATGTTTGAACCATTTGGCTGAGTTTTTAGCATGTCGTTTTAGACCATCTGCATAGTCAACGTAGTAAAGACCGAACCTCACTGCATAACCATGTTCCCATTCGAAATTATCCAACAACGACCATGTAAAATAGCCTCTTACGTCACACCCATCCTCACTGCATGTTTGTATACATTAAGTTAGTTATATAATTCCAGAACTCTACTAATTAACTATATACAGATATACAAATCAGTTTTATTCATAGATAGTGAAATTTTCTTACGTGATCGCTTTCTGGAGTTCTTGGAGATGTTCTTGGTGGTACTTTATTCTCTTTGTATCTTCTAGTATCTCTTCACGTGTCACTGTTCCATTTTCGTAGTCATCGAAACCTATACATTTCATGTGGTTACTGATATTAAACACAGAGAAATAGATATGGAGACTATATTGATCATGTTTCTAACGTTCTTACCGTTTTCAGTTATGTAAATAGTTGGATTGTTGTATGTATTTTTGATATGCTTAAGAATCTTTCGAAACCCTTCCGGATATGACCAGAGAATTTTGGACCCATCCTGAATTTAAGGAAAAAAGAAACGGAAAGAATGGTAAGAATTAAGTATTGTTAAACATACTAAAATTCATGATTATAAAGTTGGAAGAATAAGTTGTTGCGATATATATTAAAGTTCGTACGTACCGATTCTGATGAGATGTTGTCGCCACTACGATTTGTCACTAATAAGAATATGATAAATGTAATATCGTTAGTTGTTGTAACATTAGTATTTTCTTGGTAAGACAATTTGAAAGCCAAATAAATCTGTTTTATGAGACCGAACTAACTTTTGTATTGGAGGTGTTGGTCATTCATGAAGCGAGGCCGAGATATATCGACGTGAAGATCGTGAGCGACAAACCGGGCAGTGTAGTAATTTACTCCGATAAAATCAAATGAATTTTTAACCATCATAGATTGCTCCTTGGTGAAAGATGGCAGTCTATTTCCAGCGTTTGCCTTTATCGTCTTTGGATAGTCTCCGAAAACGAGAGGGCTGAGATGCCTAGACAAAAATGTAAGATAAACAAGATTAGAGAAGCACTCTTTTTTTTTTTTTTCCTTCCTCTGATAGATTATTAAACAATAGCACAGAATGAGGCAAGAGAAGAAATAGATGACAACTTACCAACCAAGATTGAAAGCAAGAGCT
This sequence comes from Camelina sativa, assembly GCF_000633955.1. Taxonomy (NCBI): domain Eukaryota; kingdom Viridiplantae; phylum Streptophyta; class Magnoliopsida; order Brassicales; family Brassicaceae; genus Camelina; species Camelina sativa. The sequence goes on from NC_025704.1 coordinate 14,866,469, forward strand.
CTTTCAACTGCTTCTTTGTCAGCATCAGAAGCAATGTCATATGGCTCGAACCAATAAGGAGACAACACTATGCCTATCTTAGCATCTTTTGAAATCTGTTTCACAAATACATTCAATTAGAATGTCATTTTTTTTTGCATTAAATCCTTTTTCTTAGATTAAGTGATATGAATCCATCAACTCATTATTGAGTTAAAAATTCCTAAAATATGAAGACTACTATTATTTGAAAGTTATTATTGTGTACCTTGTCACATTTTCTGAATTCTTCAACGGCAGCAGCGTGAGCAAGAAGAAGGTGGTGAGATACTAAATAAGGCTCCGTGCCCGAATCACCAGCTACACACAAACTATTTACCCATTTGGAACATCGACCCATTGCCTTGTTGCCCGCATCATAACCCGAAACGCTGTACACATATGGCTCGTTGAACGTTGTCCACATACTAACCTTGTCCCCAAACTCTTGGAAACAAAATCTGGCATAGTTTCTAAAATCATCTCTGTATGAAACAACAACAAAAATGTCAAACAACATATTTTTAGATGTGTTCATGGTAAACACCATGGATGGATCTTGGATTATTAACTTACATGATTCGAGGACTTAAAAAGCTACCATACTCATCGTCAAGAGCTTGCGGTATATCCCAATGATAAATTGTTATAAAAGGTTTGATACCTGCATGTATGTTTAAGTATTTTAAATAAGAGTGAAAGAATAACATTCCAAACATGTACAAAACTTAACTATTCACTTTAAATTTAAATCGAGCAGTTGATCTGCAAACTAATATAATAATAATTTTTTTTTTTGAACAACCAACTAATATAATTAATTAAGCATATGATTCTGACCGTTTTTGATAAGCTCATCAATAAGATTCTTGTAGAATTGAACCCCTTCTTTATTGACCCCATCACTTAGTTTTCCACCTGAAATTGAAAAATTCGAAAAAGGTAAAATATTTGTTTTTCTAAATAGTAAAAGGATAGGAGATCTAAGAATATAAGTCCATTCTAAAAAAGTAGAAACAAATAGAAAAGGGTACTTACTTGGTAATATTCTTGACCAGGACAGGGAAAATCTGAAACTATCTATATTCATTCCCTTCATTAGTTGGACGTCTTCCTGCTCATTTACATGTAATATAAGTTTTTGCGTCAAGAGAAAAAATTACCTTAAAGCTTAATTATTCTGATATTATGCATGCATTTTTATATAACATATAAAAAGTAAAGATGGGCATATGCACGGACCTTATAACGATGATAAAAGTCAACGGCAACATCTCCATTGTCCATGCTTGTCCTTTCTGCAAAAAAATTTACTTCTATTTATATATGACCTCGTATATATATCTATATATAAAACTTTTTGAATGGGTGATATAGAATGTGAACCTGGAAATGCATGTGTGAAATTGTCCCATATGCTTTGAGTTCTCCCTCCTTCTTTTGCAGCACCTTCATACTGGATTCCATCCACGTACATAAACAAATTCAATACGAGTTCTAACTCATCTATAAGCAATACCATCGGTAGCTACAGTACATAAAATAACGAACCTGATAAGCAGAAGAAGCAACACCAAAATCAAAATGAGGAGGAAAGCTATAACGATTTAGTGGAGTCGTAGAAAATCTAAAAGATCTTCCCTCTACAGTATCCCATGATGCTACACATAGTGTGAATACTAGTGCAATAACCTTAATTTCCATTTGCTTGGACGTTAGTTAGTTCGTTATTATTATTTATTTTAGATTGTACTTGAATTTGAGACTGATGATATTTAGAGAGAGTTTGAGAAATATTGATGCATGCGTCTACTCTTATATAGAGAGAGGTCGCTAGGGCACACGCGTAAATCTTAAGAATAGATTTAGTTAATTATTAAATAATCAATATTTTGACTAAACCAGTTGCCTTTTAATGACTAAACGAAATTTGAGTGGAATTAATCAAAAAGTCTATTTCATCTTGTTTTGGCACTTTCTAAGAACAGACTAAGAACAAACTAATTAACATACCGTGTTAAGGTATTTTGGAATATTTTATTTAACGTATACACAGCATCAATAAGTGGAAAGTGTTAATTTTGAAGAAGACTTAGCAATGTGGGTCGCCCATATTAGTTAAGCGTCTATGAGACTTGTCAACAAAACAACATTCTTGTAGTTTATAACTAGCTAAGAAGCTTTTGACCAAAAAAAAAAAAAAACTAGCTAAGAAGCTAAAAAAAAGAGACAAAGTAGTAGAATGAGAATTAAATAATAACGAAAAAGAAATCAGAAATGAAAATGTTAATAAAATAGAAAAACTATAATAATATCTTATAAATGATACATTTGTTAAGAGATCAAACCAATGAATCATTTTTTTTTCCTTTTGAACAAAGAACCAATGAATCATAAACAAAGTTACGTACGTTTCAAAGTCACTGGTCAAAACATTTTAATATTAAAACAAACTTGAAAATATCAAGTGAGAGCACATCATTCTAATTAAATAATAAAACATGTAATGAAATAATATTTGTTATATATTTATCAATAACATAAGATATCATCTATTCTTTGTTACATAAATAAAATTACATGTTATATATGCGGGCAATTTAAAAAGAAAAAAATCGTCTCTATGCTTTATTAATAGACTAACTAGCATGTTATGGTTTTGTTTTTGGGTAAAGGTTTTGCAATTGCTAACATGTTATAGCATTTAGGAGAGTACCATATACTAAATGTTATAGTCTTTGGCTTAAAAATATGTTCCTGGGGTCAAAATCTTTTAACTATTAAAAATAATCATATTAATTACTAAATAACATTTAGGGGTTATTGGTTCTATAATTTTAATGAATTTGAAAATTCAAACAAAAATTATGTGTTATTCATTCATTGATTTTAACATATTTATCAAAATTATATATTATTAGTTCTATGATTTATAAATACTTGTTAAAATCTCATGTTATTTGTTTAGCGATTTGTTATTGGATTTCAAAATATACATTTTTTTAATAGATTTGAATGTATTTGAAAAAAATAGAAAAATGCAAATTATGGATAAAATATGTCATTTTAAAATCTATGTGTTTTAGTTTTTATAATTTTATAGTTCTATATGGATTTACAATTCATTTTCCAATAGTTTTGTTTTTTTAATAGAAGGACGTGCACTCCCTCAGAATCATATAACTATTTTTTTTGATTATTTGTGTTCGTTACAATAGAAAATCAAACCAAACTATATGCAACAAGTAAAATAATATGTTGTTTGTAGAATCGTGCAAATAAATCAATTTCTATGAAGAGACGGAAGGAATATTTTATTGCACAACAACTTTGATATAAAATAGAGGTAAAGGAAAAGGTAAAGATGATGTGTAAAGGAGGACGCCATTTCTAATACTTATTTACCCGTGACCATATTATGTATCACATGTTCATTGGGTCTATTGTAGTTTTTAATGATTAAATGAGAATTTTCTAAGTTCTTGTAAGTAAATGACGAATAGCTAAAAACAAAACAAACAAAAACTATAATGAAATTAAGGACGTGATTTGAATTGTAAATTATTATCATGAAGTTAATAATAAATTAAAATCAATGTGGCGTTGAGTTAGTGGTTGAAACCTTTTAAACAAAAAAACGTAGGTATTTTAACACAACAAGAGTTTGACTTCGAATGACTAGAAGAGTTAATCCAAATTAAAGTACCTTTCCGCCATATTGATGCCAATCGATAACGTTCCATGTAAATCGTTTCTTAGGCGCCTCCAGAAAAAAAAAATAATAATAGAAAAATCATATATGTTTTTGCAGTTGTTAGCAGCGGTCATGTTGCATATACAAAGTCGTCAAATATGATACAATAGGTAGTCAATACTATAAAGTAATCATATTTTGATTAGGATAACTGGATAAATGAGGGCACAAGTCTTCCACTTTCCAAGCAAGGTCGTCAAGTAGAATAGTCAATATATTATGATTGGCTGACGGCACATCTTAATTTTTTCATACTATTCGACTGACATTATTGCTTTAATTAATTGTTTAATTAATTGATCAACAGGTTAATTAAACCCAATGTGTACTCCACACGATCTAGTGGTATCGTTGTAACACTTCAGGATCGAATCCACATGGATCAAGCAATGCACTATGAAATTATATAGATCAAATATAGCTAAGGCAATGAGAAAGATTGTGTTTTAAATAACCGATTAAAAACAGGAAATAAATAGAAGTTTGTGAAATCAAGAGAAAGTATTGAGCGCAAGAAACCAGTTAAGAAACATAACCACAAAATTAGATGATAAATTGGGAAAGTATTAGATACCGTTCTTGAACTCAAATCTCGAATGTAAAACTAACCTATTGTCGCAGCATTAGTTATCTATCCAAGGAATTGATAAAACTCTAAACCGTCGTTTGAATCTAAACAATCCTAGCAAGCAATAAGTTCAAGTTTGATTCTGTTCACAAGGTGCCTTAACTTCAACTTTCATTGGCTAAGGATCACCTTGCTCACCTATGTTCTTTTCAAGCAATTCAACAACACTTTTGATGCCTAGATGAATTAAACCTACAATCATAAACTAGGTAGCTAATCTAGTTTAAGCATTAAGATCAACAGTAGATGAAGAACATGTACAATAGATCAATTCCAAAGCTAGCAACCTAAGTTCAGAGAATCATGAAACCCCTTTTGAAACCCGAAACCCAACAGTAAAACTACTCAGACATGGAAATCAAAGAACAACAAATCAAAGATGAAGAAATCATAATCGAATTGCAAAGAGAAATAAAAGGGTTCAGAATTCTTCTCCAAAGAGTTAGAAAGGATAAGAGATCTTCTCCCAAGCTTACAAGTACTCAAAAGCTGCGTAGAATAAAACTTGTCTTTCTAGAGGTCGAGCCTCGTGCTTAAATAGTAAAATAAAACCCTAAAAGTCGGTTTAAAACATGAAAGGAAAAGTTGCTTCAGGGACGGGACTGGTCGATCTCGAGCGAGGGTCAGTCGATCCGGAATGTTTTTCTGCTCTCACTCCATCTGCTTGCTAACCCGATCATTTTTCACCAAATTGGCTTCAGATGCTTGTTTTCATCCCCAAAACACTCAGTTTCCTTCCAAAGTAACTTACAACCTGTACAAACTCTCAAAAGACCAAAAAGACTCTAAAAGCACACTTTGACTCAACAAAAGACTCAAAACAAACCCAAAAACTATGGTTAAAACCTATAAAATACAGACACATCAATTCTCCCGGACTTGAATCTTTGCTTGTCCTCAATCAAGAGCAGACAAAAACTCAAGAACAGAGAAGGTTTGAATGTGGAAACTCACAAATTCTTGGGAACCGCTGCCTTGCACTCTTCATCACATCAAATTAAGAACTACTTTTTGTACTCTGCCCATGATTAGGATCAACACTCCCTACTCTGAATTCCACGACCTTAGAGAACCTTCAGTCTCCCCATCATTGTCTCTCTACATCAGATTATTAAAAAGGTGCGGTCTTACCATGGGAGTATCGATCATTGAACTTTTTGACTCCTTCAACCTCTTATCGCCCAAGACCTCCTCATATGCTCCCTTTCCTCTTTCTTTTCTCACTTCCAAAGGATTGATTTCTCCCTAATTGTCTAGGGTATCATTTTTTTTTTATCAATCCTTTGCTCTTTTTCTTTTGGGACAAGTTTCCATGAATTTCGAAAGATGCACGGGTCTACGCACATCCCTTGGCTCACTTCTTTTATTACCTATATCCTCTTCTTCTTCTTTTTTTCTTCCTCTTTTTTTTTTTTATTGAGTATTGAAGGGAAGAGAGAGGGGAAGCATACTTTGTGAGGAGATGCATGTCTTGTAAAGCTTAAGGGAGGAGTCTTGTCCGATTTATACCAAGCCCCGAGGTAAGAAGTTAAATCCGGTTATGTGACAACCCGTCCCGCGGACCCCACTAGCCCACTGCTAGCTGCCCCAACGGACCATCCGTGGACCCTGCTAGCCTCCCGCTAGCTGTCCCAACGGACTCCAAGCTGGCCCTGCAGGGCATCGATCCTAACCCATCACTGTGGATTGGAACTATTCATCCAAATCCACCAGTAGGTTATTGGTGCGCCAGGCGGTCCTCGAATCCTGGTCCCCACCCTTTAACAACCTTCCCACAGGATAAGCTGTCACCAATTGATTTGCAGGTCAATTGGTGACAGCTTGTCTTGTGGGAAGGTTGTTAAAGGGTGAGGACCATGGTTCGAGGAACGCCTGGTGCACCAATAACCTACTGTGAATTTGGATGAATAGTTCCATTTGCCCAGTGAGGGGTTAGGATCGATGCTCTGCAGGGCTAGCTTGGGGTCCGTTGGGGCAGCTAGCGCTGGGCTAGTGGGGTCCGCGGGACGGGTTGTCACATAAAAATCTCAATTGGTGACAGCTTTTCCTGTGGGAAGGTTGTTAAAGGGTGGGGACCAGGGTTCGAGGAACGCCTGGCGCACCAATAACCTACTGGTGGATTTGAATGAATCGTTCCTGTCCACGGTGAGGGGTTAGGATCGATGCCCTGTAGGGCCAGCTTCAGGCCTATGGGGGCAAGCTAGCAGTGGGCTAGTGGGGTCAACGGGACGGGTTGTCATAGGTTAAGTCTTGTAAAAGCTAGAGGCAACTTCTGGTTCAACTTATTGCTCTCCTTGGCGAGTGTCTTTTGGGGCGTGTTGAGCCTGCTTATGTTCATTCCAAGCTTCATTCCAAATCAGAGGTACAAAAGTAATCATAAGAGTGTTAGATCAAAGCAGAAATTCCTAGAAAAGCTCATAATTTCCAAGTTTTTTTTTTCTTTTTTTTTTTATGAAGACTCGATAAAATGACTCAAATAAAAGAAAACCAAAAGAGAGACAACCAAAGAAAACACAGTTAGTAACTTGGGATAATCCCTCCCCCGAACTTACTTCACACCGTCCCGGTGTGAAAGCAAAACAAGAGAAAGGCGACCCGGATAAGCAAATAAAACAAAACAAAAGAAATAGTTCAAAAAGAAACCAGAAACAACCCGAGAAAAAGTTCAAAGGTGGCCATCATGTCGAAGCATCCAAATCGCTGGAAGGAGAGGCTGTTGCGGAATGAGTAGCGTGGAGATTCTCGGTAGCTGCGTCATCCTCACTGCCCGCGGGAGCTGGATCTGACGGTGGCGGGGCGAAACAAGAAGGTGCGAGGGTCTGAAGCCAAGAAGCCAGTCGCGTAAGTAGCAGGTTGTTCTTCCTCTGGGTGTCGTAGACCCATCTCTCAAACTTAGAGTGAGGCGCCTCCTTAGGTGCGTCAGCAACAAACTGGGACTCATCGAAAGGAAAGAACGGTGGAAGTGATCGAGATGGTTGTGAAGATGTAGAGGCAACTGCAGGAAATGTGCTGCTATAGGATCTGGTGGAAGCAGGTTCACGTTTCCCTTCCAAAAGAACTTCGTCGATATCGCAAAGGACGTCAGCAGGAGGATCAAAGTCGATGTTCTGTGTTTTGCGAAGTGAAGTGTAGAAAGGCCTAGGGATCATCATATAGTGAAGGTGACCAGCCTTGTCCTGAAAGCGGTAGCAGAAGTTGTGACGCACTAGAATCTCACTGGTAAACATATACTTGAGGTCAAGCAACTTCCGCTTTGTAGCCAAGGCTACCTAGCTCCTCGAGAAACATAATGTCCAGTGCCAATTAGCTTCCAAACGTCAGTCCTACTGTCGAGCTTCTCTATTTTGCAAAGCTTGTTTTTAGGGAAACCAAAGATGTCGCAGAGATTGAACATGGTGCTTTTTGAGCAGGAAGAAACTGATCGAACAATGCTCAGCCACCGCGTTAAAACCGCCTGGCAAATCCACTTGTATAGTGGCGAGAAACTCTCGTGCTAGCTGCTCATGCAAGTCCCAAGCCTTTTCAGCAAACGTACCAAACCCCATGTTTCTTACCAACTCATCAAAATCTGCTAACATACCCATCTTCTCAAAAAGCTCTCGATCAACAAAACGAGTTGGCTCCATCTTGCATTGAGCGAGTAGCTTCAACCACTTAGCATCCTCATCATTCCAAACCCTTGTTGGTGGCTCCTCGGAAGGAGTGACAGTCTCCTTACCACTGCGGCGTCGTTTAGGCATTCTCTGCAAGAGAGGAAAAATTCAACATGTGAGAAAAAAAAATGTAATCGAAAATTCCCCAACTAATCAACATGTATTAAAAGCCTTTGCTAAATTCAAGCCACAACAGCCTAAATCTAGTTCCAAGGTTCACTTAGGACAGTTAATCCCACTAATTCGCTCATCAATTGGAAAGAAGAAGAGAGAATCGCGAAGATTGCAAGTTTAAACCTGGAAATCGCCAAAAATCAAACATAAATCGGGAGAGGAAAAAACTTACCTTGTTCGAATGATCGATACAGCAAATGGGTTGGACAAAGGATGAAAATCCGAATGGTAGAAACCCAGAATTTAATCAAACAAGGGAGAAATCGTGAGGAGAAACAGATCGGAGTCGGGGACGGCGAGGAAGAAAGAAGGAAGAGGTAAAAATCTATTAGGTTTATGACTGGGAAATTGGACACGAAACCGGCCTTAACCCGGTTCAATTTAAGTCCAAAAACCGGAATATTGATTCCCTTCCTTCCTTTCTCCTTGCCCTCTTTTGTTTTTTTTGCTTTTCGATTTACTTACCTGGAATGGGGATCGGCCAATCTAAAATTGGACTGACTGATCCTGAATGCGGCGGAACATTCCTTGAAAGGGATTCGTATCTTCTGCGTTTCGAACCTGTTCCTGAAAATAAAGCTCACTACTAAATGTGATTCTCGAGTGTTTTGTAAAATAAACAAAAATAACAAATTTCCTAAAGAAAAATCAAACCAAAGAGAAGGGTAAGCAAATGCAAACCCTCTGAGTTGCCTCCCAGTAGCGCTTGTTTAGAGTCTCGAGCCTGACTGTTCTTGCTGCCTAAGCAGCTTGGGGTTCCTCCAGAGGGAGGGAGGTCTCTATCGAATCATAATCCGCTAGATACGGCTTTAGGCGTTGACTATTAACAGTAAATTATTTTCCCTCTTGGTCCCAAAGTACAACAGCACCATATGGCATGATTTCCTTGATTCGAAAAGTTCCAGAACAACGAGAACGCAATTTCCCAGGTAAAATTTTCAGTCTTGAATTGAAGAGAAGAACCAAATCATTTGCAGCAAAGTCCCTAGGAATAATTTTCTTGTCGTGTAAGGTCTTGGTCCGCTCCTTGTATATTTTGGCATTCTCATAAGCATCCATGCAAATTTCATCAAGCTCATTCAGCTGAATAAGGCGTCTCTCTGCTGCTGTCTTGACGTTGAAGTTCATCTGCTTAGTCGCCCATAAGGAATTATATTCGAACTCGACAGGTAAGTGGCATGACTTCCCATAAACCAGCCTGAAAGGGGTAGTTACGATAGGCGTTTTATAAGCAATCCGATACACCCATAATGCATCATCAAGCTTCACGGACCAGTCCTTCCTGGTTGAGTTGACCGTCTTCTCTAGGATGCTTTTGATTTTCCGATTTGAAATCTCGACCTGCCCACTGGTCTACGGATGGTAAGGGGTGGCAACCTTGTGTGTCACGCCATGTTTTCTCAAAAGGTTTGCAAAGAGCTTGTTGATAAAGTGAGTCCCCCATCGCTTATAACCACTTTAGGACCACCAAACGGTGGGAAGATTATGTGCTTGAACATCTTGAGGCCCACTTTCGAATCATTGGTGGGACTTGCTACAGCCTCAACCCATTTGGAAACGTAATCTACTGCCACAAGTATGTAGAGGTTTCCATAAGAAGGTGGGAAAGGCCCCATGAAGTCGATTCCCCAACAGTCAAACACCTCAATTTCCAAAATAAAGTTTTGTGGCATCTCGTTCCGCTTACTTATGTTTGCACGTCGCTGGCAGGAATCACATCGAGAGACAAAATCATGTGCATTACGGAATAAAGTGGGCCACCAGAGGCCGGCTTGGAGCACTTTTGTCGCGGTTTTGAATGTAGCGAAGTGTCCTGCATAGTTAGGCTTATTAGGCTTCAGAATTGGACCAATCTTGGTTTGAAAGCTTCAGAATTGGACCAATCTTGTTGCTCCTTGTGTTAGGCTTATTAGGCATACACCTGAAACACACAAGAGAGAAGAAAACAAAAGCGTGTTAGTTTGAAAATAAAAAGAAAAAATTTAGACAAAATCAAAAACTCAAATCTAATGGTAGATCAAAGAGTCCCCGACAAAGGCGCCAAAGTTTGATATGCTCAAATTAACCCTAGAGCTACTCTCTCAAATTAAGAGGTCAATGTAGTACTTAGGGGTTGAATTCCACAAGGACTCAAGTCTACACAATAAATTATAGAGTTTTTCAATTATGCTAAACATATTAAATTGAATTAAAATAAAAGCAATGCAAAATATTAAATAAAACTTGTTGTAAATTCAGAAGATTAAAAAGCTAGGCCTAGGGAATTTCTCAGGAAATTATGAAATATTAAATCAATCAATAAATTAGGATTCAAACAATTAAGAACAGATCTAGAACTCTAAACACTTTTGTAAATTAAATCAGTTCTCACTGCAAATAATATCTAAATTTAAAACCAGAAAATCCAAATCTCTTTGTAAAATTCTAGGTTAAAAATCAGCAATAAAATCAGGTTTAGATTGTTCACAAAATTATTAAATCAAATCTCTTTGCAAGAAATAATTTTGCTCATCAAAAGGTTTTATCAGGAAAACAATTATATTCTCATATCAATTTATTTTCCTAAAGTATTAATTCTAGATGGCCAATCAAGGATTAATATGAAGAACAACCTAAGATGAAGATCTAGATAGATAATGAATCCTAAATAATCAGATCTAATAATTCATAAAATCCCTGTGAAAAACCCTAAACCTAACAAGCAAACTACTCAGACATAATCAATGAAGAAAAAGACATCTTTCTGAATAATAAGCAATTGAGATTATAAAGAGTAAGAAGGACTTCAAGAATTCTTCTCTACAAAGCAGATCAGATCTCTCTCTCTCCAAAGCTCTCCAAATCTCACAGGATTGCAGGAAAAATAAAACTTGGTAGAATAAAAACTTCAGGGTTTGCAAAAACCTAAAAACTATATATATATGTACTAAAACACGTCAAGGACTTATGTTGCAATTTTGGAAGAGATGAGTGTCGATCGATGCCTCCTATCTTGGTGTCGGTCGATGCTCCTGCTTTGATCTGAGACCAAATTGATTCTTCAAGATTTATGCTCCAAAACATCCAAATTGCTCCATTTTGCTCCTTTCATGCTAAAAACCTGTAAAGACTCAAAAATAATTTAGAAACAAATGAAAAGACACTAAAAGACTCCTTATATCATGGTTAAAAACTATAAAAACCATGATATATCAACTCCCCTAGACTTAGCCTTTGCTTGCCCTCAAGCATAACATAAGCTTAGACCTGTGAAAGAGGTTTGAAAACAGGGAACTCACTCAATTGCAGATTATTCTTATTCACACTCTTCATTTACCTGACTCAAGAACTTACTTCTTATACTCAACCATGATTAGCATCAACATTCCTTACTCAAATCCCACAATCCTTTGGAATCTCTGAAATCTCCATTGTCATCTCATTAGTCAATATTAAAGCAAGTACAGGTGAGTTCTTACCTTGGGTGTATTGAACAGTGGCATATGGACTCTTTTCAGGCCAAGACATTCTTCTTACATCTCCTTTCCTCTCCCTTTTCTCACTTCCATTATTTTTTTCTTTTTTTTTTTTTTAATCAAAGGTGTAAGCGAATACCGGGGTCATCGGTAATTTACCTACCCCTCGCTTCCAAGCTTTGTGTGATCATTTGACTCAAGAGTAGAATAATGAGGTCACTGGTAATTTACCTACCTCTCTAAACTGATCAAAATCATCTCATCTTTTATTCTCTTTTTTTTTAAAGCACTAAAGGGAAGAGAAAGGGGAGACATACTTTGAAAAATTGCACTGTCTTGTATGGCCTGAAGAAGAAGTCTAGTCCACTGATTTCCAACCCCAAAGTAAGAGATTAAGTCCAGTTAAAATCCTGATAAAAGTTGACACAACGTTAGATCAATCAAATATCCATTGAATAAGGGCTTTCAGGATTGTTGATAAGGCTCATAGTTTTTCTAAGCTTCAGTTCTGAGATCAAGCATAAACAAATAATCATTAGAGTGTTAGCCAAATAAGAGAAATCATTAATCAAGATCATAATTCCCAAAGACAAAAAGAAAAATTTTGAAAAATTTGACTCAAACTTTATGGTTTTGACTGACACAACTGAAACTCAAAAACAGAAATCATAGTTAGTAACTAACCTCTCCCAGACTTAAACAACACTGGCCCCAGTGTTATCAAGTAAGAGGAAAGCAAGAATAAAAATAAAATAAATAAAAATCAAAATCAAAAGAAAAAGAAAACCTACCAGTGGGTTGCCTCCCACTAAGCGCTTGTTTTCAGTCATTAGCTTGACTGTGTTGGAGCTCAGGCATCCGGAGGATCAGAACATGGCATTGAGGTCCTCTTCATCCAAGGTGGTGTATAAGCTTTAGGTGCATGAGGCTTGCCAAGGATGTGAGGAACAGGACCAGGGTGGGATTTAGGGATTGGTTTGCCTCTCTTATGTCCTGCAAAATCATCAACAGAAGAAACAAGCACTCTACGATAATCTCGTGGCTTGGTTAACTGCAAAACAGTTTTTCTCTCTTTGAAATTCTTGTTGATGATAGGAGGAGGATTAGGTGCAGAAGAGGTGTACCTTTGCCTTACCTGAGGACTCTGGAGGGTGGAATGGGAGACTTTCTGTTTGGGAACAGGTTTCTGTCTTGGAGCTTCAACTTTGGACAAGCTTTGTCTCGGATGTGGAGGGGTGTCGATCGATGCCTCCTTGTTGGTGTCGATCGACACTGAGCCTGATGCTCGTGTTGCAGAAACTTTTTCAACAGAAAAAGTCTGTCCATCAATAGTAGGAGCCCTCCTCAGCTTATCCATCTCAAAATTCAAACTCAAACCATCCACATTCAGTGCTATGTGTCCCTTCTGCACATCAATGATGGCACCAGCTGTAGCCAAGAAAGATCTTCCTAAGATGAGAGGATCTTTAGGCTCTTGATCATACTTCAGCACCACAAAGTCAGTGGGAATCATGAAGTTGCCAACCTTAACTGGAATATCCTCTAAAACACCTTCAGGAATTCTTCGGGAGCGATCAGCCAGGATAAGAGAAATCTGAGTTGGCTTGAATTCTGTCATCCCAAGTCTCACAGCAACAGAATGTGGCATCAAGTTGATGCTAGAGCCAAGGTCACAAAGTGAGTGAGAAAACCTTCCTGCTGAGATTGAGCAATCAAGTACAAAGCTTCCAGGATCTGGTAACTTCTTAGCAGTCCTACATTGAATGATTGCACTCACTTCCTTAGAGACAACCACTTCCTGCTTTCTCTCCTTCTTCCTCTGAACAGGCTGGTTCAACATAATTGCACTGACATCTTTTGTAAGAAGTGCTCCTTCTTCAGGGCTCAAACCATTGGATACCATTCTCTTCACATACCGCTTAAGAGGTGGTGAAAGCTTTACTGCATCAATTAAAGGCATCTCAATCGTCACCTTGTCCTTCATTGCTTTGCATCTATCTTCCTCCATCTCTTGCTTAGACTTTCTTGGCTTGGGAAAAGAAACCTTAGGCTTATAGACCCTTTCAGCAGCTGGAACCTGGGATTTTGCAGTTTCTGGGTTCGTCTGAGAGGAGTGTCGACCGACACCCAGGTGGTGTCGATCGACACCATCATCTGAAACCGAGAGATTGGTCGATTTCTCTTCTTTTTCTGCAGAAGCAATTTCACCATCATCTTCATCTCGCACTGATATGGCATTGCAAGCATGTCTGGGGTTTGACTCAGTTCTTGCTGGAAGAACACTCTCTTGTCGTTTAACAGACCCAGCAGTCTGTGCAACTTGAATTTCCAGCTTCTTAACATGAACATTCAATGCATCAATCTGCCCATTCAGCTCAGTGTAGACATTGTCAATCTTCCCATTGAATGTCACTTTCAATTGCTCCTGTCCTTGCAAAAGCTGCTCAAGCATGGCTTCCATTCTACTCTCTGAAGAATTCTTAGGAGGTGGAGACTGATAAGATGAGTTCCCATATGTCCTTGTATAGCCATTGTTCTGTCGTTGCTGCTGATACTCTGGCTTGGAAGTGTAGCCTGAAGAGTTCCCACTGTAAGGCCTATTGCCTTGCTGATTTCCAAACCGCTGTCCCTGATTCCCATACACATAGTTCACATCTTCCTCTTGGTGTCCTTGATCAGGTTCTGGCTCATATGTCTCAACCTCAGCAGCAAAATGAACAGATTTCTTACCCATAAGGAGATTATGCACTGAATCCAGCTTAGCATTAACAGAAGCTAACTGGTTTGAATCAAATCCTCCATGCAATCTCTTCCTTTCAGCATCTGCTCCCTTAGTGCTATTGCTAGAAGCCAAATTCTCAATCAAAACTTCAGCATCTTCTGGAAATCTTGTTTTGAAATTCCCATGACTTGCAGCATCCAAAGCTAACTGATACTTCCAGTCACACCCTCTGAAGAAGATACTCAACAGTTGTACCCTTGAAAAACCATGGTGTGGACAATCCCTCTGATAAGCTTTGAATCTCACCCAAGCTGCCTTGAAAGCTTCATCTGGTCTTTGCATGAAAGTGAATAGCTTGACTCTCAACTAATCTGATATTGCATCATCATAGAAATGGTTGAGGAAAGCCACTTTGACTTGTTGCCAAGATGTCAAAGATCTAGCTGGCAACTGCTTCAACCACTGAGATGCCTCTCCTGCAAGCGAGTATGGGAAGAGCTTGCAGAATATGAAGTCCTCAGTCACTCCATTAGCCATGATACTGGTCACAAGATCCTCAAAATGCTCAATATGGTCCAGAGGCTTCTCATTGGGCAAAACAGAGAAAGGTCTCTGCACAACTAGTTGAAAGTACGCAGGTTTCAACTCAAAATCGTTCCTCTGGAATGGAGGAGGGACATAGCAGACCGGTTCTCATACACCAGATCAGCCCGGTTGTAGTCAGCAATGGTCCTGATCAAGTCCTTGTTTTGCTCCTGTCGTCGAACTGGGTTCTGTACGTGGTTGGCAGCTCCACGCACGTCTGCAGGTGGGTGTCGATCGATGCCACCTGGTTGGTGTCGATCGACACCAAGGTTTGGATATAACCTACACCAGCTTGCTGGTTCACGACAGCCTGCTCGTTGACAACAGATTCAGCAATCACGTTTCCTTCCGCATCAAGCTTTTGGCCCTGCTCATTGCGCAAGTGGCCTTCTTGATCCCTCAAAACACCAGCCTCATCACGCATTAGAATGATCGTATTAACCATCTTCAGAGATTTGGCTGCTTTTCTGTTCTCACGCTCAAGGTTTCCCAACTCTTAGTTTGAAAGCTTCAAAATTGGACCAATCTTGTTGCTCCTTGTGTTAGGCTTATTAGGCATACACCTGAAACACAAAAGAGAGAAGAAAACAAAAGCGTGTTAGTTTGAAAATAAAAAGAAAAAATTTAGACAAAATCAAAAACTCAAATCTAATGGTAGATTAAAGAGTCCCCGGCAACGGCGCCAAAGTTTGATATGCTCAAATTAACCCTAGAGCTACTCTCTCAAATTAAGAGGTCAATGTAGTACTTATGAGTCGAATTCCACAAGGACTCAAGTCTACACAATAAATTATAGAGTTTTTCAATTATGCTAAACAGATTAAATTGAATTAAAAAAAAAAAGCAATGCAAAATATTAAATAAAACTTGTTGTAAATTCAGAAGATCAAAAAGCTAGGCCTAGGGAATTTCTCAGGAAATTATGAAATATTAAATCAATCAATAAATTAGGATTCAAGCAATTAAGAACAGATCTAGAACTCTAAACACTTTTGTAAATTAAATCAGTTCTCACTGCAAGTAATATCTAAATTTAAAACCAAAAAATCCAAATCTCTTTGTAAAATTCTAGGTTAAAAATCAGCAATAAAATCAGGTTTAGATTGTTCACAAAATTATTAAATCAAATCTCTTTGCAAGAAATAATTTTGCTCATCAAAAGGTTTTATCAGGAAAAAAATTAATTCTCATATCAATTTATTTTCCTAAAGTATTAATTCTAGATGGCCAATCAAGGATTAATATGAAGAACAACCTAAGATGAAGATCTAGATAGATAATGAATCCTAAATAATTAGATCTAATAATTCATAAAACCCCTGTGAAAAACCCTAAACCTAACAAGCAAACTACTCAGACATAATCAATGAAGAACAAGACATCTTTCTGAATAATAAGCAATTGAGATTATAAAGAGTAAGAAGGAGTTCAAGAATTCTTCTCTACAAAGCAGATCTGATCTCTCTCTCTCCAAAGCTCACCAAATCTCACAGGGTTGCAGGAAAAATAAAACTTGGTAGAATAAAAACTTCAGGATTTGCAAAAACCTAAAAACTATATATATATATCCTAAAACACGTCAGGGACTTATGTTGCAATTTTGGAAGACTTTGGGCAACTTTTGTAAATTTTCCAAAACTTGGGTCTTGAGTCGGCAGAGATGAGTGTCGATCGATGCCTCCTATCTTGGTGTGGGTCGATGCTCCTGCTTTGATCCGAGACCAAATTGATTCTTCAAGATTTATGCTCCAAAACATCCAAATTGCTCCATTTTGCTCCTTTCATGCTAAAAACCTGTAAAGACTCAAAAACAATCTAGAAACAAATGAAAAGATACTAAAAGACTCCTTATATCATGGTTTTTATACCATGATATATCATTATCCTTGCGCTGTCCCAAAACTGCCCCAACAGAAAAATCGCTTGCATCGCACCTAACTTCGAATGGCAGGTTCCAATCGGGTGGCTGGACTATTGGGGCTGATATCAGAGCCTGCTTGATTGTTAGGAAATCCTCCAAGCAATCTGCAGTAAACTCAAAGGAGATGTCCTTGCATAGCAGTTGGGTGAGTAGCCTAGCTATTTTGGAGAAATCCTTTATAAATCGTCGATAAAATCCAGCGTGACCAAGGAAGGTGCGTATATCTTTCACGGTTTTTGGCGGTTGTAGACTGGACATTACCTCAATCTTTGCCTTGTCGATTTCTATCCCTTTCTCAGAAATTCGATGTCCAAGAACAATCCCATCGGTGACCATGAAGTGGAATATCTCCCAATTCAGAACAAGGTGTTTATCCACACAACGTTGAAGAACCTTGAATAAGTTAGACAAACACAAGGAGAAAGATGAGCCATACACCAAAAAATCATCCATAAACACCTCCATAATATCCTCTATCAAATCGGAGAAGATTGACATCATGCAGCGCTGAAAAGTGGCCGGGGCATTACATAACCCAAAAGGCATCCGTCGATAAGCGAATGTGCCATAAGGGCAGGTGAAGGTAATTTTCTCCTGATCATTTAGGTGAATCGGAATCTGAAAGAAGCCGGAGTAACCATCCAGGAAGCAGTAATAAGGGTGGTTTGCTAAACGCTTAAGCATTTGGTCAATGAATGGAAGGGGAAAATGGTCCTTCCTGGTAGCTGCATTGAGCTTGCGGTAGTCTATGCACATTTGATGCCCTGTTACCATCCTGGTGGGGATCAAATCGTTCTTCTCATTTGCAACTACTGTCACCCCTCCTTTCTTTGGCACTATATGGACTGGACTCACCCAAGTGCTGTGAGAGATTGGAAAAATAACTCCGGCTCCCAATAGCTTAAGGATCTCCTTCTTGACCACTTCCTTGAGGTTTGGATTTAGCCTCCTTTGGTGTTCAATGGACGACTTAGAAGGGTCTTCAAGGTGAATCCAATGTGAGCATAACTCCGGTGATATACCTGAAATGTCATCTAAGGAATAGCCCAAAGCCTTCCTATATTTTCTTAACTCGCAGAGCAAGAGTGCGGTTTCAACATTGTTCAGGTTAGAATTAATAATAACAGGATATGTGGAGTTAGGTCCAAGATAAGCGTACCTTAGCCCTTCAGGGAGTGGTTTCAAGTCCAACTTTGGAGCATTGAGTTCGCTACAGTCCTCCTGATTCACCTTGATCCCAGAGTAGGTCTCGGGATCGGTTGATCCGTCGCTTGGAATGGTCAATCCATCGCTTTTATCGGTTATTTCCACAGGAGGAGCTGGATCAGTCAGTCCAGTTTCTGGATCAGTCAGTCCAGTTTGCAAATTGACGAAAATGACTTCATGTTCCAAAACTGCTGCAGCATTGAGTGTCCTTGCCATTTTCGCAGTTTCCTCAGACAGGTATCCCAGCTCTGGTTCCTTCTTTGTCAATGCCACTGCCAGGTGATCACTTGTACATACTTCTTCATATATCTTGTCGGCTATTTCCCCTATTGTGTCAACCCAGAAGGTTTGGCCATCGATTGTGGGTTTCTTAGCTACTTTCTCCAGGTTGAATCTCAAGACCAAATCATCCATGTGCAAATCAATTTTTCCCTCTCGGACGTTTATCATTGCACCAGCTGTGGCTAAGAAGGGCCTTCCAAGTAGACTGGGTTCTTGGGATTCCTCATCGAGTTTCAAAACGATGAGGTCCGTGGGTATGTATCAGTTCCCAATCTGCACCGGTAGGTTTTCCAACACCCCTTCTGGACGTCGGGTAGAGTGATCAGCAAGGACTAGGGTGAATTGGATCGGTTTGAAGGTGTAGAGACCAAGTCGCGTTGCAACGCTGAGTGGCATCAGGCTCACGCTTGCTCCTAAATCGCAGAGGTATTTGTTGAACTTGAAATCTCCTATTGTGCAAGGCAGAGTAAACGGTCCTGGATCTCAACATTTTTCTGGCATTCGATTTTGGAGCACTGAACTGCATTCCTGCGTGAGATACATTATTCCTTTCTCCAAACTGAGCTTATCGGTGAGGATCTCCTTCATGTACTTCTTGAGAGATGGAACCATCCTCACTGCTTCGATGAAAGGTAGTCTAACTTGAAGCTCTCCTACCATTGATTTCAGCTTCTGATACTCTCGGACTTGCGACACGTAGGGAAAGGTAGTTTGGGTACGTAAGGCTGTTGGGTCTGCATGGTTGCTCTCCTCCAACAATAGCTGAACAAAGGATCTCAATATCATTAGAAGCTTGGTTGGGAACTTCATCAGGGTTGTTTTCCTGCTTCTGTGTTTTGGATTGGCCAGTCTTGTTATTGGATCGGTCAGTCCCTCCTGTTTGATGTGGTTCTGTAAGCTCCCTGCCGCTTCGAAGGGTGATGACATTCACGAATTCTTTTGGATTAGCCTCGTTTTTCCCTGGAAGTGTTCCTGGAGGTGCCTTGACTCTCGCTACAGACTGTGCCACTTGGTTTTCCAACACTCTCATGTGAGAGTTTAACGACTCTATTCTCCCATTCAGCTCAGAATACATGCTGTTGATCTTCACATTCACCTCAGTGGCGTTTTTCTTTTGATTCTCCATCAAAGAATGCATCATCTATTCCAATTTGCTCTCTTGCGGGCCTGCGGCCTGCGGTGCAGTTGCTTGATAACCTTATGAGAAGTTGTTGACTTGAGGTTTCTGCTGAAAATTCGATCCTCTAAAGCCTGTTCCCTTGTTCTGGAAGCCCTGTGCGAAATTGCTCTGCTGAGGTCGCGGTGGACAGACCATATCTTGGGGATTCTCGACATTGTTGCTCCTATAGGATAGATTAGGATGATTCCTAAAATTCTGGTTAAAGCTCTGATTCTGAAAATTTCCTTGTCCCCCAATGTAATTCATCTCCTCCGTATTCTCAATGTATGTCTCAGCTCCAAAATCTGCATATCCCCCAGCCTGTTCCTCGCACAAGTTAACTCTTTGGTGATCCCTTTTCAGTAGGAGATTCACCTTGGCTGTGAGATCCTTAATAGCATCAGTCTCGACAGCATTGACCCAAACCGTACGATCATAGTCTGTGCCGTGATTGCTATTGCTTGCCGCAAGATTTTTTATCAGTGCATTGGCCTCGTTTGCGGTGTTGGTGGAGAAATCTCCTTTTCTGGCTGTGTCTAACGCCATCTGGTACTTCTGCTCGATGCTCCCATAGAAGATGTTCATCAGGTTTTCTTGGGTGTAACCGTGGTGAGGACAGTCTCTAAGATACTCCTTGAACCTCTCCCATGCTTCACAAAATGACTCCATGCCTCCTTGAGAGAATGTAGTGATCTTGATTCGCAGTTTGGCTGAGTGCGACTTGGTGTAGAAGTGGTTCAGGAAAGCTGCTCTACATTGTGCCCAAGTGGTGAGCGATCAATGATCCAGTAGGTTCAGTCATCTAAGTGCCTTGTCCGCCAAAGAAAACTGGAACAGAGTCAGCATTAGGTAGTCGTAGGGGACACCATTGGATCTCGTCGTACTAGTCAATCTTTCAAAAGCCTCAATATGATCTAGAGGACTTTCCGATGGCAACCCGTGGAACACACGATTCTGAACTAGATTGATTAGACTATGCTTAATCTCATAGTCTTGCCTCGCAGGAGCGAGGGGTTGAATCGCGGATCGATTTGCAAACAGCCTGTTTTGAGCATCTTCATCCCTCAAGGTGGCTTGCCTTGCTGGCAGATTCAGTACAACTTGCTCTTGCTGGTTCCGCCTCTGCTGTTGTTGGATGATACCCAGCTGAGGGTTGGGTGGATTAGCCCCTGTATCTTCTCCGCCAGCCATAGGGTTGGTCTGGGCTCTTGCTTTCTGGTTTTCGCGTTCCAGCTGTGCTAACTCCTTGTTTCCTAGTATATGCAAGTCAGCTTTCTTGTTGCTCCTTGTATGCATATACCTGAAACAAAGAAATAAGATTGCAAGAACTTGTTAGTAACTGAAATAAATTAAACCTTAGACTAAACGTGAATCTAAAATTTCAAAGGCAACGATTTGGTCCCCGACAACGGCGCCAAATTGATCAACATGTCAATTAAACCCAATGTGTACTCCACCACGATCTAGTGGTATCGTTGTAACACTTCATGATCGAATCCACAGGGACCAATCAATGCACTATGAAATTGTATAGATCAAATATAGCTAAGGCAATGAGAAAGATTGTGTTTTAAGTAACCGATTAAAAACAGGAAATAAATAGAAGTTTGTGAAATCAAGAAAAAGTATTGGGCGCAGGGAATCAGTTAGGGAACATAACCACGAAATTAGATGATAAATTGGGAAAGCATTAGATACCATTCTTGAACTCAAATCTCGAATGTAAAACTAACCTACTGTCGCAGCATTAGTTATCTATGCAAAGAATTGATAAAACCCTAAACCGTCATTTGAATCTAAACAATCCTAGCAAGCAATAAGTTCAAGTTTGATTCTGTTCACAAGGTGCCTTAACTTCAACTTTCGTTGGCTAAGGATCACCTTGCTCACCTATGTTCTTTTCAAGCAATTCAACAATACTTTTGATGCCTAGATGAATTAAACCTACAATCATAAACTAGGTAGCTAATCTAGTTTAAGCATTAAGATCAACAGTAGATGAAGAACACAATAGATCAATCCCAAATCTAGCAACCTAAGTTCAGAGAATCATGAAACCCCTTTTGAAACCCGAAACCCAACATAAAACTACTCAGACATGGACATCAAAGAACAGCAAATCGAAGATGAAGAAATCATAATCGAATTGCAAAGAGAAATAAAAGGGTTCAGAATTCTTCTCCAAAGAGTTAGAAAGGATAAGAGATCTTCTCCCAAGCTTACAAGTACTCAAAAGCTGCATAGAATAAAATTTTTCTTTCTAGAGGTCGAGCCTCGTGCTTAAATAGTAAAATAAAACCCTAAAAGTCGGTTTAAAACATAAAAAGAAAAATTGCTTCGGGGACAGGACTGGTCAATCTCGAGCGAGGATTAGTCGATCCGGAATGTTTTTCTGCTCTCACTCCATCTGCTTGCTAGCCCGATCAGTCTTCACCAAATTGGCTTCAGATGCTTGTTTTCATCTCCAAAACACTCAGTTTCCTTCCAAAGTAACCTAGAATCTGTACAAATTCTCAAAAAATCAAAAAGACTCTAAAAACACACTTTGACTCAATAAAAGACTCAAAACAAACCTAAAAACTATGGTTAAAACCTATAAAATACAGACACATCATTAGTTAAGAATGATATTTTACATCATGCGTCCTGAAACATGCTTCTATGAATTGGCCGGTGAAAGATAAGTTTTCCCAGGAGAAAAAGAGACAAAATGAACCACAATAGAAGATCACCCGAGAAAAACTGAAACGCACTGACTACCACTTGCCAGGAGCTTTCTTAAGAAGAAAAAGAGTATGTGATAAATCCAATTTAAAAAATCCAAAAATATATGAATGATTTTTAATGGCCTACGGAACTTTACTAATAATTATATTATCTTGGTGTTATATGCATCAATTAACACGTTTTCACAGTAGTTAATTACTTTATAAAACCAAAAATATGATTAAAACACAAATATATTTTCTTGTAAAAATAGAATTTTATAATTAGGAATTCATATTATTTTCACTAGAACAGAAGAAGGTGATTAGGTGAATAATCCTCCAACTATTTCAGGAGTCACGACTACCCTATTCTTTTAAAATTTGTTTGCATGAAAATGAACTTCTGTACAGGAACAAAGAAACTTGTACTTATGAGATAAGGAAGTTCCTTATATAATATATTTATATGAGATTGTTAATTTTATTTTGTTTTCAAAAAAGTATGTTATATATATTAAATGATTTTTAAAAGTATTTTCTATTTTTCCCTTAACTCAAAATTAATAACTGAAAATGAAGTCATTAATAACTTATTAAATAGGAACATCCGAACATACATATATAATGTATCATTTTCCTTAATTTATGTAAAATATGTCAAATGACCCTATTTGTGAAGGGAGTATCTTAAACTTTCAGTTAATAAAATGTTGTATCATTGAACAAATGTTTCTCATGGTTTATTAATTTTTTTTCTTCATGTGCCTAATTAATCTAACATGTAGTAAAAATTCTTCTTTTAAAGTTTTTAATTCATTTTAACAATTATTAGATTATGATATGTAAATTTTAAGAAAATAATTGAATATTATTGGTTTAGACTTTAGAAAAAAATTAAATAACAAAAATATACATATATAATTAAAATATAATATGATTTCTTACCATGAATAAAAAGCATTAAAAATAGATTGATTAGAGAACGAGAAAAAAATAACCAGCTAAATGTTGTCAGTATTTCAGAAACAATAAAAACGTTAAAAAGGTAATTAGTGTATTTTAATATATCGTTCCTGTAATTGAGAAAAATCGAATGATAATAAGCCTTAAATTATGAGTCTCGAACCATAAGTTAAAATCAAAAGAAATTGATACTGTATTTGATACTACAAGAATTTGGAAACTTAACCATACAAAAATATACATAACTGAATAATAACATATTCTTATTACAATAAATTATCAAAAAAAATAAAATAAAGAATCAGTTAAATTACTTTTCACAATTGAATATTGTTTCCCCACCAACCGAGCTTAAGTCATCTGTAATGCAGACCACCAATTCTTGACACTCTTAAACAAATCCAACGGCATTGGCTTTTCAGATCTTTGAAGAAAATGTTTGAACCATTTGGCTGAGTTTTTAGCATGTCGTTTTAGACCATCTGCATAGTCAACGTAGTAAAGACCGAACCTCACTTCATAACCATGTTCCCATTCGAAATTATCCAACAACGACCATGTAAAATAGCCTCTCACGTCGCACCCGTCATCTCTGCATATTTGCATACATCAAGTTAACTCTCTGATTATTCCAGGACTTTAATAATTAATCATATAGTAATCAGTTTTTATTCTTAAATAGTGAAAAATTCTTACGTGATCGCTTTTTGGAGTTGTTGAAGATGTTTGTGGTGGTACTTTATTCTCTTTGTATCTTCTAATATCTCTTCACGTGTCACTATTCCATTTTCATAGTCATCGAAACCTATATTTTCACGTGGTTAATTACTTTTTTTTTTTTAACCAAAAAGAATATATGAATATTTATGGAAATGTTGATATGTTTATAGCGTTCTTACCGTTTTCAGTAATGTAAATAGTTGGATTATTATATTTGTTTTTAATATAATTGAGAATCTTTCGAAAGCCTTCCGGATATGACCAGAGAATTTTGGATCCATCCTGAAATTGAAGAAAAGATGTTCAGACTTTAGAATTAAATTGGAACTAGGAAGAATGATCTCTTTTGATATGTGATGCGATGGTATCACAAATGCTGTTTGGCTCCTCTGTAATTTTCAGTTATCATGTTTATAAAATGGTATCGTTACTACAAGAAAAAAAAAAAAAAGAAGTTCGTACCGATTCTGATGAGATGTTGTCGCCGCTAAGATTTGTCACTAATAGAAAAAAGTGATAAATGTAATGTAAAGTCATTAGTTGTAGGTTCATTAGTATTTCTTGGTAAGAAAATTAGAAAACCAAATAAATCTGTTTTATGAGAACTAACTTTTGTATTGGAGGTGTTGATCGGTCATGAACCGAGGCCGTGAAAGATCGACGTGAAGATCATGAGCAACGAACCGTGCTGTGTAGTAATTTACTCCGATAAAGTCAAATGAATTTTTAACCATGATAGATTGCTCTTTGGTGAAAGAAGGCAATCTACTTCCAGCATTTGTCTTAATCGACTCTGGATAGTCTCCAAAAACTAAAGGGCTGAGATGCCTAAATATAGTAGTAAGAAAAACAAGATTAGAAATCTATATATTTTTGACTTAAGATAATGAACTGATAACATGAAATGAGTTACATAGATGACCACTTACCAACCGGTATTGAAAGCAAGAGCTCGCTCAACTGCTTCTTTATCAGCATTGGAATCAATGTCATATGGTTCGAACCAATAGGGAGACAACACTATGCCTATCTTAGCATCTTGTGAAATCTGTTTCACAAATACAATTAATCAATAAAAATGTTATTTCTTTTTCCGTTTAATTCCTATTTTCGTATATTAAGTGACATGACCAAACCACTTTTTTCAGATCAAATTAAAAGTCATGAAATTAGAAGCATCTATATCTTAGAAAACATTGCGTCATCTTATATACCTTGTCACATTTCCTGAACTCTTCAACGGCAGCAGCATGAGCAAGAAGAAGATGGTGAGAGACTAAATAAGGCTCTCTGCCTGAATCACCAGCTGTACACAAACTGTTTACCCATTTTGAACATCGACCCATTGCCTTATTCCCTGCATCATAACCCGCAACGCTATAGACATATGGCTCGTTG
Source organism: Camelina sativa (assembly GCF_000633955.1). NCBI lineage: Eukaryota > Viridiplantae > Streptophyta > Magnoliopsida > Brassicales > Brassicaceae > Camelina > Camelina sativa. Next base: position 14,891,815 of record NC_025704.1, read on the forward strand.
AAGGTTGTCCACATATTGACTTTGTCTCCAAACTCCTGGAAACAGAATCTGGCATAGTTTCGAAAATCATCTCTGTATTAAACAGCACAACAAAAAATATGTCAAAGAGCAATTTTTAAAACTTATACATGGTATAATTAGTATGTATGGATCTAAGATTTTAACTTACATGATTCGAGGACTTAAAAAGCTACCATACTCATCGTCAAGTGCTTGAGGTATATCCCAATGATAAATTGTTATAAAAGGTTTTATACCTGCATGTATGTTAATATCAATAGTCTGATGAGAAAAACTCCGAACACAAAGCTATTCATTTTATATCCAAATTAAATAGTTCTAAATTAAGCATATGACTCTAACCGTTCTCGATAAGTTCAGTGATTAGATTCTTGTAGAATTGAACCCCTTCTTTATTGACCCCATCACTTAGCTTTCCACCTGAAAATTTCATATTCGAAAGAGGCTAAAAAAAGAATTATCAAATATTCAAAAAGCATTTGTGTTACAGTTTCTAGGAATATTACTTACTTGGTAATATTCTTGACCAGGACAGGGAGAATCTGAAACTATCCATATTCATTTCTTTTATTAGTTTGATGTCGTCCTGCTCAATTTTTCAAATTACATAATTAATATAAGTTGTTACATTAAGAAATTTTGTTCCACTGTACATACTAATACAGCAAAAGTATAAACATTAAGGAGGTTATGCATGCACAAACCTTATAACGATGATAAAAGTCTACAGCAATATCCCCATTGTCCATGTTCGTCCTTTCTGTAAAAGTGTTAACCTGTTACTTTACTACTTTTACTATTTATAATTGATCTCGTATAGAAACATTTCAGAATATATAATAGTAATAGAAACAAAAATATTAACAAATTAGAAAGTGAACCTGGGAATGCATGTGTAAAATTGTCCCATATGCTCGGACTCCTCCCTCCTTCTTCTACTGCACCTTCATACTGCATGGCATCCATATATAACTCAGTATGGTTACTTTGTAGTACACTATATAATTTGCAACGTCAGTACATTACAAACGAACCTGGTAAGCAGAAGAAGCAACGCCAAAACTAAAATTAGGAGGAAAGCTATAGCGATTTAGTGGAGTTGTCGAAAATCTAAAAGATCTTCCCTCTGCAGCATCCCATGATGCTACACATAGTGTGATTACGAGTGCAATTAGCTTAATTATCATTTTCTTGGATGTTAATTTGCTCAAACAAATTTTTAGAAACTATATAATTTTTATTTGAGGCTGAGGATATATATCTGGAGAGGACTGTGAGAAATGTTAATGCATGCATACATCTCCTCTTATATGGAGAGATGTACCGTATTTTGTTAACTAAGGAATCTTAGGAATTGATTTTTGTAAGTATTAAATAATCATATTCTGACCGAAACGGGTTGCCTTTTAATGACTTTGTTTTATTAATTGTGACTCAACAAACATTTAGACAAGAATGATTCAAATGGTTATTCCTATATTGTAATGACGCTTTTATAAGATAAGACGAATTACAACACCTTTGCACCAAAAAAAAAGAAGAAGAAGACAAATTACAACATATCGCGTTAAGTCTGTAACTAAACACGAAACAAGTATTTTTGAAATACTTTATCTAATACACACACAACATCAATCAAAACGAATATATATTTTTCGAAGGCTATACCAATATTGTTGTGCGTTTCGAAGGTCTCGGTCGCTCAAATTAGAAAACGTGGAAGAGATCCATAAGCAAAACTATATTCTTGAAGTTTATAACTGTTTTGAAACGTTAAAGAAAAATGAAAAGTATTAGAACGAAAACTAGATTATAACAAAAATAAGCTCAGAAATGTAAATATCAATAAAATTGAAATTCAGTAATAGATTCATATAATAAGAAATAGGAAATAATGAATCATAAACAAAACAAATTCTTGACTCCGAATATATATATATATATATTTGAAGCTCAATCCAAACATATATATGTTTCTCCTGAATTTTGAAGAAAAAAATAATAATAAGATCATTAATATATTAGCTCTAAACTGAATTAGGTGGACTGCAAAAACAATACAGTTAACTAAGATTGGAATGTAATGACAAATGCATTTAGAAATATGAACTATAATCTTTTGACATTTTACGTTTTGATCGGGCGAGAACGCTCTTCCTCTTTCTCTTCCTGCAGGCTATAAGACTCTACTTATAGAATTTATAGTTATTAATGTATATGACCATAGAAATGTGTAGAAAATACACAAAAGGTTATATTTTGTTTTATTTTTATTTTGTTCGTATGATTGATTTACATCGTCTTTTGATGATAATTTAACGTTACAAAATTGAACGAACTGAAGATTTTTATTTGCATAAAATAATTTTCATAATAGTATCTAAATACATTAACAATGACTACTTCTTACTGTCATTAAAATAAATATATTCATGAAGAAATATTAAATATATTGACAATGTGTTTTCTGCAAAACCAATTTTACTAACATCATCTGCAAAACCAATATTAATAGAGAGCACTTTCTGAAAAAACTGACATGTCGTCGCAAGAGAGTTTGAGACACTATTTTTTAATTTATTCTCATATTTTTATAATATTTACATTTACATACAATTGTATTTTCCAAAAAAAAAAACGTAAATAACACCTAAAATTGAATTTTTATATTATATTTTTAACTGAATTTTGTTCTAACTGAATTTTCATAAAATCTTTAAAATGAATTTTAAAAACTCTTGGTTCATATGGTATGTAATATAAAATTGATATTATAATAATCTATATTGGTTAATTCTTAATTATTATACAAAAATTCTACATATTCAAATAATATTGAAAATATATACTACACAAACAGTTTTTAGATTCCAAATAATAGATTTTTTGTATGAATGTAAAATTATATTCAACAAAAAACTGTTTTACAATAAATACAACATCTTACCAAAAAAATTTGAAGTTTAATTTTTTTTCTATATACTGGAAAAATTAACTAGGAGCTAGGAGCATGGGTGTGGAACCACTAGCGAAGCCCGCCTTCGTAAGTCGGTGACATTGTCAAGGAGTTTAGGTGGTTCTAAGCATTCTTATCGATCTTACCGATGATGATAGGGGCTGGAGTTGGAGAGACTCCATGCTGTGGTCGGTTACGTTCGATGCATAAACTGTGAACTGTTAGCTCAAAAGTGTACCTCATCACAAAAGATTTCAAACGTGGGGATGAGTCTACGAGAACAGGAAAGAGAAACTCCCATCGTATCGTGAATCGTGGATCGAGTGTATTCCGATAAATATAATAGATTTTGTAAATAAAAATTACAGTGAAATTATTTAATAATTATATTATTTCACTCATAGTGCGAATTGTTATCTACTTAATTCTTTACAAGTGATGCCATTGTAACAAAAATTATATAAACATATTTTATAATTATGACATTAATTGTTAGAACCGTTACAAATACTAACCTTATTTGTAATAATTGACATGATGTTATATTAATTTTGCATTTAAACTTTCCTAATTATTTGTAAAGCACTTTTTGATTCTATATATCTTTTACACATTCCATTTTTCCAATATAAATAATAAATTCAATATAGCAATGTTGTATATCACAACTGTTTATAATGTTGACTTATTCCTTTATGCTATGCGACGACCGTGTATGAAAAATGGGATACTTGATCCAACAATCACCGTAATCAACTAATCATATATGATTATCCAGTATTGACTAACTACTTTGTTTTAATTTATACGACGACCGTGCATGTGCATTAGCGTTAGTCATCGCTGTAAATGGCACATGTGAAATTAAGAAATGGGTTGCACTTTGTGATATCAGTTAACAAAAAACAAAACAAAAAGACTAATGAAATGAATTGCTGAATTTTCTGTTATATATCATTCACTTTATCAAATAATGTGATCCATATAAAAGAAAAAACTTCTCGTATTAGCTAATAATCTATATTATCTCCTAACATGTTCAATATTCTAGAAAATTGAAAAAATATATGTACAGTATTTTAGATTTTTTTTTAAATCACTTTTATTATCTAATAATCTGTATTATTATTATTTACCATGTTAAATATTTTAGAATATTAAATATATTTTAGAAAATTCTGTTTAAGAATGTGTTAAATCGGGTTAATCGACTCCATTTTATGCTAACATGCATTTTTTCGTCACCTTCCTTATCTTATGACTGTGGTTTTGCGGATACGAAATTTTTTACGGATGTTTGATACGAAGAAATAAAATAAAAACATGGCATGGCTAACGGGTTTGCTTTATGCTGACCACAACAGTCACAAGCGAAACAATCATGGTGAAACTGGTTATGTCCGACCTTTGGATTCTCGTACATAATTATATTTTTAAATTAATACAATGTTCAATTTTGACTTTATTTTCAAAATTGGTGAGTATTGATGATTTATATATATTTTTGATAAACTAAAGTCTCTTTCATTATTTTTATGAAATCCTAGATTCCCGCCCGATAACATAAGATATTAAGATGTAGTTGGTTCCACTAGAAATCTTAGCTACTAAACAAAACAAAATAGAACATCAGTTATATTTTTATCAACTCAGATGTGTCATAACGTTATAAATCTTAGTTTTATATATTTATTAATTACAATATAATACAGTCTTGCAATTTACTTAACAATTCATATTTATATTTTATACTAAATAGAAATGATGATAGAAAACATTTACAAGATATTAATAAGGTGTTGGTAAGGAATTTTTACAGTATTTCTAAGATTTCACATATGTATAAATGTAACTTGTATATGTTTATAAGATTACACATGTATTTACGCTAGATCTTAAATTTTTAAAAACATTTTTGAATTTTTTTTGAATGAGATATTTTTGAAAAGTGATATCTAAAAGTGAACACTTTTAAAAAATTTCCGTTTAAACTAACTAAATCATGACCTTAAGTTGTGTTTAAAATTGAGTCACAATTGTGAAACTTAATTTTATAACTAGTAATTAAATAACAAACCAGATAAGCGGAAGAAGCAACGCTAAAATTGAAACGAGGAAAGCTATAATGATTCTAAGGAGTCTTAGAAACTTCTAAAGATCTTCTCTATGCAGCATCCCATGGGATGCTATGAATAGTGTGATTACTAGTGCAATTAGCTTAGGGTTCGAATGGGTGTTAGTCAAAGTAGACTAATCCGTTAGTGGTTTAGTTCACTCTGTTTTTGGAGCGGATAATAAACCGCTGCAGATAAAAAATATTTGTATGTAAAAATTGTCTGTAGTTGGTATGAAACGTACGGTTTACTTTCTATTTTTTTGGACCACACCTATAGACTATACTTGATAAACAAAAACGTTCGAATCCACATACGGATTTGTCCATTCCAATCATGCAATTATTCGAACGCTTAGTTTCCATTTTCTTAGATGTTTCTTAGATTTTAAAAAGTTTAAGCCTAAATTCTTAGTGTCAATAGTTACGACAATTAGAGTGGACAAATCCATCAACAGTTTAGTTCATTTTTGATTTAGAGTGNTATATTTTTAAATTAATACAATGTTCAATTTTGACTTTATTTTCAAAATTGGTGAGTATTGATGATTTATATATATTTTTGATAAACTAAAGTCTCTTTCATTATTTTTATGAAATCCTAGATTCCCGCCCGATAACATAAGATATTAAGATGTAGTTGGTTCCACTAGAAATCTTAGCTACTAAACAAAACAAAATAGAACATCAGTTATATTTTTATCAACTCAGATGTGTCATAACGTTATAAATCTTAGTTTTATATATTTATTAATTACAATATAATACAGTCTTGCAATTTACTTAACAATTCATATTTATATTTTATACTAAATAGAAATGATGATAGAAAACATTTACAAGATATTAATAAGGTGTTGGTAAGGAATTTTTACAGTATTTCTAAGATTTCACATATGTATAAATGTAACTTGTATATGTTTATAAGATTACACATGTATTTACGCTAGATCTTAAATTTTTAAAAACATTTTTGAATTTTTTTTGAATGAGATATTTTTGAAAAGTGATATCTAAAAGTGAACACTTTTAAAAAATTTCCGTTTAAACTAACTAAATCATGACCTTAAGTTGTGTTTAAAATTGAGTCACAATTGTGAAACTTAATTTTATAACTAGTAATTAAATAACAAACCAGATAAGCGGAAGAAGCAACGCTAAAATTGAAACGAGGAAAGCTATAATGATTCTAAGGAGTCTTAGAAACTTCTAAAGATCTTCTCTATGCAGCATCCCATGGGATGCTATGAATAGTGTGATTACTAGTGCAATTAGCTTAGGGTTCGAATGGGTGTTAGTCAAAGTAGACTAATCCGTTAGTGGTTTAGTTCACTCTGTTTTTGGAGCGGATAATAAACCGCTGCAGATAAAAAATATTTGTATGTAAAAATTGTCTGTAGTTGGTATGAAACGTACGGTTTACTTTCTATTTTTTTGGACCACACCTATAGACTATACTTGATAAACAAAAACGTTCGAATCCACATACGGATTTGTCCATTCCAATCATGCAATTATTCGAACGCTTAGTTTCCATTTTCTTAGATGTTTCTTAGATTTTAAAAAGTTTAAGCCTAAATTCTTAGTGTCAATAGTTACGACAATTAGAGTGGACAAATCCATCAACAGTTTAGTTCATTTTTGATTTAGAGTGGACAATAAACTGCCATAGACCAAATCTATTTGTATATAAAAGCAGTTAGTGGTTTGTCCACGACGGTTTTTTGTCTTCTGAGTCCCACCCCTACGGACATATATAATCATGTCTTGACCGAAACCGGTTGCTTTTTAATGACTTTGCTTTACTAATTGTAATTGGATGATCGGCTTGACTAAACAAGCTTAAACTGGAATGATTAAACTGTTCTATATTCCCATATCTCTTTGTCAATATAAAAAAATTCCCCATATTTTTTTGGTAATTTTATAATATAATAAAATTGCAAGTTGCAACATCTCGCGTTAAATTCCATATTCTTATTTCTGTTAGTTTCTTGCGATAACAATACTCCTGTGTTATCCAAGGACTTGAAGACTAATAAAATTCTAGTATAAATAGAAAGCTGAGAGAGAAATATAGATAACCAACAAATAAACAAAGCGAAGGACCAGTCGTCAAGTATTGCCATTGAAAAGGAGGGGATCGATAGAGTATAGTTTAGATCATGTGTAATGCAGACCACCAATTCTTGACACACTTAAACAGCATTGGCTTTTCGGAATTTCGAAGAAAATGCTTGAACCATGTGGCTGAGCTTTTAGCATATCTTTTTAGACCATCTGAATAGTCAACGTAGTACAATCCGAATCTCACTGCATATCCATGTTCCCATTCGAAATTATCCAGCAACGACCATGTGAAATATCCTTTCACATCACACCCATCCTCACTGCATATTTGTATCCATACTCTTGATGAATTAATTATCCCATGATTTTATTATATAGTTATATAAAGATCAGTTTTTATCCATATATAGTGAAAATCTCTTACGTGATCGCTTTCTGGAGTTGTTGAAGATGCTTTTGGTGGTACTCTATTATTTTTGTATCTTTTAATATCTCTTCACATATCACTATTGGGTTAAAATCTGGAAAGCTTTCTACTCTCCAACAAAAATTCTCAGTACTCTCCATTAATCTCCTCTACTCTCATACTTTTAATGAAAATTGCAATCTCCAAACTTGCCCTTACCAAACCGATTCAAACCACTACATTGAACTAGTTTTTAATTGAATTGATTAACAATAATTAAAAAAAAAACAAAAATCAGATATGTTCTATCACTTCTTCTTCTCCATTATCGGGTTCATCCATTTTCCATCATTGATGAAGCTCAAGCTTTAATTTCTGAATCAGATTTCTTTATTTTTTCTACTACTTTCAGCTTAAACCCTCTTAAATCTATAAGTACTCAATCGATTCTGGGTTATTGTATTTAAATTTAGAGATTTCAATTAGATTTGAATTTTGTGTTGATAATTAATGGATATTGGGTTGATAACCAACTATTATGGGTCGATTAAGAAATATGAATGGACTGTAGTGGCTGAATCGTAGTAAAACATATGTAGATTAGCTTTTTTGGTTCGAAAATCCATTTGGTTGCAAACATAGTATAACTAGGAAACTGAGTATAACTGCCATAATTGGTATAACATGTGTAACTAAAAAATTGGTTGATATTCCTAAAGGTACATCTGGTATTTTATTGTGTACTAATATAGTTTTATTACTAATTTATTAGGACAACACAATGACCAACACAATGACCTGCAGATCAATTGATGACAGCTTGTCCTGTGGAAAAGTTGTTAAAGGGTGGGGACCAGGGTTCGAGGAACGCCTGACGCACCAATAACCTACTCGTGGATTTGGATGTGAGTTCCATTCGATGGTGAGGGGTTAGGATCGATGCTCTGCAGGGCCAGCTTGGGGTCCGTTGGGATGGCTAGCGGGGGGCTAGCAGGGTCCACGGACGGTCCGTTGGGGCAGCTAGCGGTTGGCTAGTGGGGTCCGCAGGACAGGTTGTCATCACTGTGGATATCCAAATCTACCAGTATGTTATTGGTGCGCCAGACATTCCTCGAACCCTGGTCCCCACTCTTTAACAACCTTCCTTGAACTGAAAGGACCCAACTTTTTTTTAGAATAATAAATAAATAAATAAATAAATATATAAAATAAATATAATATAATAAATAAACTACAACTAGTGGTCCCATATCCACTAGCCACCTAACCACAATCACATTCAACATCGGAAATAACCAATATCAATATCCAATAGAATAACCAATAATAATCCAATAACTAACATTAATTCCAAATCAAAACTAATGATCCAAACAACATAAACCAGAGAACCAGCAATCCTAAACAACATTCTAGGACTCAACTCTAGCAACCTAACAGAAGCTAGACAACCAAGCGAACCACTAGAACATCCTCCTCTTCATTGCCTTGATTCCACAGTCACACTTTGCCTTTACCTGCACCACAAACATAAATTGCAATGCATAAGTATTTTATAAACACTCAGTAAGGCAATCCTCCCATCTACTGGGCTATACACACAAGAATAGAGACATCTCTAACCATCAACCAACAATCAACAATCAACAATGGACTCTGCATCGACCGACACCAACATGCATCGACCGACACCAGATGGGGATGCATCGACCGACACAAGGATGCATCGACCGATGCAAGATGCACTTGCATCGATCGACACTCACACTGCATCGACCGACACATGCTCGACATAACAAGAAAACCCTAGGTTTTACGTGCAGTCCTTGTTGCATCGACCGACGCACAAAGTGCATCGACCGATGCAATGACGAGCATCGTGTTTTCCCCCAACCTTCTCGCCAGATCTTCGTTCCTACAACCACAAAACTCGATCCCATGCCACAAGAAAGCTTCCTAACGTCACAATTATCAATCTAACAAGCCTAACAACACATAACAAGCAAATCAGAGAGATCTCTAGCTTAGATAAGCCATGGTCATGCACTTACCTTTGCCAAGAAGATTCTGAACCTTAAACAAGCAAAACAATGCTCCTAGGAAGCTCCTACAACGATCACAGCTACAGATCTCTACAGGAACAGCCTCAAATCTCCAGAAATCACCAAGAACACTCAAGAACACTTAGGGAACTTTTTTCTCTTTTGTTTTCTCTCAAAAACGGCCAAATCCGTCGAATGAGACAAAAACACGACTTAAGGGTTTCCTAACCCAAAACGCAGCGTTTAACTTAAGTCAAAACGCAGAAAACTGAACCTGCATCGACCGATGCACCATCTGCATCGACCGATGCAATCTCCTAAACCGAGATTCCGGTTCGCAGATGTTACAATTCTCCTAAACCGAGATTTCAGGACCGCCACCAAGGCCAAACAATCTATCCTAAACAGGACCGTTAAAAAGACCAAACAATCTGTCCTAAATAGGACCATCACAAAGACCAAACAATCTATCCTAAACAAGACCATCACAAAGACCATCTTTCCTGAAGGATCATCACAAAGATCATCTATCCCGAAGGACCGTCACAAAGACAATCTGTCCCGATGGACCGTCACAAAGACCATCTGTCCCGAAGGACCGCCTACACAAGCACTCTAGCTAAACAGCCCGCCACACAGGCTACAATTCTGCTAAACAGCCCGCCACAAAGACCACACATCTGACTAAACAGCCCGCCACAAGGGCCACACAATGTCTCAAAAGACTGCCACACATGGGCACAATAAATCATAAGTCCGCCACTAAGGCCACAAAAGCCTCTCCAAGGCTTCTCCACCACTAAAATGGACAAATTCTAACTCGCATATAACTTTCCATTTTCAGCACTTTTCACTTTTGGAAACTTTTATTTCAGGAAACTTTTCCCAAAACCCCGCCTCACAGAAACTTTGTACCCCGAGCACCACCTCATCTTGTTACTGAGTCGGACAACAAACCACCCCAAGCGACCGAGTAAACAAGAGAGATGGGTTGGAATACTCCATTCCCGCTCCAGCCACGGATTATAGATGGGACTAGGCTAAATAAGTTTAAGTCGCGGCTTGCTTCTCATACCACTTCTTAAACCTTGCCTTCATCCTCGCCTTAGGCTCCCAAGTCTGCTCCTCCACACCATCACAGTCCCAAAGGACTCTCATCAAAGGAGAACCCTTACTGGTCTCGCCTCGAAAGTCATGTTAGACTGAAGATCTTCAAGAATCTTAGCCAACAACTGATCATCCTCACGAAGACACTTCCGCAACATAGACACATGAAAAACTTTGTGGAATACACACATCACCTCAGGTAACTCCAGTCTATATGCCACTGGTCCAACCCACTCAATCACTCTGAATGGACCCATGTACCTTGGACTCAACTTAGTCTCAGTCAATGACCTGTTCGGATCCTGCAACATGGCCATCTTGAGGTACACTCTGTCTCCTACCTGAAACTCAAGATCTCTCCTCCTCCTATCAGCATAACTCATCTGCCTATCCAGAGCCTTCTTCATGTTCAGCTTGAGAACCCGAATCTTCTCCGAGGTCTGGTGAACAAAGTCTGCCCCGAACATGCTCCTCTCCCGCACCTGAGTCCAGCATAACGGTGTACGACACGGCCTCCCATACAAAGCCTCATAAGGAGCCATCCCAATACTCACCTGATAACTGTTGTTGTAAGCAAACTCTACCAGGTTCAGGTGATCTGCCCAATGGCCACCCCAATCCAAAACACACATCCTCAGCAAATCCTCCAACGTCTGGGTCATCCTCCCTGACTGTCCATATGTCTGGGGATGATAAGCTGTACTCATATGCACCTTAGTGCCCATCTCTGCCTGAAATGCCTTCCAGAAAACCGAAGTAAACTTAGAATCCCTATCAGACACAATACTCGCTGGCACCCCGTGCAACCTAACTATCTCCCTCACATACTTCTTAGCCAAAACCGCTACTCCATTAGTCTTCTTAATGGCCAGAAAATGTGCTGACTTAGTCAACCGGTCCACAATGACCCAAATAGCCTCAAACATCCTGGACACTGGCAAACCCACCATGAAGTCCATAGTAATCATATCCCAATTCCACTCAGGAATGGGTAGACTCTTCAGTAACCCGCCTGGAACCTGATGCTCAGCCTTCACTAGCTGACACACATCGCACCTCGCGATCCAACTAGTTACATCATTCTTCATCCCGACCCAGTGATAGTACCTCTTGAGATCACGATACATCTNCCTATCCAGAGCCTTCTTCATGTTCAGCTTGAGAACCCGAATCTTCTCCGAGGTCTGGTGAACAAAGTCTGCCCCGAACATGCTCCTCTCCCGCACCTGAGTCCAGCATAACGGTGTACGACACGGCCTCCCATACAAAGCCTCATAAGGAGCCATCCCAATACTCACCTGATAACTGTTGTTGTAAGCAAACTCTACCAGGTTCAGGTGATCTGCCCAATGGCCACCCCAATCCAAAACACACATCCTCAGCAAATCCTCCAACGTCTGGGTCATCCTCCCTGACTGTCCATATGTCTGGGGATGATAAGCTGTACTCATATGCACCTTAGTGCCCATCTCTGCCTGAAATGCCTTCCAGAAAACCGAAGTAAACTTAGAATCCCTATCAGACACAATACTCGCTGGCACCCCGTGCAACCTAACTATCTCCCTCACATACTTCTTAGCCAAAACCGCTACTCCATTAGTCTTCTTAATGGCCAGAAAATGTGCTGACTTAGTCAACCGGTCCACAATGACCCAAATAGCCTCAAACATCCTGGACACTGGCAAACCCACCATGAAGTCCATAGTAATCATATCCCAATTCCACTCAGGAATGGGTAGACTCTTCAGTAACCCGCCTGGAACCTGATGCTCAGCCTTCACTAGCTGACACACATCGCACCTCGCGATCCAACTAGTTACATCATTCTTCATCCCGACCCAGTGATAGTACCTCTTGAGATCACGATACATCTTAGTCGTTCCTGGATTAATAGAAAATCTGCTCGCATGAGCCTCTCTCAGGATCTCCTGCCTCAACTCCTCTTCCTTGGGCACACAAATCCGACCGTGCACCAAGATAGTACCATTATCCGAGACCTGATACTCTGANGTCATCCTCCCTGACTGTCCATATGTCTGGGGATGATAAGCTGTACTCATATGCACCTTAGTGCCCATCTCTGCCTGAAATGCCTTCCAGAAAACCGAAGTAAACTTAGAATCCCTATCAGACACAATACTCGCTGGCACCCCGTGCAACCTAACTATCTCCCTCACATACTTCTTAGCCAAAACCGCTACTCCATTAGTCTTCTTAATGGCCAGAAAATGTGCTGACTTAGTCAACCGGTCCACAATGACCCAAATAGCCTCAAACATCCTGGACACTGGCAAACCCACCATGAAGTCCATAGTAATCATATCCCAATTCCACTCAGGAATGGGTAGACTCTTCAGTAACCCGCCTGGAACCTGATGCTCAGCCTTCACTAGCTGACACACATCGCACCTCGCGATCCAACTAGTTACATCATTCTTCATCCCGACCCAGTGATAGTACCTCTTGAGATCACGATACATCTTAGTCGTTCCTGGATTAATAGAAAATCTGCTCGCATGAGCCTCTCTCAGGATCTCCTGCCTCAACTCCTCTTCCTTGGGCACACAAATCCGACCGTGCACCAAGATAGTACCATTATCCGAGACCTGATACTCTGAATCCACATCCTTTGAGGCATTAACCAGCCCCAAATCCTTCTTCTGAGCCAACCGCACCCTACTCAGAAGATCTGCTCTATCAACCGCCTCCAAGCCCAACGGTTCCTGTGAAACAGCACACAACCTNGTGCAACCTAACTATCTCCCTCACATACTTCTTAGCCAAAACCGCTACTCCATTAGTCTTCTTAATGGCCAGAAAATGTGCTGACTTAGTCAACCGGTCCACAATGACCCAAATAGCCTCAAACATCCTGGACACTGGCAAACCCACCATGAAGTCCATAGTAATCATATCCCAATTCCACTCAGGAATGGGTAGACTCTTCAGTAACCCGCCTGGAACCTGATGCTCAGCCTTCACTAGCTGACACACATCGCACCTCGCGATCCAACTAGTTACATCATTCTTCATCCCGACCCAGTGATAGTACCTCTTGAGATCACGATACATCTTAGTCGTTCCTGGATTAATAGAAAATCTGCTCGCATGAGCCTCTCTCAGGATCTCCTGCCTCAACTCCTCTTCCTTGGGCACACAAATCCGACCGTGCACCAAGATAGTACCATTATCCGAGACCTGATACTCTGAATCCACATCCTTTGAGGCATTAACCAGCCCCAAATCCTTCTTCTGAGCCAACCGCACCCTACTCAGAAGATCTGCTCTATCAACCGCCTCCAAGCCCAACGGTTCCTGTGAAACAGCACACAACCTCAACGCACTGATCTCTCCTACCACAAACTCCATCTCCTGCTCCTGAGACGAAGCTACCCTCTTCCCACTCAGAGCATCTGCAACTGTGTTAGCCTTACCAGGATGATAGACTATCTCTAAATCATAATCCGCCACCAGCTCCATCCACTGCCTCTGCCTCAAGTTCAGCTCGGGCTGAGTGAATATATACTTTAGGCTCTTATGATCTGTAAACACCTATACCTTTGCACCATAAAGATAAGATCTCCAAATCTTCAGGGCAAAAACTACAGCAGCCATCTCCAAATCATGAGTAGGATAGTTTCCCTCATGCTTCCGCAACTGCCGCGAAGCGTAGGCAATCACCATCCTATGCTGCATCAACACACACCCCAAACCAACTCTGGATGCATCAGTATAAACTACATAGGGTTCTCCCTGCTCAGGCAAAGCCAACACTGGCGTAGTAGTCAACATCTCCATAAGGCTTTCGGAGCCCTCCTCACACTCCTGTGACCACACAAAAGGAACATCCTTCCCTGTCAACTTAGTCATAGGGAGTGCTCTACTTGCAAAACCCTGTACAAACCTCCTATAATATCCTGCCAAACCAAGAAAACTCCTGATCTCTGTGGCATTCTGCGGTCTAGGCCAACCTCTGATAGCCTGAATCTTCTCCGGATCTACAGAAACCCCCTCTGCAGAAACAATGTGGCCTAGAAAACCCATCTCACACTGCCAAAAACTACACTTGCTCAGCTTCGCAAACAACTTCTGCTCCCGTAGCTTCTCAAGAACTGCCATCAAATGCTCTGCATGCTCGTTAGGACTCTTAGAATAAACCAGGATATCATCGATGAAAATGATGATAGACACATCCAGAAACTCCTGAAACACGCTGTTCATCAATCTCATAAACGCTGCTGGCACATTAGTAAACCCGAAAGGCATCACCACAGACTCATAATGCCCATACCTCGTCCTGAAAGCCGTCTTCCTCACATCTACCTCATCTATCGGTATTTGATGATAACCCGACGCCAGATCTACCTTGGAGAACCAAGTAGCACCCCTCAACTGATCCAATAACTCATCGATCCTAGGAAGAGGGTACTTGTTCTTCACAGTGACCCAGTTCAAACCTCGATAATCCATACACAACTGGAAACTCCCATCCTTCTTCTTCACAAACAACACCGGCTCTCCCCACGGTGATACACTAGGACGGATGAATTCCTTACTCAACAAATCCTCGAGCTGCTTCTCCAGCTCTGCCATCTCTGCTGGAGCCATTCGGTAAGGAGCCTTGGATAACGGTGTTGTCCCCGGTTCCAGTTCAATAGTAAAAAGATCCGACCGAGATGGTGGTTATCCCTGCAATGACTGAAACACATCCTCAAACTCCTCCACTACTGGAATACCGCTAACCGTAGACTTCCTCACTGAATCTGGCATAGATATAGTAACCAGATAAGCCTCACGACCCTTCTCGCTCATCTTCTAAGCCTGAATGGCTGTGATCACGAGACTCCCTGAAGTCGGTCTAATACCCTGAAAAACCAACATCCCTCCTGGATGTTCAAACTCCACTCTACCCCGATGGCAATCCAAATGCACCATATGCCGATGCAACCTATCCATCCTGATAATAACATCATACAACTCCACTGGACTGATAAGTAAATCCGCTGGCCACGACTCTCATGCGATCTGAATATCAACTCCTCTAACTCGTCCAACAACTCTTAGGAACTTGCCTCCCGCAACTCTGACAACTCCTGTACGCTCCTCGGGATCTCCTCTGATTCCCGCACTCTCTGCACACTCTGGAGTAATGAAGCTATGAGAAGCTCCAGAATCAAACATAACGTGGGACTTAAACCCGCCCACCAACAAAGTCCCTACATAAACCTCATGTGTTGAGAACCTAACACTTTATCACAGGAAAACATAAAATCTGAACCTACTAAAAATTCACAAAGCTTAGTTACCAGAAATTATACCTGTGATCGCCCCGGCACTGGTTCCACCAGTCTTTGCAGTCGTGTAAACCCGTGGCGCTTGCTCAATCCGTGCCACCTGCTGACCTCCAGGCTGCACCTGCTGCAACACTGCCACTACTGCCGGCTGCAACTTTGGGCACAAAGGCCTGATGTGCCCTTGCTCCCTACAATGATAGCATACACGAACCCCTGCCGTCAGAGCACTCCTCCTGGGACAGCTAGCAAACTTGTGATTCTTGCTCCCACACTTGAAGCAACTCGCACCACTCGACGTCTACATAGTCTCCCACCTCCTCTTGGTTCCCTGCATAGGCTTGCCGCCCCTGCTAGAACCTCCATGATGTTGAGCCTTACTAGGCTGAACTGCTGGACTAACCGGCACTAACTGTGCCCGGATATCCTCCTCAATCTCTGCTGCAGTCTCAACCAGCTCTGTACGCGTAGCATAACTACGTCCTCTACAATGGACCCTCAAGTCATCACAAAGAGCCCTCATAAACCACATGATCTGGGCCTCCTCAGGCTCCATAACCCGACCCCCATAACATAGAAGCCGACTGAACTCCAAGTCCAGCTCCCGTACTGACCGTGTCCCTTGGGACAACTGAAGGAATTGCACCTCCAACCGGTCCAATGCCTCTCTAGGAAAATACTTGCGGTTGAACTCCAAGACGAAGTCAGCCCAAGTCATCTACCTCTGCACTCTCCTAGCAGCCACTGATATCCACCACACCTGAGCATCACCAACCAGATGATGGACCCCTATGTCCACCAAAAACTCCTAAGGACATCTCAGAGTATGGAAGTTACGTTCCACACTCGTCCTCCACGCATCTGCTGCAGTAGGATCTGTACCACCCGAAAACCGCGTAGTCTCGATGCCCTTCATCTCCTTGAGCATGGAAAAATAACGTCCATGTGCTCCTGCATCCGCAGCCACTGGCTGGCGCTCCTCCACCACCACTAGTGGCACTCCCTGAACCTGAGTCGGTACCACTGCTGGCAACCGCTCCAACAACTGTGCTAGCATAGCTGATAACATCATTATTTTACCCATTTTAGCTATAGTTTTATTATGCATTTAGGATGAGTTTGATATGACTTCAAGGATTTAATGTCTATTATCAAGTATTTTGGGTTTCAAGAAGGTTTTACAGGTTTTATAGCAAAAAGGACCAAAAGGCAAGGAAAATACGTTTTAGGAAAGTTTCAGAGCTTTACAGTACGAGCAACGTTTGAAGAACTTCCAAAACTCATATTTCGACGTACTTGGTGTCTATGGAAAGCTGAAAGAGTCATCTTTCTCTTCGAAGTGGAATAAAGTCGATCCATACAACTATCCGGATGATATGCCCGATTTACCTAGACGTACCTTAAACCGACCTAAGAAGAACCATCAAGCCCATGGGCTTTAATTTGAAGGCCTGATCACCGACCACCACGGCGGCCCAGTCCAAATCTTCACCACCGTTCTAGAAGCTTCCTACGCCGCCCTTGCCATGCACTTATCAAGAGAAGACGTTTCTACCCTTACAAAACCCCAAACCTAGACAGTTGCCTATAAATACTCTTCTAAACCTTAGGGTTTAGAGTGTGCAATCATAGGAGAAGCCAAGAGACACGACCAGAGGAGCAGCCGACGTCCAGACCTCTCCCTTGTCACTCTCTTTGAAGCTTTGAGATCCACCAAACTCTTTCTCTTTCTCTTGTTCGTTTGATACACTAGTTTTCTTAATGAGAAGTCTTTACATCTTGTACTTGATTCTAAGAAGTAATCTCTAAACCTTATTCTTACTTTTTATTTATTTATGTTTATGAGTTTATTAAACCTTGCTTTGAGGATTCCCTTAAACATTCTAGAGTAGTTTTCTAGTTGGGTTTAAAGGGATAAATCAAAGGGGGGAGATGATCTTAGTTTAGGTGACAATTTTTAGGGTTTGTTAGATTTAAATTCTGTTTATTCTATGCTTTAATTCTAAGTCTTTGCTTAATGCTTTAAGTTAGCCTCATCAACTAACTATGATCTAAAGTGTGTGTGCTTTGCCAAAAGCTTGCATGTGTGCTTGACTTAGCTTAGATGTGTGGGGAGACATAGGAAGCACATACACCTTACCTATGGAATTCCATGGATGTTAGTCGAACCTGTTTTAAATGCTTTGATCTATGCGTTGTAGCCTGCGACAGTTGAGTTACGGGGTGTAGTGATCTTAGACGGTTAGCTTGAGAACTTTAAGTTAACGGTTTATTAGTGTTTTGTAGTCCGAGTTTTAGATAAACAAACCAACCCTAAAATTTCCTAGATAGATAGATCATTGAACCCCTGCGATTTCCCCTTGATACCCTACGTTTGTCTCATTTATTTTACTTGCATTTTTATCATCGTTTATTTGCTTGCTTTCCGTGACAACAAAACCCCCCCTTTTTATTGAGTCCTAGCCTTACTTACCTCTGTCGGATTCTCTAAACATCAACTCTCTCTCTGTGGGATCGATCCTTAAATACTACTACTGATTAGCTGTGCACTTTCAGCAATTGTGTGGTCTTTTAAGGTAAAAGATTTGAAGTGAAAAACCACAGACATCAATAGCCGCAAAGTCAACACTAGGGACTCCACCTGCTGGGAATCTCACACCCGGGACCCTATCATCACCGGCCACTGGAGTATCAACTCCGCCCCTTCCGGCCACACTCATGGAATCCTCCTGGACACCCTGCGACTCGCCAACACCCTCAGCTGTCACACTCTCGTCCGCAGTCTCACTCACTGCTAGGCCTCTGCCCCTACCACGACCACCTCCGCGTCCACGACCACGTCCGCGTCCACGAGCACGACCAGCAACTGCACCATCTCTAGCCATCTGCACTACCATGGACAGAAGACTAAGCAAACAATTATATTATTACACAGAAACATAAACTCACCATGGAATACCAAAGTAGGCTCGAAGAGGATGTTCTAGGACTCCATGCCACACATAATTGACTAACTCACATAATCAATCAAAGCATGCAAATCCCAAACATCTACAGCACAAAGCCTAGTGAACCCAAACCTAGAAATGTAAGGACTCTGATACCAAACTGAAAGGACCCAACTTTCTTAAAAAATAATAAATAAAAAATATATAAAATAAATATAATATAATAAATAAACTACAACTTGTGGTCAGATACCCACTAGCCACCTAACCACAATCACATTCAACAGTAGAAATAACCAGTATCAATATCCAATAGAATAACCAATAATAATCCAATAACAAACATTCATTCCAAATCATAAACTAATAATCCAATCAACATAAACTAGAGAACCATCAATCCTAAACAATATTCTAGGACTCAACTCTAGCAACCTAACAGAAGCCAGACAACCAAGCGAACCACTAGAACAACCTCCTCTTCATTGCCTTGATTCCACAGTCACACTTTGCCTTTACCTGCACCACAAACACAACTTGCAATGCATGAGTATTTTATAAACACTCAGTAAGGCAATCCTCCCATCTACTGGGCTATACACACAAGCAATAGAGACATCTCTAACCATCAACCAAAAATCAACAATCAACAATAACAAACCAGGACTCTGCATCGACCGACACCAACATGCATCGACCGACACAAGGTTGCATCGACCGATGCTAGATGCACATGCATCGATCGACACTCGCACTGCATCGACCGACGCATGCTCGACATAACACGAAAACCCTAGGTTTTACGCGCCGTCCTCGCACTTGCATCGACCGACGCACAAAGTGCATTGACCGATGCAATGCCGAGCATCGTGTTTTCCCCGAAGCTTCTCACCGGATCTTCGTTCCTACAACCACAAAACTCGATCCCAAGCCACAAGAAAGCTTCCTAACGTCCCAATTATCAATCTAACAATCCTAACAACACATAACAAGCAAATCAGAGAGATCTCTAGCTTAGATAAGAAATGGTCATGCACTTACCTTTGCCAAGAAGATTTTGAACCTTAAACAAGCAAAACAACACTCCTAGGAAGCTCCTACAACGATCCTAGCTACTGATCTCTACACGAACAGCCTCAAATCTCCAGAAATCACCAAGAACACTCAAGAACACTTAGGGAACTTTTCTCTCTTTTGTTTTCTCTCAAAAATGGCCAAATCCGTCGAATGAGACAAAAACACAACTTAAGGGTTTCCTAACCCAAAACGCAGCGTTTAACTTAAGTCAAAACGCAAAAAGTTGAACCTGCATCGACCGATGCACCATCTGCATCGACCGATGCAATCCCCTAAACCGGGATATCGGTTTGCGGATGTTATAGATCTACGGAAGGTCACCTCTAGGTGATAGACTCACGCTCCAGGCATTATTTGCTCTCGACTTTTGGACTTTCCTTTACCCATAGGTCTAAACCTTGAGTTTTTATTGGCTCCTCATCAGACCTAAGTCTGCATGCCATAATGTTGGCTCCTCATCGGGCCTAA
Source organism: Camelina sativa (assembly GCF_000633955.1). Classification (NCBI taxonomy): domain Eukaryota; kingdom Viridiplantae; phylum Streptophyta; class Magnoliopsida; order Brassicales; family Brassicaceae; genus Camelina; species Camelina sativa. The sequence continues at coordinate 14,912,314 of NC_025704.1, forward strand.
GCCTGCATGCCATATATAAAAGGAAGTCCAATATTCGTCTCTTGGGTTACCACCCTACAGCGCGCCCCTGGATCGTCATCCGAAGTCGATATTCCAACTATACTCCCAAGCCACAAAGTCTCAGAAAATGGCAGTACTAGGAGAACCAACGTCCCCCAAGAGTCGCGAGCAAACAATTCTGAACACGTCTGAGTCATATCCCTATCCAGGTTTCCTTCCCATGGCTCGCGTAAAACATCCCAATGTCCTACCAACCACATATCCCCTCACTGGAATACCTCATGACCGCACAAGGATCATATACATGCCACAAGGGCCAAACAAATTTCCTAAACAGGACCGCCACCAAGGCCACTCGTCCCGAAGGACCGTCACAAAGACCACTTGTCCCGAAGGACCGCCTAAACAGGCAACATTGGCTAAACAGTTCGCCACAAAGGCAACACATCTGGCTAAACAGCTCACCACAAAGGCCACACAATTGGCTAAACAGCCCGCCACGAAAGCCACAAAACTGGCTAAACAGCCGCCACAAATGCCACACAATGTCTCAAAATACCGCCACACATGGGCACAATGACTCAAAAGTCCGCCACTAAGGCCACACAAGCCCCTTTAAGGCTCACAACCACTAAAAATGGACAAATTCTAACTCAAATAAAACTTTTCAATTTTAGCACTTTCCACTTTTGGAAACCTCTATTTCAGGAAACTTTCCTCCAAACCCCGCTTCACGGAAATTTCGTACCCCTAACACCACCTCATCTTGTTACTTAGTGAAACGACCGACCTTTTTTTTTTTTTTAATAATAAATAATAAATATAACATAATAAAATAAACTACAGCTAGTGGTCCCATATCCACTAGCCACCTAACCACCAACACATTCAACAGCGGAATAACATAATCAATAACAACCCAATATTATAGCAAAGGCAATATCCCAATACCAAACAACAAGAAAACAAGGAAGCAGCAACCTAGCAATGTTTCTAATGACCCAACTCTAGCAACCTAGCAATGCCAGACAACATCCAATCGAGTCCCTAGAACATCCTCCTCTTCATTACCTTGATTCCACGATCACACTTTGCCTTTACCTGCACCACAAACACAAATTGAGATGCATGAGTATTTGATAAACACTCAGTGAGGCAATCCTCCCATCTACTGGGCTATACACACAAGCAATAAGATCTCTACATGCCACAAACAACAATCAATAAAACAAACCAGGCATTATACAAAGCACACAGCAATCCGTCGTAGCTGAAAGAAGGGTGTCGACCAACACTAGATGGTGTCGATCGACACTGACAATCTGGTGTCGACCGACACCATACTGGTGTCGACCGACACCCTGCCCGACACTCCCGAAAACTCTAGTTTGTGTCGACCGACACCTCCACATGGCATCAATCGACACTCGCCAAAGTCTCGAGCCGTCCTCGCGTTGGTGTCGACCGGCACCCCAACTGGTGTCGACCGACACCGTTGCCAAGCAGCGATTTCCTTCGATCAAAAACTCCGAATCTCGCCTCCAATCTTCTCCAATCCGCTCCTTACACTTCCAGAGGCCAAACCTAGCCAAAACAGCGACGAAATATCATAGAGAACTCAAAGAAACAACCACATCAGCACCAAATCACATAAAATCTAGAGATCTTAGCTTAGGTAAGCCATGGTCATGCACTCACCTCTTACAAGAAGATTCTGACCAACAAGAACGAATTCCCTCACTCCTAGCAAGCTTCTAGCTCCTTCCCAGCCTTAGATCTCCCAAGAACAGCAAGGAATCTCACCAATCTCTCTCACAAGCTCAAGAACACTCTCTCTTTTGTTTTTCTCTCAAAAACGGCGAATACTGACAAAAACACGACCTTGGGTCGTTTTCCCTCTTTTACACTCAATTTAGGGATTCCCTAAACCAACCACGCAAACCGGACAAATAAAAACGAACCGACCAAACCGGCCACAACTGGTGTCGATCGATGCCTCACGAGAAGGTGTCGATCGACACCCTTACCAAATTACCAAAAATTGGTTTGCGGGTGTTACACTTAGTCGCACAACCAACCACCCCTAAGCGACCAAGTAAACAAGAGAGATGGGCTGTAATACTCCATTCCCGCTCCAGCCACGGATTACAGATGGGACCAGGCTAGACAAGCTCAAGTCGCGGCTTGCTTCTCATACCACTTCTTAAACCTTGCCTTCATCCTCGCCTCAGGCTCCCAAATCTGCTCCTCAACACCATCACAGTCCCAAAGGACTCTAATCAAATAAATCTTCTTCTTCCGAAGTTCCTTGATCCTCCTCCCGAGAACATTCACTGGTCTCGCCTCCAAAGTCATGTTAGGCTGAAGATCTTTAGGAATCTTAGCCAACAACTGATAATCCTCACGGAGACACTTCCGCAACATAGAAATATGGAAAACCTTGTGGAACGCACGCATAACCTCAGGCAACTCCAGCTTATATGCTACCGGTCCCACCTGCTTAATCACTCTGAACGGAGCCATAAACCTCGAACTCAACTTAGTCTGTCAATGATCTGTTTGGACCCCGCAACATAGCCATCTTGAGGTACACCCTGTCTCCTACCTGAAACTCAAGATCTCTCCNAATTTAGGGATTCCCTAAACCAACCACGCAAACCGGACAAATAAAAACGAACCGACCAAACCGGCCACAACTGGTGTCGATCGATGCCTCACGAGAAGGTGTCGATCGACACCCTTACCAAATTACCAAAAATTTGTTTGCGGGTGTTACACTTAGTCGCACAACCAACCACCCCTAAGCGACCAAGTAAACAAGAGAGATGGGCTGTAATACTCCATTCCCGCTCCAGCCACGGATTACAGATGGGACCAGGCTAGACAAGCTCAAGTCGCGGCTTGCTTCTCATACCACTTCTTAAACCTTGCCTTCATCCTCGCCTCAGGCTCCCAAATCTGCTCCTCAACACCATCACAGTCCCAAAGGACTCTAATCAAATAAATCTTCTTCTTCCGAAGTTCCTTGATCCTCCTCCCGAGAACATTCACTGGTCTCGCCTCCAAAGTCATGTTAGGCTGAAGATCTTTAGGAATCTTAGCCAACAACTGATAATCCTCACGGAGACACTTCCGCAACATAGAAATATGGAAAACCTTGTGGAACGCACGCATAACCTCAGGCAACTCCAGCTTATATGCTACCGGTCCCACCTGCTTAATCACTCTGAACGGAGCCATAAACCTCGAACTCAACTTAGTCTGTCAATGATCTGTTTGGACCCCGCAACATAGCCATCTTGAGGTACACCCTGTCTCCTACCTGAAACTCAAGATCTCTCCTCCTCCTATCCGCATAACTCCTCTACCTATCCTGAGCCTCCTTCATGTTCAGCTTGAGAACCCGAATCTTCTCTGAGGTCTCCTGAACAAGATCTGCCCCAAACATGCTCCTCTCCCCCACCTGAGTCCAGCATAGCGGTGTACGGCATGGTCTCCCATACAAAGCCTCATAAGGAGCCATTAAATACTCGCCTGATAACTGTTGTTGTAAGCAAACTCTACCAGGTTCAGGTGATCTGCCAAATGGCCACCCCAATCCAACACACACATCCTCAACAAATCCTCCAGCGTCTGGATCGTCCTCTCTGACTGTCCATCTGTCTGGGGATGATAAGCTGTACTCATATGCACCTTAGTGCCCATCTCTGCCTGAAATGCCTTCCAGAACACTGAAGTGAACTTAGAATCCCTATCAGACACGATACTCACTGGCACCCCATGCAATCTAACTATCTCCTTCACATACTTCTTAGCCAAGACCGCTGCTCCATCAGTCTTCTTATTGGCCAGAAAATATGCTGACTTAGTCAACCGGTCCACAATGACCTAGATAGCATCAAAAGTCCGAGACATTGGCAATCCTACCACGAAATCCATCGTGATCATATCTCACTTCCACTCAGGAATTGTGATAACACTCTGATTTACATGTTTTTAGCATCCTTTTTTTGTCCATATTTTGCATTGTTCATACCTTTAACTTAGCATTTTTAGACCATTTACTGTAGGAATCAAGTTTTAGAGCATTTAGGGTGTCGCATTTCTGCATTTGCATATATTGGATGAAAACAGGTGCTAAAGAGCCAAAAATGGGGAAAAACAAGGACAACTTGAGCATGTACCCGAAGGAGCCATCGAGCTACAAGAACAAGTCCGAACCCCAACACGATCGAAGAGGATCGAAGAGCGTGAAGAAAACCAAAGATTCACCCGAGGAGTTACCCGACTCAAGCCTCGTGTACCCCATCGAGTAGACCATCGGGCAGGTCTGGGAAGCTAGGTCAAATGGGTTTCCATATATAAACCCCTCTTTCCCTAGCTCGCAAACGAGCACGCCGCAGACCCTCAAACCAGAGAGCGAGAGCTTCTGTGAGAGAACTGAGCGACTCAACATTTTTTCTTGTTTTTTGTACTTTTAATTTGTAGTTTTTCATAGATCTTTTATCCCTACTCTTTTCTACTCTACTCTATCTTTTAAAATAATGTCATTTTCGTTTATTTCTATGGCTTTATCATTCGTTTCTATGTCCGAGTAGTGTAGCAAAGTTTCTTGGGATGGGATAGATGATTAGGTGTTCTTGATCGGTTAGGATGCTTTAGTTGATTGTTATGATAGATAAATTTCCTTCTAGGTTGATGTTTTTAATGCGCTCAACAGACCGACATGTTGAGATTAGATCTAGGGCGTTTACAATGCTACAGGCCGAAAGGAGTAGATAAAATGCTTGATTAGGTAAATGCTAGAGGTATACTTAACTTTGATTGACAAAATCAGATAAGTCTAAGTGTACTGACAAAAATGAATTGTTCTTNGAAGAGCGTGAAGAAAACCAAAGATTCACCCGAGGAGTTACCCGACTCAAGCCTCGTGTACCCCATCGAGTAGACCATCGGGCAGGTCTGGGAAGCTAGGTCAAATGGGTTTCCATATATAAACCCCTCTTTCCCTAGCTCGCAAACGAGCACGCCGCAGACCCTCAAACCAGAGAGCGAGAGCTTCTGTGAGAGAACTGAGCGACTCAACATTTTTTCTTGTTTTTTGTACTTTTAATTTGTAGTTTTTCATAGATCTTTTATCCCTACTCTTTTCTACTCTACTCTATCTTTTAAAATAATGTCATTTTCGTTTATTTCTATGGCTTTATCATTCGTTTCTATGTCCGAGTAGTGTAGCAAAGTTTCTTGGGATGGGATAGATGATTAGGTGTTCTTGATCGGTTAGGATGCTTTAGTTGATTGTTATGATAGATAAATTTCCTTCTAGGTTGATGTTTTTAATGCGCTCAACAGACCGACATGTTGAGATTAGATCTAGGGCGTTTACAATGCTACAGGCCGAAAGGAGTAGATAAAATGCTTGATTAGGTAAATGCTAGAGGTATACTTAACTTTGATTGACAAAATCAGATAAGTCTAAGTGTACTGACAAAAATGAATTGTTCTTAATGCCTGCTTGTTCATATTGCTAGTGCGACAGTGTGGTAGTATGTTCAAGGTTGATTGTTACTAGTGCGACAGTGTGGTGACAAGGTTTTAGAGGTTCATTGTCTAGGAAATAATTGCTTGAGGCATGTAAGGCATCCGTATTGGTCTAGAACACTTAGGATTCGATTACCCCCATCCTTAGGAACTTTCGTATTTCATTTCTTGCATTTTCCTTACTTACTCGACCACTTACCCGATCAGGTACACGATAACCTGCATCGAGTAATACCTCGAGCTGTTCATAGTTCACTTGCATACTCGATCACCCCACTCGATCCTGTACTCGATTGCTTACATCGAGTGCTTAGGTCGTGTGGTTTACTTGTCTATATTCTTTTACCCTTTTTATATTAGGACTATTAGAACCAAACCCCCTATTGCTTGGCTTGACTTGCTTGATTCTGATTGCATCCTATCTGCTAGCAAAACACAACCATTTGGATTGATAACCCTTTGTACTACAACTGCATAGGGAATTGATACTCTTGGTGAAAACTAGTCTATCAATTTGGCGCCGTTGCCATTTGGTTGTTTTATTTTGCTACGTTTAGGATTTCAGGACTTGCTAGATCAAGTTCGTTTGTTTATATTTGTTTCGGATACTGACTTGTTTGCTTTCGCCTTTGTTTATTTTCACTCTCAGGTACAACCCGAGCATCCACCCGACCCGTCACTCGATCACATGGATCGAGTTGATCCTCGAGTACACACTCGGATACTTGCCTGTGCATGCAAACGCGATCCAGAGGTAGCCAGAACCTGAGTCCTTTCATCGACAACATCAACAGACCTTGGCTACTCAGACAACAACAAGTTCAACCGGAACTAGCAACCATTAAGGAGACGATGAATAGTGAGAACGGTCCACCAGCTCCTCAAGCAAGGACCAACATAGGAGCAGGAGATGCTCCGACTACTCACACTCAGAGGAATGGCATTGTGCCACCAGCTGTGCAGAACAACAATTTTGAGATCAAGAGTAGTCTCATCCAGATGATACAAAGTAACAAGTTTCATGGACTGACAATGGAGGATCCATTGGATCATCTGGATGAATTTGATAGGCTCTGTAGCCTAACTAAGATAAATGGAGTCCGTGAAGATGGATTCAAGCTCAGGCTTTTCCCATTCTCTTTGGGAGATAAAGCACACATCTGGGAGAAATCGCTCCCTAAGGAGTCCATCACCACTTGGGAAGCGTGCAAGAAGGCATTCCTGGCCAAATTCTTCTCAAACTCCAGAACCGCAAGGCTGCGAAATGCAATTTCCAGCTTTGTACAGAAGAACAACGAAACATTCAATGAAGCTTGGGAACGTTTCAAGGGGTACACAACTCGATGTCCACATCACGGATTCAGTAATGCTTCATTGCTGAGCACACTATACCGAGGAGTGGTCCCCAAGATACGGATGTTGCTGGACACCGCAAGCAATGGTAACTTCCTCAACAAGGATGTTGATGAAGGTTGGGACCTAGTTGAGAACTTGGCTCAATCTGATGGCAACTACAATGAGGAATATGATCGCTCTGTGCGATCTATAGGAGGAAGATGCCAAGTACAAGAGGGACATGAAAGCCCTCAATGAGAAGCTCGATTAGCTCCTCAACCAGCAAAAGCATGTACATGCTATATCAGAGGAAGAGCAGTTTCAACAACAAGATGGGGAGACTATGCAGCTAGAGGATGTTAACTACATCAACAACCAAGGAGGTTACAACAGAGGGTACACAACTTCAAGCCGAATCCGAATCTGTCTTATCGGAACCCGAATGTTGTGAATCTTCAAGATCAAACCTACCCATCTGCAGTTCTAGGGAACCAGACCCAACATAAGCCTTTTGTCCAGTACAACCAAGGCTATGCGCCTAAACAACAATACCAAGGGACCTACAACCAACCACCAGGGTTCCCCACAACACCAAGGTCCACCGAACCAGTCCCAAGAAGCCGAGTTACGTGGTCTTATTCATCAAATGATTCAGCAACAGGCTACAACTTCTATGGACATTGCGAAACGATTCGCCAAAATGAGCAACAAGATCGACTCAGGATACAATGACCTCAATGCCAAGTACGAATCACTCAACACAAAGGTTCGACACCTGGAAGGCCACCAAAACAACCAACCCGCACCAAAGATCAATCAACTGCCGGGTAAAGCTGTTCAAAACCCCAAGGATTATGCGACTGCTCAAGCCATTTTCCTGGATGATGACTATGAGGACTACCTCACTGGGGACAGTGATGATCAAGATGGGGAGGATGTGGATGA
>NC_025704.1:14920503-14922141 GCF_000633955.1 Camelina sativa
TACAAGAGGGACATGAAAGCCCTCAATGACAAGCTCGATCAGCTCCTCAACCAGCAAAAGCATGTACATGCTATATCAGAGGAAGAGCAGTTTCAACAACAAGATGGGGAGATTATGCAGCTAGAGGATGTTAACTACATCAACAACCAAGGGGGTTACAATAGAGGGTACAACAACTTCAAGTCGAATCCGAATCTGTCTTATCGGAACCCGAATGTTGCGAATCCTCAAGATCAAACCTACCCATCTGCAGTTCAAGGGAACCAGACCCAACAGAAGCCTTTTGTCCAGTACAACCAAGGCTATGCGCCTAAACAACAATACCAAGGGACCTACAACCAACCACCAGGGTTCCCACAACACCATGGTCCACCGAAAAAGTCCCAAGAAGCCGAGTTACGTAGTCTTATTCAGCAAATGATTCAGCAACAGGCTACAGCTTCTATGGACATCACGAAACGATTCGCCGAAATGAGCAACAAGATCGACTTAGGATACAATGACCTAAATGCCAAGTATGAATCACTCAACATAAAGGTTTGATACCTGGAAGGCCACCAAAACAACCAACCCGCACCAAAGATCAATCAACTGCCGGGTAAAGCTGTTCAAAACCCCAAGGATTGTGCGACTGCTCAAGCCATTTTCCTGGATGATGACTATGAGGACTACCTCACTGGGGACAGTGATGATCAAGATGGGGAGGATGTGGATGAATCAATGAAGAATGAGGCCAAATACTATATATCCGAGTATGAACCCAAGCTTACACCCAAAGAGACTGATCGAGTTGATGATCGAGCACTAGTTCGAGAATCACAAACTGACGAACAACTCGAAGTGGAACCCGATGACCTACACGATGGTGTTGATCGGATGATGCATCGAGTAGATATTGAGAAAAGAGATCAGCCTCAACCACCTGCACTGGTAGGAGGGGAGTTGGAGGAAAGGTTCAATGCTGCACTTGACATCCAGTTGGAGGCGCTTGCAGAGCGAATGGCTAAGCGCAAAGCTCCACCACCTAAGCTTTTGACCCCACATGAGCTTCAGCAGGAAGCTGCAAAGGAAGCAGCTAGATTGGAGAATGAGGTTAAGGAGGCTGTCAAGGAGATCGGATTTGAAATTCTGAGAAGTGGAATTTGTTTGGATCCCTAGGTAAGAATTGAGGAAAAACTTGAAGATCCTGGCTCTTTCACATTGCCGTGTTCAATAGGATTTCAGATTTTCAAGAGCTGTTTGTGTGATCTTGGAGCTTCGGTCAGCATTTTGCCGCTTTCAGTTGCTAACAAGCTGGGATTCACCGACTTCAAACCAAGTAAGCAGTATCTGGTTCTAGCTGATACAACGGTAAGACATCCGACTGGCATTTTAGAGAATCTGCCTCTAAGGATTGGGAGACTGGAAGTGCCTACCGACTTCATGATCCTGGATATGGATAAGGAACCGGATGATCCACTGATTCTAGGAAGACCATTCTTGGCAACAGTTGGTGCGGTGATCGAAGTGAAACGAGGCAAGATCAGGATATAACATGGTGAACACCTCAAGATGGAGTTTGAGGTGAAGAAAGGGGTTAAGAGGCCAACCATAGATGGTCAAGCTTTTTCCACCAGGACCAAACAAAGAAAAATGCTA
>NC_025704.1:14922777-14929975 GCF_000633955.1 Camelina sativa
AGAAGTGGAATTTGTTTGGATCCCGAGGTAAGAATTGAGGAAAAACTTGAAGATCCTGGCTCTTTCACATTGCCGTGTTCAATAGGATTTCAGATTTTCAAGAGCTGTTTGTGTGATCTTGGAGCTTCGGTCAGCATTTTGCCGCTTTCAGTTGCTAACAAGCTGGGATTCACCGACTTCAAACCAAGTAAGCAGTATCTGGTTCTAGCTGATACAACGGTAAGACATCCGACTGGCATTTTAGAGAATCTGCCTCTAAGGATTGGGAGACTGGAAGTGCCTACCGACTTCATGATCCTGGATATGGATAAGGAACCGGATGATCCACTGATTCTAGGAAGACCATTCTTGGCAACAGTTGGTGCGGTGATCGAAGTGAAACGAGGCAAGATCAGGATATAACATGNGCTGCTACAACCGGCAGAGACGCCGCCGATGTTCAACAACCCCAAGGAAGAGGAAATGTTCCACATTTCCGACCTGGTGGACGTTTAGCCTCTCTAACCCGATGCACAACTCGATCCACCACCCGACCAGATGCTCGAGTAACCGATCGAGTAAGCCCCCGAGTTCGCTCACCGAGTCCAATGGCGAGTACTGTCCGCCGTTCTCCTCGACGTAGGGACCTGTCTACGTCCAAAAAGACACTTACTTATATAGGAACCCAGATGAGGAAACCCAAGTGGATAGATGGAAATAGGCAAATGGTTGATAACACTGTTCTGCCTATTAGGTGGGTGATAGATGGAGGGCAGTGAAAAGATGGTGAATAGACAAATGGTTGATAACACTGTTCTGTCTATTCGGTAGCAGTGGAAGATGAAAAGATAGATGGTGGAGTGAAGGACGCCACACAGATCTGTGAAAGGATCTATGATAAGTCAAATCTCAGTCTTCAAGGATTCACACACAAGAAGAAGGAGAAAAGGGTGGTTGCTTCTATCTCAGAAGAAAACCTAAGAAAACTCTCATTTTATTTCATAAAAACTTGAAAGGTTACACTGCTGAGAAGGGAACTTATATAATGGTCCAGCAGCGGGGGACCTTCTAGGGTCGAAATTTATTACAAATAAAAGGACTAAACTTGCTAAAAAACAACAGACTCGATTTTAGAACTTAAATAAATAAAAAAGACTCATAAAGACCCAACGGTCGATTCCTGCNTTATATAGGAACCCAGATGAGGAAACCCAAGTGGATAGATGGAAATAGGCAAATGGTTGATAACACTGTTCTGCCTATTAGGTGGGTGATAGATGGAGGGCAGTGAAAAGATGGTGAATAGACAAATGGTTGATAACACTGTTCTGTCTATTCGGTAGCAGTGGAAGATGAAAAGATAGATGGTGGAGTGAAGGACGCCACACAGATCTGTGAAAGGATCTATGATAAGTCAAATCTCAGTCTTCAAGGATTCACACACAAGAAGAAGGAGAAAAGGGTGGTTGCTTCTATCTCAGAAGAAAACCTAAGAAAACTCTCATTTTATTTCATAAAAACTTGAAAGGTTACACTGCTGAGAAGGGAACTTATATAATGGTCCAGCAGCGGGGGACCTTCTAGGGTCGAAATTTATTACAAATAAAAGGACTAAACTTGCTAAAAAACAACAGACTCGATTTTAGAACTTAAATAAATAAAAAAGACTCATAAAGACCCAACGGTCGATTCCTGCAAAACAAGAAAGAACCAACATTTATTATTTGAATTCAAACACTTACCTTGATAATAGCTCTCATGCACGCTCCAGCCCTTCATTGATTGCTTCGGAAATGATGAAAAGAACGGGTTCTTTAATTCCTTGTAGAACTGGCAAAAATGATGCTTGTGGAGTCTTCTCTTTGGAATCTTCTTGTTCAATGAGAGTAATCAGACTTGCAATGGACTTGTTGAATTGTTCCCTTAAGGTCCTTGCTCCCAGCCTTGTCATAGGTTTGTGTATCATTGTTGGCAGAACGGGTTCTTCAGGAATTGGTAGAACGGGTTCTTCAGGAAATGATAGAATGGGTTCTTCGGGAAATGGCAGAACGGGTTCTTCCGGAAGTTTACTATTGATGTCCTCTTCATTCCCTCTCTCTTGAGAAAGTTCTGTCTGCAGAACTATTTCATCTGCATGTAAAGGAGATAAATCAGCAACATTAAAGGTAGGAGAAATGTTCAACTCACCTAGTAGCTCAATTTGTAGGCATTGTCATTGATTTTCTCTAAGACCCGAAATGGTCCATCTCCTCTTGGTGACAGCTTGGACTTCCTCTCCTTGGGAAATCTCTCTTTTCTCATGTGTAACCAGACCCAATCTCCAGGTTCGAACGTCAGCTCTTTGCGGTGCTTATCCGCATGCTCTTTGTTCTTTGCACTCTTCTTCTCAAGATTCTCTTTAACCTTTTGGTGGAGTTTCTTTACAAAATCAGCTTTGGTGACTGCTTCTGCACTATAATAAACAGCTTGGGGCAGAGGTGTGATGTCTAATGGGGTTAGAGGATTAAAACCATAGACAACTTCAACTGGAGAGAATTTGGTACTAGAATGCTTAGCATGATTATAAGCAAATTCAATATAGGGTAAACAGGATAACCAGTTTCGGAGATTCTTACCCACCGTAGCTCTCAAAAGAGTGGAGAGAGTACGATTAACTACCTCAGTTTGGCCATCAGTTTGAGGATGACAAGTGGTGGAGAAGAGTAGCTTAGTTCCTAGCTTTTTCCACAAAGTCTTCCAAAAGTGGCTGAGAAATTTGGTGTCTCGATCTGAAACAATGGTCCTTGGGATTCCATGTAAACGCACAACTTCTTTGAAAAAGAGCTCAGCAGTTTGAGTAGCATCATTTGTCTTGTTACATGGAATGAAATGCGCCATTTTAGAGAACCGGTCCACCACAACAAAGATAGAATCTCGGTTGTTGATCTTAGGCAGTCCTAAAACAAAATCCATAGAAATATCTACCCATGGTAGGTTAGGAATAGGCAAAGGCATATATAAACCATAAGGATGTGACCTGGATTTTGCTTTCAAGCAAGTGATGCACTTTGCACAGAACCTTTCCACATCTCTTTTCAAATGCGGCCAAAAGAAATGTTCCATAAGAACACTTAGAGTTTTATCACGCCCAAAATGTCCCATAAGTCCTCCTCCATGTGCTTCTCCTATTAGCAGCTCTCTCATGGATCCTTGAGGAATGCACAGTCTTTTGTCCTTGAAGAGAAATCCATCATGTTGGTAGTATGACCCATAAGCGGCTTTGCTTGTTTCCTTAAAGGCTTCTTTGAAATCTGGATCCTCCTCATATAGACCTTTGATGTGATCAAATCCCATGACTTTAGCCTCCATTGTAGTGATCAAAGCATGTCTCCTTGATAAAGCATCAGCTACAATGTTCTCTTTGCCCTTCTTGTACTTAATCACATATGGAAATGTCTCCACAAATTCAAGCCACCTTGCATGTCTCTTCTTAAGTGTAGTTTGTCCTCTTAGGTGCTTGAGTGTCTCATGATCTGTATGAATAACAAACTCTTTGGATAACAAATAATGTTGCCAAGTTTCTAGAGATCTTACCAAAGCGTAGAGTTCTTTATCATATGTTAGATAATTAAGTGCAGCTCCACTGAGTTTCTCACTGAAGTATGCTACTGGTTTTCCTCCTTGAGTTAGAACAGCACCTATTCCTGTACCAGAAGCATCACATTCAATTTCAAACATTTTATCAAAGTTAGGAAGTACCAAAATAGGTGCATTTGTTAGGCTATCTTTGAGCAGTTTGAATGCATCCTCTTGTGCTTGAACCCATTTGAATTCCACATTCTTTTTAATCACTAATGTCAAGGGTGCAGCAATGGTACTGAAATTTTTCACAAATCTCCTATAGAAGCTAGCCAGCCCATGGAAGCTCCTAACATGTCCAATGGTTGTTGGAGTTGGCCAGTCTTGTCTAGCTTTGATCTTTTCCTCATCGACCTTTAGTCCCTGAGAACTCACAACAAATCCTAGAAACACAACTTGATCAGTGCAAAACGTGCATTTCTTAAGATTAGCATAGAGATGTTCAGCCTTTAGCGCTTTTATCACCATTTCAAGATGCTTTACGTGATCTGCAAAACTTGTGCTATAAATCAAGATATCATCAAAATAAACAACCACAAACTTACAGATGTACTCCCTTAGGACCTGGTTCATTAACCTCATGAAGGTGCTTGGAGCATTGGTGAGTCCAAATGGCATGACTAACCACTCATATAATCCTTGTTTTGTCTTGAAAGCCGTTTTCCATTCATCACCTTCTTTCATTCTGACTTGATGATAACCACTCCTTAGATCAATTTTAGAAAAGATAGTAGCTCCATTAAGCTCATCTAGCATGTCATCAAGCCTTGGAATAGGATGTCTATATTTGACAGTGATGTTGTTGATTGCTCTGCAGTCTACACACATTCTCCAAGTTCCATCTTTCTTAGGCACTAGAAGAACCGGTACAACACAAGGGCTTAGGCTTTCACGAATGTAGCCTTTTGACATTAGATCACGAACTTGCTTTTCTAGCTCCTTTGCTTCTTCAGGGTTTACGCAGTAGGCTGGTCTGTTAGGCAATGCTGCTCCCGGAACTAGATCAATTTGATGTTTGATTCCTCTTATAGGCGGTAGTCCATATGGTATCTCCTCAGGAAAGACCTCTTTAAACCTTCCTTGTAATTCAAGCACTTCTGGTGGTAAATCATTCTCCTCTTGAACTGAAAACAAACCTTCCTTAAAGATCATTAGTAGCACCTTGTCCTGTGAATTAATTGATTTCAAAACAGTAGAAGGTGTTATGTAAAGATTGGTTTTGTTTGACTTAGCTCCCTTTGACATTGTTTGTTGCATTTCATGCACTTCTTGAGGGGTGAGTGGAGCTAGAGTATGCTTCTTGTTGTTGTGTGAGAAGGTGTAGTAGTTGGTTCGGCCATTGTGTAAAGTCTCCTTATCAAATTGCCATGGCCGTCCTAGAAGAAGGTGGCCAGCTTGCATAGGAACCACATCACACACAACTTGATCTGAATATTTGCCTATGGTGAATGGTATGGTGACTTGCTCGGAGATCCTTAGTTCAGCCTCATCATTGAGCCACTTAAGTCGATATGGATGGGGATGCTTTGTCTTTTGGAGACCTAGCTTATCAACCAAATACTTGCTGGCTACATTAGTACATGAACCACCATCAATGATTAAGCTACATACCTTGGAGTTTATGGAGCAGCGAGAGTGGAAGATATTTTCTCTTTGAATTGTTTCAGGATCAAAAAGAGTGCTAAGAGCCCTCCTTATGACTAGAAGCTCTCCCATCTCAGGATAGTCCACAATATCCTCCTCAGATTCAACACGTTCTTCTTCCTCATCTTGTGATTCATACTCTCCATTGGCTTTAAGGATCATTACTCGCTGGTTTGGGCACTCCCTTGCATAGTGTCCTTTTCCCTGACATTTAAAACAAGTAATATCACGAGCTCTTTGGTTAGTAGGCTTACCTTGCTCTGGTTTGGTTACTTTTGATGCCTTAGGTGCAGCTCTTTTAAATTTCTGGTCCATATCAAGAGATTTTCCCTTGTCTAAAGGTTTTTGAGGTGGTGGTGTCCATGGAGTCTTACTGCGGTTAGTAGAAGCTGCCTTCCTTTTGATGTTTTGTTCAGCTTGGACTGCTAGATGCAACAACTCTTCATGATCATGATATGTCTGTCTTTCCACCTTTCTAGCAATCCGATCATGAAGACCATCTAGAAACTGCGCCATCAAGTTCTCCTAAGACTCTTCTACCTCCAATCTGTTTTTAAGAGATTCAAACTCTTCAAAGTATTACTCAACAGACTTGCTTCCTTGTGAGAGCTTGCAGAACTTCTTTTGTAGCTCCCGGTGGTAATAAGCTGGGACATATCTCTTTCTTAGCTGAAACCTCATATCATCCCAAGTAGTGATTGGTATATGTCTATGCCTCCTCCTTTCAGATACATCTCTGTCCCACCAAGCTAAGGCATTATCTGTAAGTTGAGCAGCAGCTAGGGATACCTTTCTCTGTTCAGAATAGTTGTAGTAGCCAAAGATATGCTCCATACGTCTTTCCCAGTCAATGTAAGCTTCAGGATTAACCTTTCCAGCAAATGTTGGCGGATTGAGTTTAAGATCATAGCCTCCTTCTCTTATGTTGCCTTCATCTCGTCCTCTACCTTGTTGGTAGTGTCTCCTTGGCCTTTGGTGTGGATTAAGATCTTGATATTCTTCCTCTGAATCAGACTGATCTCCATTATCAACCTCATGATTTCCTCTTGGCAAGTTACGAACTGGTGCTCTTGGTGCAGGTGTGGGTTGTTCAATTTGTGTCATGCGATCACCAAGCGTTTGGAGTTGGGTTTGAATAGCTGCAAGCATCTCAGCCATGTTCACCTCTCCTCCTTGTTCTCCCATAGTTCAAATCGTTTCTTTAAAGAGTAAGAAAAGAGATCAAGTGCACAGGAAGTCGAAAAGTCCAAATAAATGACAGATCTAGGATTTGGGAGGGTTTTGGGACAATCAAATAAACAGATCTGAATTTTTTTTTTTTTTTTTTTTTTTTTTTTTTTNTCTAAGAAGACAAACAGTCAAATAGAGCAAAACTCACGAAAATAACAGATATAAAAGTACAAAAACGAACTGAAACAAACACAAACTGAAATAGACACAAACTGAAGCAAACTAAGGGAAACAAACTGAAACAAAAGGATAGATAAAACCTGATTTGGAGCGTTTAGCTCTGATACCAGATGATATAGGAACCCAGATGAGGGAACCCAAGTGGATAGATGGAAATAGGCAAATGGTTGATAACACTGTTCTGCCTATTCGGTGGGTGATAGATGGAGGGCAGTGAAAAGATGGTGAATAGACAAATGGTTGATAACACTGTTCTGTCTATTCGGTAGCAGTGGAAGATGAAGAGATAGATGGTGGAGTGAAGGACGCCACACAGATCTGTGAAAGGATCTATGATAAGTCAAATCTCAGTCTTCAAGGATTCACACACAAGAAGAAGGAGAAAAGGGTGGTTGCTTCTATCTCAGAAGAAAACCTAAGAAAACTCTCATTTTATTTCATAAAAACTTGAAAGGTTACACTGCTGAGAAGGGAACTTATATAATGGTCCAGCAGCGGGGGACCTTCTAGGGTCGAAATTTATTACAAATAAAAGGACTAAACTTGC
>NC_025704.1:14931148-14932488 GCF_000633955.1 Camelina sativa
GATTCCTGCAAAACAAGAAAGAACCAACATTTATTATTTGAATTCAAACACTTACCTTGATAATAGCTCTCATGCACGCTCCAGCCCTTCATTGATTGCTTCGGAAATGATGAAAAGAACGGGTTCTTTAATTCCTTGTAGAACTGGCAAAAATGATGCTTGTGGAGTCTTCTCTTTGGAATCTTCTAGTTCAATGAGAGTAATCAGACTTGCAATGGACTTGTTGAATTGTTCCCTTAAGGTCCTTGCTCCCAGCCTTGTCATAGGTTTGTGTATCATTGTTGGCAGAATGGGTTCTTCAAGATTGGTAGAACTGGTTCTTCAGGAAATGATAGAATGGGTTCTTCGGGAAATGGCAGAACGGGTTCTTCCGGAAGTTTACTATTGATGTCCTCATCACTTACCGACCCTATGGAGGTCGATTCTGATGCTGGAGGAGAAGAACAAGGTGAGATCCAAACCTCTCGATCAAGGAGTAGAGCCGCAATTGCAAGGGGGANATGCAAGGGGGAAAAGACCGGCTTCGGAGAAAGCTGAGAAGGTGGTTGAGAGAGTAGTGGTTGAAGAAGATCAACACGCTGAGGAGGAGGAAATAGAAAGAACACTTAGTATTCGATTACCCCCATCCTTAGGAACTTTCGTATTTCATTTCTTGCATTTTCCTTACTTACTCGACCACTTACCCGATCAGGTACACGATAACCTGCATCGAGTAATTCCTCGAGCTGTTCATAGTTCACTTGCATACTCGATCACCCCACTCGATCCTGTACTCGATTGCTTGCATCGAGTTCTTAGGTCGTGTGGTTTATTTGTCTATATTCTTTTACCCTGTTTATATTACGACTTTTAGAACCAAACCCCTTATTGCTTGGCTTGACTTGCTTGATTCTGACTGCATCCTATCTGCTAGCAAAACACAACCATTTGGATTGATAACCCTTTATACTACAACTGCATAGGGAATTGATACCCTTGGTGAAAACTAGTCTATCAAATGGGTAGACTCTTTAGTAACCCGCCTAGAACCTGATGATCAGCCTTCACTAGCTGACATACATCGCACCTCGCGACTGAAACAAGATCTTTTTGGTGTGGTGAATGATGAATGATGATGAATGTATGCAATGGTGAGATGTGAATGGATAGATGGATGGGTGTTTCAATTCCCCTTATGCTGTTGCAGTATAAGAGGTATCAATCCTAAATGAGTGTTTGTGAACAATTAAGATATGTATATGAATCTAAGTTAAGCCAAATGCAAAGATTGTTTGTCACTACAATCCTAAGATGAAAATGTAAAGATGCAGAAAGTAAAACTACAAGAACTAAGAACTAAA
>NC_025704.1:14933922-14953035 GCF_000633955.1 Camelina sativa
TGGCAGGTCAAGCTGGCTTCTCTCGTGCATTCTCCACTCGGTCAAGTCCTCCTCAGCACACGGTCGAGTGTCTGGTCGAGTGTGCGGTCGAGTTAGACTCTGGACCTTGTTGTTTCAGCCTTAACTCTCTTGCTTTCCCTTCATGGTTGCTTCACTTCTCCTCAGCATTGCTTCCAAGCTTCTTAAGCTCCAAAATCACCTGAATATGCATGAAAGGATGCAAATGCAATGCATCTAAACTATAATGCATTATTAGTGCTAAAGCTACACAATAATGGCCTAAATGGATAGCAAAAGATGCAAAAGATGTGAATAAACTAAGGGAAAACCAGGTAAAATATATGAACATCAGCGACCCAACTAGCTACATCCTTCTTCATCCCGACCCAGTGATAGTACCTCTTGAGATCATGGTACATCTTAGTCGCTCCTGGATGAATAGAAAACTTGCTCGCATGAGCCTCTCTCAGGATCTCCTGCCTCAACTCCTCATCCTTGGGCACAAAATCCGACCGTGCACCAAAATAGTACCATTAGCTGAGACCTGATACTCTGAATCAACATCGTTAGAGGCATTCACCAGCCCTAAATCCTTCTCCTGAGGCAACCGCACCCTGCTTAGAAGATCTGCTCTATTAACCACCTCCAAACCCAACGGTTCCTGAGAAGCAGCACACAACCTCAATGCACTGATCTCTCCTACTAGAGACTCCATCTCCTGCTCCTGAGCCGAAGCTACCCTCTTCCGATTCAGAGCATCTGCAACCGTGTTAGCCATAACTGGGTGATAATCTATCTCCAAATCATAATCTGCCACAAGCTCCATCCACCACCTTTGTCTTACATTCAGCTCAAGCTGAGTGAATATATACTTCAGGCTGAGTGAATATATACTTCAGGCCCTTATGATCTGTAAATACCTACACCTTTGCACCATAAAGATAAGATCTCTAAATCTTCAGGCAAAAACTACAGCAGCCATCTCCAAATCATGAGTAGGATAATTGCCCTCATGCTTCCGCAACTGCCGCAAAGCGTAGGCAATCACCTTCCCATGCTGCATCAACACACACCCCCAAACCAACTCTAAATGCATTAGTATAAACCACATAGGGCTCTTCCTGCTCTGGCAAAGCCAACACTAGCGTAGTAGTCAACATCTCCTTAAGGCTTGCAAAGCCCTCCTCACACTCCTGTGACAAAAAAAAAGGAACATCCTTCCCTGTCAACTAAGTCATCGGGCGTGTCCTACTCGCAAAGCCCTGCACAAATCTCCTGTAGTAACCTGCCAAACCAAGGAACTCATAAAACCCATACCTCGTCCTTCTTCTACTCTTACAACACCGACGCTCCCCACGGTGAAGTTATAGGACAAAGAATCCCATGCTCAACAAATCCTATGGTTACTTCCTCAGCTCTACTAAACTAATAATCAAATATGCCAACATCAACTCGCCGCCACCTGAAAATCACCAATCAAAGATCCTTGAGAACTGATCATCTCATCTGTGACCACTCTTAAGGTCATCCATTAAACTTTTCGCCTCTCCGGCAATTCACATCCCCCTTCCAAAAATAGACAAGTCCTAACTATTCACCGAACTTTCTATTTATGGAAACTTTCCTTTTCTGGAACTTTCTATTTTTTCTTTGCAACGACACTTTCCATAAATAGCAAAACTCTAACTCCCTCAACACTTTCCATATTTAAAATCACATAATCCCTTAACCTATTCCACATCAAGTTCATAAGAACTAATCATCTTATTAATTCTTCTCCAACAACATTGTCAGTAAATCTGCAATACGGTCATCTCGGTCTGAGCAAAACCTGTCACCACACTCACAGCACCCGCTGGACCTCCAGCAATACCAGTAAGCACATCGGCCAAACAACTAAAATCCAAGATTAGACCACCATCAATTCTCGAGGTCTACATTCCATTGTTATGTTTATACTCACGTCCTAGGCATTGCTTGCTCCAAACTCCTCCACCCNCAAACCAACTCTAAATGCATTAGTATAAACCACATAGGGCTCTTCCTGCTCTGGCAAAGCCAACACTAGCGTAGTAGTCAACATCTCCTTAAGGCTTGCAAAGCCCTCCTCACACTCCTGTGACAAAAAAAAAGGAACATCCTTCCCTGTCAACTAAGTCATCGGGCGTGTCCTACTCGCAAAGCCCTGCACAAATCTCCTGTAGTAACCTGCCAAACCAAGGAACTCATAAAACCCATACCTCGTCCTTCTTCTACTCTTACAACACCGACGCTCCCCACGGTGAAGTTATAGGACAAAGAATCCCATGCTCAACAAATCCTATGGTTACTTCCTCAGCTCTACTAAACTAATAATCAAATATGCCAACATCAACTCGCCGCCACCTGAAAATCACCAATCAAAGATCCTTGAGAACTGATCATCTCATCTGTGACCACTCTTAAGGTCATCCATTAAACTTTTCGCCTCTCCGGCAATTCACATCCCCCTTCCAAAAATAGACAAGTCCTAACTATTCACCGAACTTTCTATTTATGGAAACTTTCCTTTTCTGGAACTTTCTATTTTTTCTTTGCAACGACACTTTCCATAAATAGCAAAACTCTAACTCCCTCAACACTTTCCATATTTAAAATCACATAATCCCTTAACCTATTCCACATCAAGTTCATAAGAACTAATCATCTTATTAATTCTTCTCCAACAACATTGTCAGTAAATCTGCAATACGGTCATCTCGGTCTGAGCAAAACCTGTCACCACACTCACAGCACCCGCTGGACCTCCAGCAATACCAGTAAGCACATCGGCCAAACAACTAAAATCCAAGATTAGACCACCATCAATTCTCGAGGTCTACATTCCATTGTTATGTTTATACTCACGTCCTAGGCATTGCTTGCTCCAAACTCCTCCACCCTTAGGTCGCAACCTTCGGGCCCTACCGATCTCACTCTCAGACTCGCGTCTTCAAGTTATACCGTCTCACTCTTGGACCACAATCCTCAAGATCTCGGTATCAGAGGAACTACTCATCCTCTCAGGGAAACATCATCAATATCCCTAACGACTATAAACATCTCTCTACAAAAAGTACCTCCCGTGGTCCGAGTATAACATTGCAATGTTACACCTGCCCACTCAACTTCTNAAAAAAAAAGGAACATCCTTCCCTGTCAACTAAGTCATCGGGCGTGTCCTACTCGCAAAGCCCTGCACAAATCTCCTGTAGTAACCTGCCAAACCAAGGAACTCATAAAACCCATACCTCGTCCTTCTTCTACTCTTACAACACCGACGCTCCCCACGGTGAAGTTATAGGACAAAGAATCCCATGCTCAACAAATCCTATGGTTACTTCCTCAGCTCTACTAAACTAATAATCAAATATGCCAACATCAACTCGCCGCCACCTGAAAATCACCAATCAAAGATCCTTGAGAACTGATCATCTCATCTGTGACCACTCTTAAGGTCATCCATTAAACTTTTCGCCTCTCCGGCAATTCACATCCCCCTTCCAAAAATAGACAAGTCCTAACTATTCACCGAACTTTCTATTTATGGAAACTTTCCTTTTCTGGAACTTTCTATTTTTTCTTTGCAACGACACTTTCCATAAATAGCAAAACTCTAACTCCCTCAACACTTTCCATATTTAAAATCACATAATCCCTTAACCTATTCCACATCAAGTTCATAAGAACTAATCATCTTATTAATTCTTCTCCAACAACATTGTCAGTAAATCTGCAATACGGTCATCTCGGTCTGAGCAAAACCTGTCACCACACTCACAGCACCCGCTGGACCTCCAGCAATACCAGTAAGCACATCGGCCAAACAACTAAAATCCAAGATTAGACCACCATCAATTCTCGAGGTCTACATTCCATTGTTATGTTTATACTCACGTCCTAGGCATTGCTTGCTCCAAACTCCTCCACCCTTAGGTCGCAACCTTCGGGCCCTACCGATCTCACTCTCAGACTCGCGTCTTCAAGTTATACCGTCTCACTCTTGGACCACAATCCTCAAGATCTCGGTATCAGAGGAACTACTCATCCTCTCAGGGAAACATCATCAATATCCCTAACGACTATAAACATCTCTCTACAAAAAGTACCTCCCGTGGTCCGAGTATAACATTGCAATGTTACACCTGCCCACTCAACTTCTAATATCCAACTGGGTTAACCACCAAAACAAGAAATATATGCTCCAACTGCATATGTCCACCTATCTGCCTCTCTAGGCCCGATANGAATCCCATGCTCAACAAATCCTATGGTTACTTCCTCAGCTCTACTAAACTAATAATCAAATATGCCAACATCAACTCGCCGCCACCTGAAAATCACCAATCAAAGATCCTTGAGAACTGATCATCTCATCTGTGACCACTCTTAAGGTCATCCATTAAACTTTTCGCCTCTCCGGCAATTCACATCCCCCTTCCAAAAATAGACAAGTCCTAACTATTCACCGAACTTTCTATTTATGGAAACTTTCCTTTTCTGGAACTTTCTATTTTTTCTTTGCAACGACACTTTCCATAAATAGCAAAACTCTAACTCCCTCAACACTTTCCATATTTAAAATCACATAATCCCTTAACCTATTCCACATCAAGTTCATAAGAACTAATCATCTTATTAATTCTTCTCCAACAACATTGTCAGTAAATCTGCAATACGGTCATCTCGGTCTGAGCAAAACCTGTCACCACACTCACAGCACCCGCTGGACCTCCAGCAATACCAGTAAGCACATCGGCCAAACAACTAAAATCCAAGATTAGACCACCATCAATTCTCGAGGTCTACATTCCATTGTTATGTTTATACTCACGTCCTAGGCATTGCTTGCTCCAAACTCCTCCACCCTTAGGTCGCAACCTTCGGGCCCTACCGATCTCACTCTCAGACTCGCGTCTTCAAGTTATACCGTCTCACTCTTGGACCACAATCCTCAAGATCTCGGTATCAGAGGAACTACTCATCCTCTCAGGGAAACATCATCAATATCCCTAACGACTATAAACATCTCTCTACAAAAAGTACCTCCCGTGGTCCGAGTATAACATTGCAATGTTACACCTGCCCACTCAACTTCTAATATCCAACTGGGTTAACCACCAAAACAAGAAATATATGCTCCAACTGCATATGTCCACCTATCTGCCTCTCTAGGCCCGATACCTCTTGAGAATAATCTCATACCGGTCATCTACAACTGCTCCATCCTCTTAAGATAAGATGAAAACTCCTCAACATTCGCAGCCCTCGGCTGCACCCCGCCACATGCGGTACAACTGGAGCCTGCACTGGTACCCCTCTCGGTAACCGCTCCAACAGCACGCCAACAGATCCGCCAAGCGATCATCTCGACCCTGGGCTCTACCTGCTTCAACCCCACACCTGGGTTCCCAGCACCCACGGCACGCTCACCGGCTAACCCTCTCTTGTCCCTCCTGATATGCTTGCAACCCTCTAACGTACCTCCTCGTGAAACTCTGGACCACCCACTTGCTGGCCTCGAGACCCGCCCGACCATGACCACGACCACGTCCCCGTCCATGACCAACAACTCAAACACCTTTAACCAATGCACTTCCAAGAACAGAGGCTAACAAGTAATCTTAACATAACACAAAAACACAAACTCACTGTGGAATCACACTGTAGGCTCGAAGTGGATGTTCTAGGACTCCATGCCACACACAATTGACTAACTCACATAATCAATCAAAGCATGCAAATCTCAAACATCTACAGCAAAAAGCCTAGTGAACCCAAACCTAGAACCGTAAGGGCTCTGATACCAAACTGAAATGACCCGAACCGCTTTTTTTTTAAATAATAAATAATAATAATAATAATAATAATAATAATAATAATAATAATAATAATAATAATAATAAATATTCTACAACTAATGGTNAATAATAATAATAATAATAGTAATAATAATAATAATAATAATAATAATAATAATAATAAATAAACTACAACTAGTGGTCTCATACCCACTAGCCTCCTAACCACAATCACAAACAACAGTGGAAATAACCTCTAATAATAATCCAATAATTATAACATAACAATATCCAAAATTCAACCAACAGGAATCACAGAACCAACATCCTAGCAATGTTTCTAATGACCCAACTCTAGCAATCTAGCAATGCCAGACAACATCCAATCAAGTCCCTAGAACATCCTCCTCTTCATTTTCTTGATTCCACGATCACACTTTGTCTTTACCTGCACCACAAACACAAATTGAGATGCATGAGTATTTTATAAAAATCCAGTGAGGCAATCCTCCAATCTACTGGGCTATACACACAAGCAACTGTAATTCCAATGTTCCAAACAATCAACAAACAAAGCATACAAACCAGGAAAACAAACACCGTCTCGCTGGAAGGGAGGTGTCGACCGACACCAGCCAAGTGTTGAGCGACACTGGCTCTTGGTCTCGACTGACACTACCCCACAGTGTCGATCGATGCCGCTTCACTGGTGTCGATCGACACTACCTCTGTAACCGCAATCCTCACGAAGCCGAGAGTCGAATCTCACTCTCAAACTCCACCAAATCGTCCAATACTCAAAACCCAAGCCATATACATCCGTAGGAACCTGTAGCAATCAATCCCAGCAAGAAAAACACACAAACACAGCAACAAACAAGCAAGAACAAGGAATCATAGACTTAGATCAGCCATGGTCAAGAACTCACCTCTTTGCAGGAAGTTTCTGACCAACAATGATGAATCTCACACTCCTAGCAAGCTTCCCACACGTTCCTAGCCTTGGATCCTCACTCCCACAACAAGATCTCTCCCAGAAAGCCTTGAAATCTCACAAAAACTCACAATAACTCAAGAACAAACTTTTCTCTTCTTTTCTCTTTGTTTTCAGCGGCGACACAACAACAAAACACGACCCTAGATCGTTTTTCTCACTTAATAGTCCGGTTATGTGGTTTTCCTTAAACCAAACCGTCCAAAATTGCCAATTAAAATAATCTGGTCGAACCAGACAGAATTGGTATCGACCGGCACTACCATGGTGACGATTGTCACCCTCCCCCAAAACGCACAGTTTTGGTTTGCGGGTGTTACACCTCTGCAGAATCCCATGATGCAATACATAGCGTGATTACTAGTTGCAATTAGTTTAAATTCCATTATCGTGGACGATACTTAGTTAAATAAAATTTTGTTTTTTACTTTTATTTCAGACTGAAGACATGTAGAGAATTGTGAGAAATTTTAATGCATCCATTTCGTCTTATATAGAGGGAGATAGCTAGGACGCGTACCATAGGTAGGTGAGGTCTTTTGCCTTCTAATGACTTTTTGATTTATTAATTGGACTAAATTAACAAACTGGAATTATTCAACGCTTCTTGTTTTGGCGCTATTATAAAATCGTTTAAACTAAGACCAATTACAATCTATTGCGTTAAGTCTTTAATTAAACACAAAAGAAGTATTTTAAAATATATTACGTATAACATACACATAGTATCAATAAAGCTGAAAGTATTATTTTCAAAGACTCACTAACGTGATCAGTTTCGAGAGGTCTAGGTAGCTCAAATAAACCGAGTACGAGGTCAGCCGACACAACAATTAAAATAGCATTGGTTATTAAAATATGAATGATATAATTAAAGTTACTTTCAAAAGTATTTCTGATGATACATCATGTTAAGTTTGATATAATTCATATTATCTATATATACTCTCCACCTACTCTCTAAAAACCTAAACCTAGTTTTTAGCTGCCGCCTCTCCGGTTGCCCTCCCGGCACCGGAGAGAGCTTTTGTTCCCCTCTTTTCTTAGCTGCTTCTACTGTCATCGTCGCCCTCTGTGAGGTGGTCCTTCGTCTCCGTTCTGGTTCTCTTGTTGGTGGTTTCCGGCGATGTCTCGGCGCGTGAAGCGGAGTCTTCTTTGGGAGGTGTCTTCTAGTGAAGGCTCGACGGACTTGCTTGAGGACGGCAGCGTTTGTTCGTGGCTGGATTTGCCAGATCTGGGTGGAAGACTTTGTGTGTTGGGACTCGCCGAAGGGTTTGTTGGCTTTGGTGAGAAGTGAGAGCCGCGGCTTCTCTTCGGTGAGCTCCGGTGGTTAGATCTGGTGTTTCTCTCACTGGATCTTGACTTCTCTCCGTTCAGTCGAGGCGTTACTTCTCAGTTGGGGTTGGCTTCTTTGACAGGTAAGATTGGACGGTTCTTCATTGTGGGTCTTGGATCTACAATGGGAAGGCAGTGGTGGGTGGTTTGCATCTCCGGCAACAGAGGCGTGGTTTGTCTTCCTCTGATGCAACTGTGGCTTCGGTTTGGATGGTCGGGAAGCTTCTAGATCAAGCCGCGTTTGGTCGCGGTGGAGCTTTTCCCTTGGTTCACCCATCCGCCAGAAGCTGCGGTTGCGGCGGAAGTCGGAGGAGGGCAGGAGGGTATTGTTGCATTGTTGCGGTGGTTAACCTAGATGTTTGACATCCTTAGGGGCTATCATGGGATCCGGTTTATGGAAGATGGATTGAGCCATCATCCTCTGTAAATCGCCATGACTTTGTGTCCACCAGACCGGATTGAAGCAAACCTACCTGGAGGTTGCGGTGGTTGCCGGAGCTGGAAGAGGCGTGTTAGATCTGAGTGAGCGGGTTGCTAGGCACGGGACCTGTCTTCGCGGAGCCTGTCATTGGTGGTTTGAGCTTGTCGGAGGATCTGTAGCGGGTCAAGCGGTACTCCGGAGAAGAACCTGAGACAGAGTTTGGTTGCGGATGTCAAGGGTTTCGATTTGGTGTATCCGCCGCAAAGCCGTGGATCCTGCAACCACCGGCGTTCCTGTTCAAGCTTCTGTTTCAGGTCATTCAGCAGGATCCGATCGTTTTTCCGGCGAAGGCATCGACCGCCGTTTTCTCCTTTTTGTAACTGCTGGACCTTTGTAATTAGTTCCAAGGCCGAGCCCATTAGTGGGAGGCCCATTTTCATTATTAATATTAATAGAAAAGTTTTAAAAATATATATATATATATATATATTATCTATATATTTTTTAAAAAAAACATTAGTAATAAAATCTATTTTTTCGTCAAAAAATGATGTTGTTATATTGATGATTGAATGAAGCCAATTGGTTTTGAAGCCATATAGACGGTGAAAAACAAGTTAAGTAAAAGTTAGAAGAAATACAACCAAATTTGGCAAGCAAATGAGCTACATTATTACAACATTTTTTTGTGAAAGTAAACTGGATTTCCTTAAATTTCTTGGCCCATTCTCGAATGTCTTGTAAAATGTTCTCCAGGGAGATATCGCCATCTTTGTTGGTTAAAATTCTTGTCAGTATCTCAGAATCTCCATCAAAATAAACTGAAGTAATTTCTCTTATCCATATTTGTTGTATTGCCGTTAAGAACGCCTTTGCTTCAGCTTCTAGAGGTGATGATGTTATCCCAAGAACCATAGCACCCCACCCATTACTTGTTCCATTCTTGTCTCGAAGGATCCACCCTGCTTTTGCCTTTGAAGTAATATGATCATATGCTGCATCGTAGTTACATTTTAACGAAGTTGTAATAGGACGGTTCCATGTGTGATTTGAATTGTGAGGTGATTGTGGTTGATGATGATTTGAAAGAGTATTATGAATGTTCCAGTCTGCAACGTCACTTTTGGCTCGTAATAGTACTATAATTGGTTTGTCTTGTATAAAACTTCCAAATGTGCCAAAGTAACCAAAAAGGTAGATGTTTTGTTCTTGTCAGGGGATCACTCAAGTAAGCTGAATCCAAGAAAGCGGCAATGAACTGTTCACTGGTGAACGTTGGAGGAAGCAATAAATGAATTGGGATATTTGAGAGTTCCCAGATTTCTTTAGCATATGTACACTGGAAGAGGATGTGATCTATTGTCTCATCTGCTTTGAAACATCTTGGACAAATGGGATCCAAATTCATGCCTCGAGTATTCAATTTGGTGATAGATGGGAGAGATTGAGAAATAATACGCAAGAGAAAATGTTATCTTTTTGGCAGAATCTTCAGTTTCCAAATCTTTGTTTTGAGAGTCACTGAGCCATGAGGGATGTCTGGTTGTGCTAATTATCATGATGATGCATATTAAGCCAATATCCAGAACGAACAGAGTATTCCCCTGATTTATTATAATGCCAAATAAGTTTGTCTTGGGAAATTGATTTTGCCAAATATATTTTGTGGATCTCTTGGTGATCAGAGAAAGTAATGTGTTCGGATAACTTTTCTGGTGACCTAATACAGTAGGATCCCGTATCAAAAATCAACTGTGACATGTTCAGAATATTGTCTTGGTGTATGCTTGTTACAGGTCTTGGAGGATGTGCTGAGATAACATTATCAATGTTCACTCAAGCTGTGTTTCCATCTCCAATGATGAATCTTGAACCTTTTTTATTAACTCTAATCCTTCCAGAATAGAAGCCCAACCATAAGATTGATTGAGTCGTTTTTTTGCATCTAAGATTGAACAAACTCTATAGTATCTAGCTTTCATGAATTTTGCAAAAAGGCTGTCACGATAGCGGATTAAACGCCATACTTGTTTGGCAAGTAAAGCATCATTGAACTTAGATAAGTTTTTGAATCCTAGACCACCTTCTTTCTTTGAAAACTGCAAGCGCTCCCATGCTATCCAAGGTATTCCTCTTTCTGCATTTCCTTTTTCCCACCAAAATCTTTGTAAAACTGAATCAATTTCTGATATAATCCCTATAGGTAGTTTAAAGCATGTCATTGAATAGACATGCATTGCTAAAGCTACCGATTTCAACATTATTTCTTTTCCTGCTGATGACAATTTTTTTTGTGCTCCATGATGCAGTTCTTTGCTTTACTCGGTCTATAATGTAGGAGAACATTTCTTTCTTTTTCCTTCCAAACTGTTCTGGTAGCCCCATATATTTTCCTCCTCCACCGTTGTTTGGTATCTCCATAATCATTTTTAATATGTTCTGTGTTTGGCCATGAACTCGTGACCCGAAAGTGATTACAGATTTTGATGTGTTGATTTTTTGTCCAGAGTAGTATTCATATACATCAAAAGCTTCTTTGATTGCTTTACAATTCCGTGAGTTTGCTTGTCAAAGAATTCTCTGCAAATTGTAGATGAGTAACTGCAGGGACTCCATTTCCAATCTTAATTCCACATATATCACCGGATTGGACTCTTGTTGATGCACTAGAGCTCGCTGCCTCGTTAAAACCTCTTTGGTAAACCCATTGGGACAAACCCAAAGTAGGAAAAAGAGTACAGCTCCTTCTAATTACTTAGGTGGAATCTTCTAGTTCTTCCAATTTGACCCGAAACCGATCGATCTAGCCATGAGCAGGTTGAAGAGAGCTCTAACAGGCCTTGGAGGGGCGTCTTCACACTAGCGTGATGGTGAAGACACGCGAATCAAGCTTCCCAAAGCTGGTTGCGACTCAAGGCTCTTCGATGGTGATGCTAGCCATGAGCCATTGGTGTGAAGGTTGGAGCTTGGCTTGAAATGTCTGTTAGGTGTCTTGTCTTGCTCCTCCTTGATAATCCTTGGGGACTCGTTGGTGCCTCACATCACTAGGAAGTCCGGTCTCAAGTTATCCCATGAGTGGTACAAGTGGCCGAGATCTGTCCGAGAGACGTCCAAGAGATGCGAGTGTTCATGGCCGAGTGATCGATCCCGTGCTCGGGAACTTGGTACGGGCGTCTACCGGTGGTCAGAAACGGTACAGACGACTGATAAGGACGGCTGGTACGGATGGCCGGTGATGCGAGCGTTGGACGATGATACACGGAAGATGATACGTGCGCTAGACAGTGATACGCAAATGTGGCTGGACGATCGGACGTCACGCGAACGGTACGACCGATGGCTCGATCGGTGGATCGGTCGTGACGTGCAAATGGTACCTCGTCAAAACAAAAATGAATATTCGTTAGTGTAACGCGTCTAAAGCTGGCAGATAAGATATTTCTTTGGACAAGACAAAGATTGAGGACAGCAAGGCAAAAAAATCTTATGACTAATCAAAAGTAAAAGCAAAAGCAAAAGAACACTACAAGACAAACTTTTTGGGACCACAAACACAAAATGAAAAGCAACACTCTACTTTATGGATCTATCAATTCCTAAGCAAGAACGACGATTAACAAACTCAGAAACAAGATAAATAATATGAACGCTAAACAACCTAAACAAATGCCTAACAACACAACACATGCACCAAATTAAAGTAAAAGACCAACAAAACATGTGGAAACGAGATAAAGCTTACACGACTAACACAAATGCTCAAGATCCAAACTTTGACCAAAAGAGATGAGTTTCTAGGTTAGAAAGACACAACCTTCAAGCTAGGAGCTTTGAGCTGTGATACCAACTGATGTGAGCACCGGACGGCCTAAAGCCTCGGACGGAGTTCTACTTCGCGTGACGGACGGAAAGGCAAGTACTTTTCTCGGACAAAGGTGGTGGGATGAGAGTAGAGTGCGGATGAGTTGCGGAGACGAGATTTGAGGACGAACGGATGAGGGATTCGTGAGTTGCACGGTAGCCTCGGTCTTGTTCGCTTGGACGAATCGATGCGGATGGACCGATACGACACGGGGAGCGACTTGTGGGACGAGAGTGATTTCACGAGGTGGAACGAGGGGGATCGATGCAACGACACAAGAGAGATGGCTCAGCTCGTGATACGGTCGAACTAGGGGATTACGAACCCGGTTCGTGAATCTCCTAGGGTTTCTCAAGAGCCAAGTCCCGGACTTGGGCTAAGGAGAGAGGCGAGACAAGGAACAAAGATTCTCTCTTTGGAAATTTAATTCAATCTTCAAGTATCCGTTTTACAATGAGGGTTTAGGCCTTTATATAGGGAGGCTTACATAAGGAGACACTTAACCCTAGAAAAAATGGCCATGATCTAAACCACACACATGGACAAAAAGCAAAAGCAAAAGTAATTCAAAGGCAAAGACCATCCAACGGTCATAAGAGGGTTCAAGAAGAAATTCAAAGGAAGGAAGGGAAAGAGATAGGATTGCCACGTCATTGGCTGGACGCGGTGATAGGATCTTCACTTCCTTGGCTCCTAAGCATTTCAATGAATGTTTCCAAGTCATGAGCCAAGCGGGAACAAAGTGGAGATGCACTAGAGCTCGCTGCCTCGTTAAAACCTCTTTGGTAAACCCATCGGGACAAACCCAAAGTAGGAAAAGAATACAGCTCCTTCTAATGACTTAGGGGTGTCTTCACACTAGTGTGATTGTGAAGACACGCGAATCAAGCTTCCCAAAGCTGGTCGTGACTCAAGGTTCTTCGATGGTGATGCTAGCCATGAGCCATTCGTGTGAAGGTTGGAGCTTGGCTTGAAATGTCCGTTAGGTGTCTTGTCTTGCTCCTCCTTGATGATCCTTGGGGACTCGTTGGTGCCGCACATCACTAAGAAGTCTGGTCTCAAGTTGTCCTGCGAGTGGTACGAGTGGCCGAGATCTGTCCGAGAGACGTCCGAGAGATGTGAGTGTTCATGGCCGAGTGATCGATCCCGTGCTCACATCACTTGTTTTGATCAAATGACTCATGATGTCCGCACAAAGGATGAATAAATACGGCGAAAGAGTAACTAACCGTATTCCCCTTTCAGGAATGATCATTCCGTGTGGTGCACCATTGATAAGGACAGAGTAACTAACCGATCGAACTGCTGCCATTATCCAGTTGATCCAATTTTCAGAAAAACCAAACAAATGCATCGTGACTTCCAAAAAGTTCCATTCTACTCTATCATAGGCCTTACTAACGTTTATAAACGTTGAGTCGTTTTTTTTTTGTCAACAAACGTTGAGTCTCTTGATCATAATTAACTATTTATAAGAAAAAAAAATATTATAATGTTTAAAAGGAAAGATTGTGTTACTTATTGTGACATTTCGTTTGACTTTTTTTTCTTAAGATCTTGTTTTAATTATAAACACATATTTTCTACTTCTGATTTTTTTTAGAGAAATACCCTTAAATAGCACTAATCTAAGTTTTTTTTCCAAACCTAGCACATATTCTCAAATTTTTCAAAATTAGCATTTGTGATTAAAAAAAAATCAATTATAGTTTTTATTCATCAACTTATCGTTTAGTATACTTACAATTTTCATAGTTTCAGGTGAAGCTTACGGACGGCGAAGGTTCCGGCAAAGCTTGCAGCGGCTGACGAAGCTTCAGGAAGGATTATAATGGGGGGNGCGTTAGTCACCTTTTCTTCTCTGTTGCTGAGACCACCATTGGAGCTTCTCAAGGTGAAGGAGGAAGTACAAACAGAGACGTTGTGCTGGATGAAGGAGGTAAACAAGAACTTCAAGCTTCTCCAGTCGATGCTCTTGAAGATTTCTGATTTCTCTTCTGCTCAGATCCTTGTGATTCATCTTCTAGGTTTCCTCAATTCTTGCTCCGTTACAGATGCCGTTCATGATTTCATCGGTCATAGCTGTCAAGAAGTTGCCTCTAAGGTTGATTTAGCTATGGAAGTACCCCTTTCAGATTTGGATTGGTACTTGAGGCTTACCCCTTTTTTATCATGTTTAAATCTGGAGTATATTGGTTTGAATTTGACTTGCTGAGCTTAGCCAAGTCTTATGAGTGGTGGCTTGCATTTTTTGGTATTGGAATCTGTACAGTGAATGAAATTGAAAACATGGGTAATCTTCATCGTTTGTGGGTTCAGCTATGCCTCCGTTTGCTTCTGATTTGTGTTTTTTTTATATGTTCATCCTACTTCATTGTGATCTTGGATCTCAGTTTAAGGTGTCAATCATATTTGCAACTTGTAGAATCTACAAGCTAATAGTTATATTCATGAGTTTGATACAATTATTCAAATACATACAAACTGCAAATCCAAAGTTGGCTACATAGGTGTGTTGGTTTAAGACATTTAGGAATACCTTCATAAATCACAGAGACTGTCTTCCTAAACAATATGAAATCCTTCCTAAATTTAAAGAAATGAGATTTGACCCATCTTTTATTAATATTTTGCTTCAGTATAACACATATTACTCCATTTAGTGAGGAATATTGATATTATTTTGTGTTCATCATGAAATTATATATATATATATATATATATATATATATATGAGTAATAATTTGATTTTGTATCTTTCTAAATTTTTATGAAGACTATCCTGAATTTTAAAGTGTCATTCCTAAATATTACAGAATCCTTCCTAAATTTAAATAAATATATTTTTAACTCTATTTTTGATGTTTTACCTCAATATGTCAAAGATTACTCCATTACTAAGGGGTATTGTGCCATATCAAGGTATTTTACCAATATCTAGACTTTTATGAATGTCATCATGAAATCCAAACTCTTTATAAAGGTCATCATGAAGTTCAAAGTATCCTTCCTGAACTTCATATAATCCTTCATGAATTTTCAAAGAATCCTTGAAATTAAAGAGAACATGTAGCAAATTCAGTCGCGTTATAGTATTCTTGTGATCCATCATCCACAACTATTGTAACCTAGATTAGCCTACAGTATAATGGAACCTATCTCCTTTGTATAGGTATCAGCTTCAACAATAAAAAGAGAAAGAATTACTCAAATGTTATCCAAAAGTTGGTTTATTACTCATATCTATAAATCTTTTGAAAATTACTAGAATGTTTACTGCCCTGGGTGTAATTACAATTTACCCCTTGGATTTTATTTCTCGAATTTGAGTAAAAAATTAAAAAAAAAATACATATCAGCAAATTAAAATACACATTAGATATGATTTAACACAGTCATTAAGCATTTTTTTTTAGATCGCAGTTTTATTTTTAGATCCACAGTTTTGTTTTCTTGTTTATATCAAAGAGAGGGAAAGTGAATAGGTTTTAACTGTTCACAAACCGCGAAAAAAAAAAATATCGAAACTCTCGTTGTCTCTTGTCGCCGGCGATACTCTGTTGTTGTCTACTCTCTTGCCATCAATCTCCCGCCGTCATCTCTCGCCGTCATCTCTCACCGTCTTTACTCGTTCTCTCTATCTTCGTCGTCGCACTCTCTTTCTTCGTCGTCGCTCTCTCTTTCTCTTCGTCTTCTTTGTCTTCGTCTATCCGGTATGTGTTGACTGTTTAGTTTCGAGTTTTCCGGCTGAATGTGGGTTTTTTCGATGATTTACCGCTGGAGTCGCCGTTGTTAATGACGGCTGATTTGTTAGATCTATTCGATTCGATGGCTGATTTACTTTTTGTTTTATGTTGCGGCTCAGTTATTTTAGGGTTTATGGCTGATTTGTTAGATTTATTCGATTCGATGGCTGATTTACTGTTTGTTTTATTTTGCTGACGGATGAGTTGTGACTGAGATATTTTGTGCTTTAGATCTGAGTTATGTGTTTGTGGCTGAGTTATGTTATGCTTTGTGTATGAGTTTGTTTTATGTTATGGCTGATTCATTTTATGATTTACTTATGAACTATAACAGATGTCGATGGTGATTATTTCTTCTGAAGAACAAGCAAGGGATTACCCCCCAAGACTATACGCTAAAATAGAGTCTAGAGATATAAACACAAATTTCAGGATGAAAGAATTCCCTCCAATTAGGGAATCAATAGGACTGGATGCGTGGGAAGAAACGAAGAAAGTACCTATTGGAATAATCTCTAAGCTAGTTGATAGCCAATTCGTCTGGTCTGGTAAGGTTGTTCATTTCCTACTATGTAACCAGTTAAGGGTACATAAGAAGGAGCTTTGGTTTGTGGTCGGCGGTCAACCTATCAGGTTTGGGTTGAATGAGTTTCATTTTCTGACGGGGTTAAACATAGACCCAATGCCTACTGAACGGTTTGAACTTGAAGAGGAACACAAAGATTTCTTCAGACTTTTGAAAGTGCCTGGTGGGGCAGGTCCAACGCTACTTGAACTCAGGGAAGCATTAAGAGTGTGCCGGGGATGGGTTAACCTTGATCATCGTAAATGGTTGGGGCTGTTGCTTTTTCAACACATTGGACTCTATGGTTTGCATCATAACTCTAGAATTCCATATGAAAGTGCCAAAAGAGTTTTTGATGATGAAGCAATGAAGACGTATCCGTGGGGTCGGTCAGCATTTGAAGCTCTTGTTGATTCCATAAAGATGTTGTACCATACGGGAAAGTCGTACACCCTCAGTGGGTTTACACCCGTGTTACAGGCTTGGGCGTATGAGTCCATCAAATGCTTTGGAGAACGGTTTGGGAATGCATCAGCTAATGATGGTGGCATACCGATGCTTCAATGGGGTGGAAACCGTACACGTTCATCGCTGGAAACCGCAATTGCTGAAGAGATCAAAGCGCTTGGTGAGGTAAGGTTTATATCTGGTTGAGTGATTGTTTAGTAATGGATGAGTTATGATGTAGTTATGGCTGAGTTATTGTTTAGTAACGGCTGAGTTATGTTTTAGTAATGGATGATTTATGCTTTAGTGTTGGCTGAGTTATGTTTTAGTAATGACTGATTTATGCTTTCATTAGTAATGACTGAGTTAAAACTTACTGATGGGTTTCATAATCTCTTATGTTACAGCTGCGTGTGATTAATATGGTTATGAAGGAAAATGGCTGCGAGCTATTTCATTCGTGGCCAGAAGAAGAAGACGACCCAGCAATCGATCGCCTGATCGAAGACATACATCTGAATACGTTTGTTAAAGGTTTTTGGGATGTTAAGGGGAGTGATAAGAAGAAAAAGAAAAAGAAAGCTGAAGCAGTTGTTGAGTCTGAATCTCCTCCAGCAAAGAAGCGGAAAGTCCAGAAGATGAAAGTTTCCAACAGTCAGGAAACTAGTGAAGGAGTTGCACAGGAGAGGAAGAAGAAAGGAAAAAAGGTAAGTGAGGAGGAAGATGCTGGGGAAGATGATCTCTACGAATTGATCTCTAAGTTATACACAAGGTTTGACACCGTTGATAGGAACATTGAAAATGTATCGGCGAATCTGGAGAAGAAGATGGATGAAAGGATTGAAACCAGGCTTGGATCTTTTGAGACGGACCTCAAACAGATGAAAGAGCTCGTGCTTTCAAAGAGCACGACTGACCAGACTTTAAAAATGGGACAGGAACTAAATAACCTGGGACATGGACAGGAACTTCAGACATCAAAAGGTCCACCAAAAGTTCCGGTAATGTCTGGTTTATCTTTGTTTTATGGCTGATTTTTCAGAATGTTTAGGCTGAGTTATTATAATTTCAATTGTCTTCGCTATGATATACAGGAAAAGAACTCTTTGACTTCTCCTAAGAAGTCTCCAGATGCTAAGAAACCAGCTGATACGAAAACAGGGCCTTCCACGAGGAGAAATGCCAAAGAGTTAGAGGCGTCAGAGAAGGCCAAAGAGTTAGAGGCGGGAGAGCCGGTAATGTCTGGTTTATCTTTGTTTTATGGCTGATGTTTCAGAATGTTTAGGCTGAGTTATTATAATTTTAATTGGCTTCACTATGATAAACAGGAAAAGAACTCTTTGACTTCTCCTAAGAAGTCTCCAGATGCTAAGAAACCAGCTGATACGAAAACAGGGACTTCCACGAGGAGAAATGCCAAAGAGTTAGAGGCGTCAGAGAAGGCCAAAGAGTTAGAGGCGGGAGAGCCGGTAATGTCTGGTTTATCTTTGTTTTATGGCTGATTTTTCAGAATGTTTAGGCTGAGTTATTATAATTTTAATTGTCTTCGCTATGATATACAGGAAAAGAACTCTTTGACTTCTCCTAAGAAGTCTCCAGCTGCTAAGAAACCAGCTGATACGAAAACAGGGCCTTCCACGAGGAGAAATGCCAAAGAGTTAGAGGCGTCAGAGAAGGCCAAAGAGTTAGAGGCGGCAAAGAAGGTAATGTCTGATTTATCTTTGTTTTATGGCTGATTTTTAGAATGTTTAGGCTGAGTTATCATAATGTATGATTTATCTTTGTTTTATGGCTGATTTTTCAGAATGTTTAGGCTGAGTTATTATAATTTTAATATACAGGAAAAGAACTATTTGACTTCTCCAGATGCTAAGAAGTCTCCAGCTACTAAGAGACCAGCTGATACGAAAAGACGGCCTTCCAC
>NC_025704.1:14954180-14960681 GCF_000633955.1 Camelina sativa
AGGTAGAGGTAGAGGTAGAGGTAGGGTGCCTAAAAATCCTACTGCTGCTGTTGTTGCTGCTGGTGTTAAGCCGTTGAAATTTGTACTACCTGGAGGTTCAGAAGCTGGTGCAGAAGCTGGTGCAGAAGATATTACAGACGAGTATTTTGCTGAAGCCGACTCACTTGAACCTGAATCTGAGGATGATGAGGAGGAAAAGATTAGGCTTGATAGAATTAAAGCTTTAAGGCTGGAGAGTGTTAAGCTGTCAGCGGATGGGAGTGCATTGAATACACAACAAGATCATCCAAGCTGGATTTTCCCTAATATTGGAGACAACGGACTGACGTGCATGAGGAAGAACTGTTCACCTGGACCTGGAATATATGATCCTCTGGCACCTGTTGATCCGGTCAAGTTGCAGAAACTTTTGGAGTACCTAAAGAAAGCCGAGTATGACCCTTTAGACCCTTTTGCTTAACAAGTTAATAACAGCTTGTTAACATTATATTAACTTGTGTTTATTTGTTTGTTAGGAATATCCCGTTAGGCAAAGGCGGAATGGAAATTGAATTCTATAGGGTGCTAATCACCGAACGAAAGGACTGGCCAGTGAGGCCAGAAGAATATGGTAAATATGGGTGGCTTACTGATGAAGTAAGTTTATCTTAATGTCTTAGTTATTGTTGTCGTTGTCTGGCTTATATTACATTATGGCTGCGTTGTCGTTTACTACTCAGTTTTCTGTTGTACAGCACTTGGGTGCGTTTATGAGAGTCCTTAGGTGTAGGTACAAACAAGATCCCTTCCCATTCCACAACAAACGCATTGCGTTTATAGACCCGTGGTTCACCAGTGAAATGGTTCACCGTCATTATCCGATGTTCAATATACAGGTGATCCACATCTTCTATCCACTTCAATATACATGGTTCACCGTCATTATCCGATGTTCACCGTCATTATCCGATGTTCAAGTCCGAACCCAAGTTTGATTCCATCAGATGAATAAACTAATTTGAAGTGGATAGAAGATGTGGATCAC
The DNA here is from genome assembly GCF_000633955.1 of Camelina sativa. Taxonomy (NCBI): domain Eukaryota; kingdom Viridiplantae; phylum Streptophyta; class Magnoliopsida; order Brassicales; family Brassicaceae; genus Camelina; species Camelina sativa. The sequence continues at coordinate 14,955,205 of NC_025704.1, forward strand.
CTGTATATTGCTCCACAAACTGGAGGCGATCACTGGGTGGCGCTGCACGTGGATCTCAACAGAAGGCATATTGATTGCTATGATAGCATCGTGGGACAAGTAACCAATGACAGTGAGCTTAGAATGCTGAATGCTTGTAGGGCGTTTACGCGGATGATTCCAGCAATGATGAACGCGAACGTTCCTCACGAAATTCTTAAACCTACTTTCAAACAGTTTACCTTAAGGAGGAGGACAGTCTCCAAGGTCCTGCAAAACATACAGATTGGTGACTGTGGCGTGTACGCTTTAAAGTTTATAGAATGTCTAGCGCTTGGTGTGTCTTTCGATGGAATCTGTGATCAAAACATCCAGGGTATACGTGTTAAAATGGCAGCAGAAATCTTCGATGAGTCACCTGATTTTATGAATCAGTTCACGTAAAAAACATTTGTATTTCTTTTGGTAGGTAGGACTTGCACTTTGGATATGTAAAAAAACCTTTGGATTTCTTTTGGTAGGAATTGTACTTGGATATGTAAAAAAACATCTGGATTTCTTTTGGTAGGAATTGTACTTGGATAAGAAAGTTCTTTGTTTAGTATCTTTTCAATGTTACGGCTGAGTTATGTACTTCACACGGCTGAGTTATAATTAAATATTGAATAAACATATATGTTATGGCTGAGTTATATATTTCGAACGGCTGAGTTATCTACTTCGTACGGATGAGTGAGTTATGGCTGAGTTATGTACTTGGTACGGCTTCGTTTAGTCTTTCGTGCCGTGCCTCGATATTACTAAAAGTGTTGTTGGGGAAGCCCAAACAATAATTCTATGCCTGCTCAGATCCACACGCGTAATCAATTTATAAAGTTAGCTTTCTCACAATATATTATACAAAATAATTAAAAAATTGAACTCAAAATTCGAATAAAAAATCTTAAAATTCCGACAAAGTGACTAAGTGATGGCTGAGTTATTGACTTACACGGCTGACTTATAAAATATTCGTAAATTTACATTATTATAAATCAACATTTAAATGTTAAATTGACTTATGAATATTACAATTATTATAACCAATAAAAAATAATATTTATAGAGAAAGATTGATTTTTACACACTCTCACCAAGGATGTCTAAAACATGACGTATAGGGGTTAGGGTTAGGGTTAGGGTTGGGGTTTAGGGTTTGAGATGTAGGGTTCAGATTATTTGATTTTTGGATTTGGTTCTAATGTGTTTTAATGTGTATGGTTTAAGGTGGTAATATGGATATAATAATATTATTACCATTTGAATATTTTTTTAAAAAATCAAAAAATCAAAAAAATTTTGGTTATTTCCGGTTATGGGTCGGTTATATTAATATCTAACAATAAATAATCCAAAATATATTGTAATTAAGTAGATTAGCCTAATATAACCGAAATTAAGCCGAATATATCCGAAATAAACCAAACATACCAATTCAAAAATATCAAATTGGAAAATTTATTTTATCGGTCGGTTCGGTTTAGTCGGTTATTTAGTCATTCTAATAAATAACCCAAAATATATTGCAATAAAGTAGATTAGCCTAATATAACCGAAATTAAGCCGAATATATCCGAAATAAACCAAACATACCAATTCAAAAATATCAAATTGGAAAATTTATTTTATCGGTCGGTTCGGTTTAGTCGGTTATTTAGTCATTCTAATAAATAACCCAAAATATATTGTAATAAAGTAGATTAGCCTAATATAACCGAAATTAAGCCGAATATATCCGAAATAAACCAAACATACCAATTCAAAAATATCAAATTGGAAAATTTATTTTATCGGTCGGTTCGGTTAAGTCGGTTATTTAGTCATTCTAATTTGAGGGTTGGCTGAGATATCGTCTATTGACGGCTGAGTTATAATTAATCAGCGAGATTCTCGGGACGCAGCGAAAATCTCGCTGCACTCTGGTTGGTGGATTCAGCGGCGGTTACTTCCCATAATCCCGTACAAATAGGTTTGAGAGCCTGAGAGATTGAAATATTCCAACCTCCACAACTTTCCAAGATATAGAGAGAAAGAGATGGTGACTACTCGATCTGCGAGGCTGAGACGGGCTCGGGAAAGGATAGCCGCTTTGGCGAGCGGTTCCAGCCGAACTGAAACGTCGAAAAATCCCTCTGCCCAAGAGGGCGTGGAAACGTTCCGCGTTCGCGCACCTGTTCTGCATGTCGATATGACGGGTGCAGAAGGGAGCCTCGTATGTCAGGAACTCCGAAGGTATCGAGCTCGCCGCTATAGGCTGGGGGCTCACCTTATGGCGAGACGCCGTAGATTGGCCGAAGTCTGTCGGCTTTATCGTTTGGACGGGACTATTCGGGTCCTGAACGAAATATTCGCCGAAAGTTTCTTCTTGGAGAAGTGGCGTATGACCGGGCTGCTCGCCGCGCATGCGGCGTGCCAAGAGCTGGTGGCGAGTATGGAGGTGCCTGTCCTTTTTGAGGCTGACTGTCAACCTCTCGAAGATACCGCGCACCCGTTTACTGTGGATATCTGGGCCTACCGGGCTTCCATAGAGAGATTAAGGCGGTACGCCAATTTCCTGGAGTCGGCCGGCCCAATTTTCCGTGAGAGGCACTTGGTCGAGGGCCCGTGTTCCTTTTTGGAAAACTTGGCGTCAAGAGGCATCGAAGTTCCGAGGGAGAGACTGGAGACCCTAAGGCTAGCTCGTTAGTTCTGGCGAACCGAACTGGACAAGGTAACGGTGGAGGAACCGCTGGCAGATGATCTATCAGGTCCACGGCCTCCACTTCGTCTACAGGACCAACCCAGACGGTGATGGTGAAACCCCGACCGTTCCGGACTTAGAATTTGGACGGTTTTTTCTTTTTCTCATCTAGGACCCTTAGTCATCTTAGGTGTTTTATTTTAACGCTCGGTTCGGTTTAGTTAATTAAACATACCAATTCAAAAATATCAAATTGGAAAATTTATTTTATCGGTCGGTTCGGTTTAGTCGGTTATTTAGTCATTCTAATTTGAGGGTTGGCTGAGATATCGTTTATGACGGCTGAGTTATAATTAATCATGACTGAGTTATAATTAATCATGACTGAGTTATTAAAATAGATTGATAAAACATCACAACATAGAAAGTTCATATCAATTCCAAAAAAAAAAAAAAAAAACAACGGAGCTTGACTAATCTCACAGATACTTGTTCAAGCTCTCAAACTTCTTCTCCAGCGCGTCATATTTCTTTTCCAAATACAAGATCATTTCTTCTTGAATCTCGATGCGCTTCTTGGTTGCATCCAAGTCCTGCTTCATCTCATTCTTCTCCTCCTGAGTAACCCTAAACTCTTCGCGCACTGCATCAGTCCACCACTTCCTGAAACCGCAGCCTTGACCGGGACCCTTACAAATAGTACATAATTCATATTAGACTAAAAAAAAAGTCAGAAACAGAACACAAAACTCAACAATAAGAGTACAAAAATCTTTACATCTGTGATGTCATACGGACAACTGAAATAACGTTCTCCTCTCGTGGTAGGATCATTAGAAGTGGCAACGAGAAGCACCGCACCGCAATTACACCCGATTGGAACGCCCTTGTCTCGCCTCCGGATTTCGCCGTACCTCATTTTCATATTTATTTCATTACGATTCAGTTCCTACAGTTCCACAAACACAATATTAAGATAATGCTTTGAGATTTCAGATAGTCTAGAGATCTACCTCAGCTAGTGCTTCAGAAGCAGTTTTCTCATCAGCCCTGGAGTTGCCGCCGTATATATCTCTATTTGCCATCATCTTGACTCGATCTCGATTACTGAAGCAATAAATCACACCAAATCCCTTAATTTATACTAAAACAATATATCGAACGACGTCGTTTGACAGTAATATACTTGAAGGCTGAGTTGTGTTCTTTACACGACTGACTTAGGATAGTCAGTTAAATTAACAACTTTGTTATGGCTGACTTATGCAACGGCCATAATAATGGTATTACGGCTGAGTTATCCGACGGCCACCCTATTAATTTATTATATACCCGCTGGGAATGCAAAAAGGGTTGTTGGGAAGACGCAAACAATAATTATGTTTCTTGTTATCATTCATACGCTTAATAAAAATATTTTAAACGATTTATTATTAAAAATAAATTTAAAAATTTGAATTCAAATTTTTTATGTATTTTTATTTATTATTAAAGAAGGGCCAGTATGTGTGGTCACTCACATAGATCATTTTCAATTTCTCTCTCAGGCGGCATTCCCGAAGCACTCGTCTTTTTAGCTTGCTCCGACGTCGGCGAGCCATGGCTCGCCGACGTTGGAATCTTCCTCTCGTGTGTTTCCTCCCCGTTCTTTGCTTTGTAGATCTCGCGCTGTTTAAGGACAGAACCTCCTTCTCTTTTTCGTGCTTTGCTCAGGGATAGCAGAGACGGTTCACCAGAATTGTTTTTGGGGTCTCTTTGTTTGTCTCCGTTGCTGTTCTTTTGTCGGTGTTTCTCAGAAGTTCGTGTTGTCATCTGCGACTCCTTTCTCCTGTGAGCTATTGGTCTCGCAACCTCCCGCCGTCGTGCTGTGTGGATTCTCCTTCGAAGGTCAAGGCACTTAGACCGGATCCTGCTATTTCGCGGGGAAACTTCTCCTCCGTCAACCGCCGCTACGGTGCTCCGTTGTTAGATCTGAAGGTCATGGCTGCTTCTCGTGGATACTTCTCCGCCGTCAACCGCCGCCATGGTGTTCCGCTGTTCGATCTAGGGTTTTCTTTCCTGAAGCAGTGGTTGCTTTCTTGTTGGGCCAGGCCCATGAAGTCGTCTCTAAGGATTGGTTCTATTTCCTTCTTGGACCCTCCTATCATCAGGCCCATTTGGATCTTTTATTTGGTATGGCCTTTTAACCGTTGCGCTCATCTTCAAACTCGACGGTCTTCCGCCGGCTTATCCTTTGAGCTAGGTTCCATCGGACACTTCTCCGGTCGCTTCACCGGATACTCCTCCGGCTTGTCTGTCAACTTCTCCCTTGGTATCGCCCTGCTCGCGCCTGAGGTAGGCCCTGTTTTCTTCCAATCTAGATCCGCCTCTTCTGGCTCGGATTCCGCCCTTATCCGGCGAAGTTTGTTTATCGGATATTTCTCCGAACCCTCCCTGCTCGCGTCTGAAGCAGGTCTAGGATGTTTCCAGAAGAAAACAACCTCTTTTGGTTTGTTTTTCGTTTTAACGTCACCATACATTGTGACTATCTCCGTTCCAGTTGATGACTCTGTGTTGTTTGCGTACTCTATCTTGGATTTGATTCTGATAGGTTGCTTCATCACTTCTCCTGGTGCCATATCAAGCTCCCTACAGCTTGTGTCTCTATGTTTAATTCCTTCTTGCTCATGTACTTTTGCTGTTCACTTTTGCGACTCGGGTTTGTCCGAATTTGCCATATCATCTGTATCTTTCTGATTGAATTAAGAGTTTGGGTGCACAAAAAAAAAAAAAAAAAAAA
>NC_025704.1:14961232-14965245 GCF_000633955.1 Camelina sativa
ACAATAAATAACCCAAAATATATTGTAATTAGGTAGATTAGCATAATATAACCGAAATAAGCCGAATATAAGAAAACTAGGCAAACATACCAATACAAAAATACCAAATTGGGAAAAATTATTTTTTCGGTTCGGTTCGGTTTAGTCGGTTATTTAATCATTCTAATTTGAGGGTTGGCTGAGATACCGTTTATGACTGCTGAGTTATCTTTCCAGCATCGACAGTTACAATGAGAGGGAAAGTGAACGGTTTTTAAACCGCGGAAAAAAAACTCTCTGTCCTTATCGTCGGCGAAATCTAACCCTAATTCCGCCAGCGATAATCTGTCTTTTTCTACTCTCCCGCCGTCATCTCTCGCCGTCTTCGCTCGATATCCTCATTAGCTCTTTCTTCTCTTCGTCGTCGCTGGTCTTGTTCATTTCCGTCTAAGCCGTCTCGTCTTTTAGTTCCGGTATGTGTCTTCCTATTTATTTTTGAGTTACGGGTGATTGTCGCCGTCTTGGATGGCTGAGTTTGGACTGAGTTATCTTATGCTTTACGACTGAGTTATGTATTATGGCGGAGTTATTATATGCCTTGCGTTTGCCATATGTTATGGCTGATTTATTNTTGATTTATTTTATGCTTTACTATCAGATNCTTTACTATCAGATGGCTAAGGATATTTCTGAAGAACAAGCAAGGGATTACCCACCAAGACTTTGGCCAGAAATGAAGTCTATTCTACATACTAAACAAATTAATACCAATTTCACGATGTTAGAATTACCCCAGATTAGGGAATCAATAGGACTGGATGCGTGGGAAAAAATGAAGGATGTACCAATTGGAATAATCTCTAAGCTAGTTGATAGCCAATTCGTCTGGTCTGGTAAGGTTGTTCATTTCCTAATATGTAACCAGTTAAGGGTACATAAGAAGGAGCTTTGGTTTGTGGTCGGCGGTCAACCTATCAGGTTTGGGTTGAATGAGTTTCATTATCTGATGGGGTTAAACATAGACCCAATGCCTACTGAACGGTTTGAACTTGAAGATGAACACAAAGATTTCTTTAGACTTTTGGAAGTGCCTGGTGGGGCAGGTCCAACGCTACTTGAACTCAGGGAAGCATTAAAAGTGTGCCGGGGATGGGTTAACCTTGATCATCGTAAATGGTTGGGGCTGTTGCTTCTTCAACACATTGGACTTTATGGTTTGCATCATAACTCTAGAATTCCATATGAAAGTGCCAAAAGAGTTTTTGATGATGAAGCAATGAAGACGTATCCGTGGGGTCGGTCAGCATTTGAAGCTCTTGTTGATTCCATAAAGATGCTGAACCCTACGGGAAAGTCGTACACCCTCAGTGGGTTTACACCCGTGTTACAGGCTTGGGCGTATGAGTCCATCAAATGCTTTGGAGAACGGTTTGGGAATGCATCAGCTAATGATGGTGGCATACCGATGCTTCAATGGGGTGGAAACCGTACACGTTCTACGATGGTATCGGTAATTGCTAAAGAGATCAAAGCGCTTGGTGAGGTAAGGTTTATATCTGGTTGAGTGATTGTTTAGTAATGGCTTCGCTATGATTTAGTTATGACTGATTTATTGTTTAGTAACGGCTGAGTTATGGTTTAGTGTTGGCTGAGTTATTGTTTAGTGTTGGCTGAGTTATTATTCCCTGATGGGTCTCATATTCTCTTATGTTACAGCTGCGTGTGACTAAAATGGTTATGAAGGATGATGTACGGGAGCTATTTCATACGTGGCCAGATCAAAAAGACGACCCAGCAGTTGATCGCCTTATCCAAGACATACATGAGGATAAGTTTGTTAAAGGTTTTTGGGAAGTTGATTCTGACTCTCCTCCCGCAAAGAAGCAGAAAGTCAAGAAGGTGGTAGTTTCCAACAGTCAGGGTGGTGGATCTGGTGAAGGAGCTGAACAGAAGGTGGTAGTTTCCAACAGTCAGGGTGGTGGATTTAGTGAAGGAGCTGAACAGAAGGTGGTAGTTTCCAACAGTCAGGGTGGTGGACCGGTTGGAACTCTCATTGAGTTGGTGTCTAATTTAACCTCAAGGTTTGACACCTTGGAAAAAAACATTGGAGATAGAATAGAAGAGAGGATGAATGAAAGGTTTGAAACCAGGTTTCGTTCTGTTGAGAGTGATCTCAAGCAGATGAAAGAGCACGTGCTTTCCTTGGGTGTTGGGCAAACTGGCCAAAACAATGTTGAAGACCTTGGGGATGAACTGTTGTCACAAAACACTTGTAAAAATTTCAAAATAAAGAACCTTATGGATGAACTGTTGTCACCAAAAAGTCCACCAGTACCAGCAGTTCCAGGAAAAATGCACCAAAACTACTCTGTCAACAGTCCTCCGGTAATGTCTGAATTATGTTAATCTTATGGCTGAGTTTCCAGATTGTTTAGGTTGAGTTATCATTATCTTTAATTATAACTCAACAGTCCTCCGGTAATGTCTGAATTATGTTAATCTTATGGCTGAGTTTCCAGATTGTTTAGGTTGAGTTATCATTATCTTTAATTGTCTTCGCTATGTTATACAGGTAGTTGGCAGTGGTTTGGCTGGGGTCAGTAGGAATCTGAATAAAGAGTTTGATAAGGATGAGTTTGATAAAGATCATCCTCTTAATTTCATTGAGAAGTCTCCAGCTGCTACGAAACCAATTCAACGAACTAAGACGAGGAAAAATGCCAATGATGGAAAGAAGGACGAAGAATTAGATGCAAAGAAGGCCAAAGTTGAGGCGGCCGCTGCGAAGAAGACCAAAGATTTGTCGGCAAAGAAGGCCAAAGATGAGGCGGCGGCTGCAAAGAAGGCCAAAGATGAGGCGGCGGCTGCGAAGAAGGTCAAAGATTTGGCGGAAAAGAAGGCAAAAGATGAGGCGGCGGCTGCAAAGAAGGTCAAAAAGTTGGCGGAAAAGAAGGATGGAAATAATCCGCCAAATAGAAGATGTAGAAAGACTACTAATCCTAAACAAGTCATTGAACCTGAAGAACCTGACAGCAGTATATGTGATATGACAGCCAAGATTATGGCTGAAGTCAACTCACTTGAACCTGAATCTGAGGATGATGAGGAGGAAAAGATTAGGCTTGATAGAATCAAAACTTTAAGGCTGGAGAATGTTAAGCTGTCCCCGGATGGATGTTCATTGAATAAATTACAAGCTACACATGCGAAGATTTTTCCTTATATTGGGGACAACGGACTGACGTGCATGAGGAAGAACTGTTCACCTGGACCTGGAATATATGATCCTCTGGCACCTGTAGATCCGGTCAAGTTGCAGAAACTTTTGGAGTACCTAAAGACAGCCGAGTATGACCCTTTAGACCCTTGTTAATCACATCTTGTTAAAATTATATTAACCTGTTCTTATTTTTTTCTTAGGGGTACACCATTAGGCAAGTCAACACCAAATATTGAATTCTATAGGACTCTCATCACCGAAAGAAAGAACTGGCTGTCTGGTACATTTGGGTGGCTGTCTGATAAAGTAAGTTTAACTTGATGTCTGAGTTATTATGTTTACGGCTGAGATATTATACATAATGGCTGAGTTATTATGTTTACGGCTGAGATATTATACATAATGGCTTAGTGATTATGTTTACGGCTGAGATATAATACATAGTGGCTGAGGTATTATGTTTACGGCTGTGTTATAATACATAATGACAGTAGGTGGCAGTGGTATGATTTGTTATTGTTTACGACTGACTTATATTACATTATGGCTGAGTTGTTGTTTACTAATCAGTTTTCTGTTTTACAGCACATGGGCGCGTTTATGAGACTCCTCAGTATTAGGTACAAACAAGATCCCTTCCCATTCCACAACAAATGCATTGCGTTTATAGACCCGTGGTCCACCAGAACGATGATTCGTGATTATCCGATGTTCGATATGAAACCCAAGTTTTTTAAAATGACTGGCAATAATTATGAACGTTTAGTTAAAGGTTTGTTACCACTAGATGAACCGACTAATTTGAAGTGGATTG
>NC_025704.1:14967602-14972266 GCF_000633955.1 Camelina sativa
GATTGATGGTCCTCACTTGGTTCTATTTTAAGGGCTGGTCATAGGGGGAAAAATGCAGTATACAGTGATGAAGTTCTAAAGACAGCTTCTATATATTGGCTTTATATTGATCCATCAGAAATCAACACATCCAATGCTCCTGATTGTGGCCTCCAAAATGAAGGGCGGCACAGGCCTTTCTTCGTCAAATGCTTTGAGGCCGGCAACCCCATTGCCATTTACTACGAAGGGCTAAGGGTTGTGGCTGAGGATAGAGATATCCAGCGTGGGATTGATATTCTCAGTCGTATTGTACCGGCCGACGGTTATGCCACCTTAGCATGTGGGGTACTAAGTATTTGTCAAGGGAATGAGGATATGGCCGTCCATTACCTCCAGCTGTTTGATGCGAATCATTATCCTCTGAAGTCTTCGGATGCCATGTTAACCGGTAATTATTTTATGTTTGAGTTATCTCGTTATAAGACGGCCCGAAAAAACTCATACACAGTCTCCCTTCGCTATCCTGACAACCCGCTACTCCCTTCACCCGTTTGTGCTGTGATGTGTTATTTAGAAGACGGTCTCCATCATCTCAACGGTCTCCTTCCTCTCCATTGTGGAGACATCTTTGAAATCATGTGCAAAAACTGTTACCTTTGGTGGTTGTCCGTCAAAGTCTCTGAGATCCTTTAGGGTTTCCAGCAGTGAATTCCAGTTTTACCTTATCAACTCGCGACTCTAAAGTCTGTTTATTTTAAAATAATTATTTTCCATTTCTTGTATTAAAAGCGAGTATCTTTTTTCATGTATTAAAGGTCCCTATTTTCCACAATTTAGTATCTCCTCTCCTCTCATTAATGGCTGAGTTATCACAAGAAACAATATGAAAGTAAATGAGTGATATATATGACTTGACGGCTGAGTTATAATATTTACGGGGAAAAAAAGGTCATGTCATGGCTGAGTTATCACAAGAAACAATTTGAAAGTAAATGAGTGATATATATGACTTGACGTCTGAGTTATAATAGTAACGGGAAAACAAAAGGTCATGTGACGGCTGAGTTATAGTGAGTTATGGTTGAGATAGTAACGTTAAGGCTGAGTTATAGTTCGAAACAGCGCTATCAGAGACTTGTAAAACCGTAATTGATTGAAGGCGTAATACGCGAAGCGTCGCTTATGAAGCCGAAGGGGTACTTTTTGTAAACCAAAGCGACGTTTCGCGTATTATAAATACTTTTTGCTATCGGACTTACTCATCAAACATTTGTCTCACGAAAACTCCTAAATCATCTCTCAGATTCGAAAAATCTATTTACATTCTTCCTTCAATCCGTCAGAAATGGCCCGTCGTTCTCCTTCAAGCCTTATAAGGACTGATCTGAGATGTCTGAACAGGGATCTTTCGCCAAACATCACAGCAGGTAAACACATACATCTTCAGAGTAGATTTGTTTTACTGTTAAGGATAAAAGAGATTGAGTGTTTGCCTTTTTTTTAGTAACTGTTGATGACGACATTTTCCGTTGGGAGGCTACTCTAATCGGACCAGTGAATACTCCTTATGAAGGGGGAGTGTTTAAACTTAGGCTTACTTTTCCACCTGATTACCCAAGTAGTCCCCCCAAGGTATCTATTTTTGATTATACTCCTTTTTATTTTAGCAAGCATGATTATTAGTACTCCTTTTTTTGCAGCAACTCAATAGTTTTTTAAATAAAATTTCTTGATTATGCAGGTTGTTTTCATTACAAGAATTTGCCACCCAAATGTAGCAGATAGGGGAGGCATTCACCTAAAACGTTTAAGGCGCGACTGGTGGACTCCCATGTCCATTGTTAAGGTTTTCAAGGAATTAGTGGAGAAGTTAATTGAACCAGAGGTCAATGATGAGGAACAGACCATTGAATACCTTGCTAACCTCTACAAATCTGATAGGAGAAGGTTTGACGCCATGGCTAGAGAGATGACTAATCAATATGCTGGGAGTGGAAACTGAATATGAACTTAAATAGTTCAAATCTATTTTTAAGAACTCTTGAATAATTTATCTTATATTTGTTCTTTTTAATTAAATATTTCAGTCTCTGCTGTTGTAAACTCCTTTTTTAATTAAATATTTCAGTAACGTAATGGCTGAGTTATCACAACAAACAATCTGAAAGCAAATGACTGAGTTATACTAATGTATGGCTGAGCTATGGTATTTAAGGGAAAACGAAAGGTCTCGTCGATTAATATAACGGCTGAGTTATAGTGATTTATAAATCCGCAATGGCTGAGATATCGTAATACAGCTAAAATGGTGTTGTCTAACTGGTGTTAGTTGCCTTGATACCGTAATACCGCCAAATCATATAACTATTTTTTCCCGCCAAAATATGATTTTATGGCTGAGTTATTGTATTTTCGGGAAAACGAAAGGTCATGTGACGGCTGATTTATTATATTTACGAGAAAACGAAAGGTCTCGTCGATTCATGTGACAGCTGAGTTATGGTTGAGATAGTAACATTATGGCTGAGTAAAGTGATATATATGACTTGACGACTGAGTTATAATATTTACGGTAGAACGAATGGTCATGTGACGTCTGAGTAATGGCTGAGTTATCACAAGAAACAATTTTAAAGTAAATGAGTGATATATATGACTTGACGGGTAAATGAATGATATATTATAACGGCTGAGTTATCAAAAGAGTTATATTATTTACGGGAAAACGAAAGGTCAAGTTACGACTGAGTTATAGTGAGTTATGGCTGAGTTATCAAAAGAGTAATGGCTGATATTTTCACTTGACAGCTGAGTTATGGCTGAGTTATCACTAGAAACAATCTGATATATATTGATTTATAAATCCGTAATGGCTGAGATATCGTACCAATTATAAATCCGTAATGTAGGATTTTTATAGACTTATAGTGATTTTTACACGTTCTATTATTTGGTTAACTTATGGTTTCCCGCCTATTATTTGGTTAACTTATGGTTTCCCGGCAGTGGAATCAATGGGGGTTGCGTTCCAAGTTTTAGTATAAATAGGGAAAGGGTTGGAAATGTTAAGAGCATTCCAAACTAGAACGAAACTAGCAAAGATGCCAGTGACTACCCGATCTGCATGGTTGAAACGGGCCCGAGAACTGACAGCCGCTGGAACTAGCGGTTTCGGTCCGAATGCGTCGGATAATGCCCCCCCTCAAGAGTCTCCGTCTCGATCCCGTTACTTTAATCCTTTGCAAAGGGAACTCCGGATGTACCGAGCTCGCCGCAAGAGACTTGGCGCTTATATTAAAGCATTTCGTCTTAAATTCGAGCAAGTCTTTCGTCTCTGCCGATTGGAAGGGACTATCCGAGTCCTGGATGAGCTCATCGCCGAAGGTTTTTTTCTGGCGAAGTGGCGCATGACTCGTCTACTTGCTGAGCATGCCTCTTGCGTAGAACAGGTCTCCCGTATGGTGGTGCCCAACTTACCCGAAGGTGATTACGAACCTTTGGGAGATTCTGACTTCCCGCACAATATGGAAGTCTGGGCCTACCGAGCTTGCCTGGAGAGGCTGAGGCGGTACGTCAACCACTTGGAGTCAACAGACCATTTCTACCGCGAACGCCATGACGTAGAAGGTCCATGTGCCTTCTTGGAGGAGATGGTGTCCAAGGGCTCCGAAGTGCCGATGGAAAGGCTTGAATCCTTAAGGCAGGATTGTCAAATCTGGCGATCTGAACTGAGCAAGCTGGTGGTGGAAGAACTGTTGGAGTCCGATCTATTCGGTCAGCTCCCATCCTGAGACTTCAGGACCGTCCAGAATGCTAGAGACGATAGCCTTCCCATGGGAACTAGTTCGCTAATATGATGCTTGTCGCTTTTTGTATTTTTTTTAATATTTTTGGCGAATTGCAGAACTGAATGTAATCAATTCGAATTTAATGGAAAACAAAAGTTGAGTTATAGTGAGTTACGAAAGCCATGTGACGACTGAGTTATGGTTTAGTTATCACAAGAAACAATTTGAAAGTAAATGAGTGATATATATGACTTGACGGCTGAGTTATAATATTTACGGGAAAACGAAAGGTCATTTGACGGCTGAGTTATAGTGAGTTATGGTTGAGTTATCAGGGTTTACGATTTAGGGCTGAGTTATAGCGCCATATAACGTTATGGCTGAATTATAGCGACCAGAGGCTTGTAAAACCGTAATTGATTGAAGGCGTAATACGCGAAGCGTCGCTTTAGTTCGGTTATAATTACGCGTTGAAGGGGTAAGAATTATGTATTTATGATAAAGGCGGACAGAATTATGGATTTATGAAGTCGAAGGGGTACTTTTTGTAAACCAAAGCGACGCTTCGCCGATTATAAATACTTTTTGCTCTTGACTTACACATATTACCTTTGTCTCACGAAAACTCCTAAATAATATCCCAGATTCGAAAAATCTATTTAAATTCTTCCTTCAATTCGTCAGGAATGACCCGTCGTTCTCCTTCAAAGCATATAAGTACTGATCTGAAATGTCTGAACAGGGATCTTTCGCCAAACATCACAGCAGGTAAACACATACATCTTCAGATTAGATTTGTTTTACTGTTAAGGATAAAAGAGATTGAGTGTTTGCCTTTTTTTTAGTAACTGTTGATGACGACATTTTCCGTTGGGAGGCTACTCTAATCGGACC
>NC_025704.1:14973972-14974528 GCF_000633955.1 Camelina sativa
ACGATTGCTTCTCCACACCAACATCTCTTAGGTACGCCAACAAATGTACCTCGTCCTCTCTCTCGGACATTTGATGCACAACTCGAATCTCCAGATACATTGCTCATGATTTACGAGAATTTGATTTTTTAGGGTTTAAGCATTCGACATTTGGGGATTTTCGTTTTGAAGAAGAAAAACATCACTCGGGTCACCAATTGAATATTAATATTATTAGGTTAACTTATTGTTTCCCGCCAACAATTTGAATATTAACATTATTAGGTTAACTTATGGTTTCCCGCCAAAATATCGCTTTACGGCTGAGTTATAACCATTACTGGAAAACGAAAGGTCACGTAACGGCTGAGTTATAGTGACTTATGGCTGAGTTATTATCACAAAAAATAATTTGAAAGTAAATGAATGATATATATGATTTGGCGGATGAGTTATCATATTTACGGAAATTCGAAATGTCTCATCGATTCATGTTACGGCTGAGTTATAGTGAGTATGGCTGAGTTATCAAAAGAAACAATATGAAAGTAAATGGCTGATATATATGACTTTACGG
>NC_025704.1:14976967-14977891 GCF_000633955.1 Camelina sativa
TTTCTTCGTCAAATGCTTTGAGGCCGGCAACCCCATTGCCATTTACTACGAAGGGCTAAGGGTTGTGGCTGAGGATAGAGATATCCAGCGTGGGATTGATATTCTCAGTCGTATTGTACCGGCCGATGATTATGCCACCTTAGCATGTGGGGTACTAAGTATTTGTCAAGGGAATGAGGATATGGCCGTCCATTACCTCCAGCTGTTTGATGCAAATCATTATCCTCTGATGTCTTCGGATGCCATTGTAAGTGGTAATTATTTTCTGGATGATTTACCTTGTTTTGATACGGCCTGGAAAAAATCATACTCAGCCTCCCATCGCTATCCTGACCGTAAAACCTTTACAATTGTAGCCGATATCTTATTACGAGTCATTCCGCCACTCCCTTCACCCACTTGTGCTGTGAAGTGTTCCCGTTCTCTCCGCTACAGAGACTTTGAAATCAAGTGCAAAAACTGTTACCTTTGGTGGTTGTCCCTCAAAGTCTCTAAGATCCTTTAGGGTTTCTAGCAGTGATTTCCAGTTTTACCTTATCAATTTGTGACTCTAATTTCTGTTTATTTTAAAATAATTGTTTTCCATTTCTTCGTATAGTTTTCCATCTTTTTCATGTACTAAACGTCCCTTTTTTCTTCGGCTAATTCTATGTATCCACCTTTCATGCTTCCACATTTTAGTATCTACTCTCACTTTGAGGCTGAGTTATAGTTTTGCGGGAACACGAAAGGTCACGTCGATTCATGTGACGGCTGAGTTATAGTGAATAACGGATGAGTGATCAAAATGAACAATCTATATGGCTGAGTTATCAAAAGAAAGGTCGCGTCTATTATTAGGTTAACTTGCCAAATATTTCTTAACGGCAGAGTTATTGTGAGTTATGACTGAGTTATCGAAAGAAACAATATGAAAACAAACGT
>NC_025704.1:14977951-15035391 GCF_000633955.1 Camelina sativa
GTCAAGGGAATGAGGATATGGCCGTCCATTACCTCCAGCTGTTTGATACAAATCATTATCCTCTAAAGTCTTCGGATGCCATTGTAACCGGTAATTATTTTCTGGATGATTTATCTCGTTATAAGACGGCCCGGAAAAACTCATACTCAGCCTCCCATCACTATCCTGACAGCCCGTCACTCCCTTAACCCGTTTGTGCTGTGATGTGTTGTTTGAATTATGGTTTCCATTCTCTCCGCTATGGAGACTATGAAATCATGTGCGAAAACTGTTACCTTCTGTGGTTGTCCCTCAAAGTCTCGGAGATCCTTTAGGGTTTCCAGCAGTGATTTTTAGTTTTACCTTATCAATTCGTGACTCTAATTTCTGTTTATTTTAAAATAATTGTTTTCCATTTAGTCGTATAGTTTCCCATCTTTTTCATGTATTAAACGTCCCTTTTTTTCTTCGGCTAATTCTATGTATCCACCTTTCATGCTTCCACATTTTAGTATCTACTCTCATGTATTGGCTGAGTTATAGTTTTACGGGAACACGAAAGGTCACGTCGATTCATGTGACGGCTGAGTTATAGTGAATAACGGATGAAATATCAAAATGAACAATCTATATGGCTGAGTTATCAAAAGAAAGGTCGCGTCTATTATTAGGTTAACTTGCCAAAATATTGCTTAACGGCTGAGTTATAGCTTTACGGGAAAACGAAAGATATAGTCGATTCATGTCATGGTTGAGTTATAGTGAGTTATGACTGAGTTATCGAAAAAGACAATATGAAAACAAACGACTGATCTATATGGCTGAGTTATCAAAAGAAATGTTTTTGTAATTATTAGGTTAACTTGCCAAAATATTGCTTAACGGCTGAGTTATAGCTTTACGGGAAAACGAAAGACGCGTTTCATTAAATGTGTTGCACGGTCTTTTATAGTTATTCTCGGGACACAGCGGAATTTTCGCTGCAGTCTGATTGGTGGACTCAGCGGCGGTTACATCCCATGACTCTATATAAATAGGGATGAAGGTTTGGGGAATAAATCATTCGAACTTCCACCAGCGTAAGAAATAGAAGGATGCCAGCAAGAACTCGATCCGCATTGCTGAGACAGGCCCGGGAAAGGATAGCCGCCGCATCCGGCAATCGGGAGCCGGAAAATCCCATTCCACAGGAGGTAGGAGAGACGTCCCGATCTCGTGAGGTCGCTCCAAACTCAAATACTGTCGACCCCGGTGTGTCTCCCCTTCAGCTAGAACTCCGAGAGTACCGAGCTCGGCGAAAGAGGATGGGCGCGTATATTCGGGCGCTTCGGCTGAAACTTGACCAGCTCCATCGTTTTTACCGTTTAGAGGGAACCATTCTAGTCCTGGAAGACCTTATCGTCGAAGGTTACTTCTTGGCACACTGGCGAATGGTCCGTCTACTTGATGAGCACAAGGCGTGCAAAGAACTGGTCGATCAGATGGATGTACCCGATCTCCAGAAAGGCGATCGCGAACCCCTGAGGGAAACCGCCTTCCCGTTCGTGACGGATGTCTGGGCCTATCGAGCTTGCTTGACTAGGTTAATCCGATACGTCAATTTCCTGGAGTCGTCGGGTGAAGCCTTCCGCGAGCGCCATCTTCTTGAAGGCCCATGTGCCTTTATAGAGGACATGATGTCCAGAGGCTCCGGATTGCCAATCGAAAGGCTAGAGGCCTTACAACGGGTACGATATTTCTGTCGAATTGCGGTGAACGAACTCGTAGTGGAGGAACCATTGGAGACTGACATATCTGACCCAGCTCCCGTTCTGCGATTGCAGGACCATCCAGAACGCTAGAGGGTTGGTGGCGAAACTTTTCGATCGGGCTCCCCCGACCAGAGATCTCTCGTTTAGGTGTTGTTATTATATATATTTTTTGTTGTTGTTTGGATGAAGTGTAATGGAAACTAATCAAAACGATTTTAGTGAAGTTTAATGTCATGGCTGAGTTATAAAATTTACGGCTGAGTTATAGCTTTTACGGGAAAACGAAATATATAGTCGATTCATGTCATGACTGAGTTATCAAAGAAACAATCAAACGACTGATTTATACGACTGATTATATGGCTGAGTTATAGTTTATTACGACTGAGTTATCATGATACATGACGAAATATATCGTCGATTCATGTGATGGCTGAGTTATAGTGTGTTATGGCTGAGTTATAGTGTGTTATGGCAGAGTTATACTACTTGACAGATGAGTAATACCACAAAATAAAGTAATAATACTTTGACAGATGAGTAATAACACAATATAAACTATAGAGCACAAGTTTTTGCATTGTGCCCAACTTGCTTACATCGCGAACATGCGTGTTGCTTCCTAGGGCGTTTATTTTCAGTGGCAACTTCCAAAGATGATTTAATCCTACGCTTCTTTGGTCTTCCTGGCTGGTTCACAACAATCGGAGGCAAGCACTTCTGATTATCCACAATTTCAGGAGCAGGGAATGATTCATCTGGAGGCATGATTGAACCAGCCCATCCGTTAACCAAATCGACACTCCTAAATTTCGTATCGCACATGGATATACGAGACACATCCATATGCTCTGCAGCTGCGATTGCATGGATGCATGGTATTTTCTCGTGGTCGAAACGACGGCATGTGCAACTTTTTATTTCTAAATTTACAACATGCAAAGATGATCCATATTTCACTTGAACACGTACAGCATCAATCGTTTGTACCTCCATAAGTCTTGCTCCGGTGACACGGTCCTATAAGGGAGTAGAACAAAAAACAAAACGCTTTAGGCTGAGTTATGAAAACAATTATGGCTGAGTTATTGAAACAACAATGGCTGAGTTATGGAAACTATAATGGTAATGGCTGAGATAAGGAAACAATTACGGCAGAGATATGGTAACTGTTACGGCTGAGTTATCAACATTGACGACTGACTTATGTAAAATTACCTGTAATAGTTTCTCAACACCTCGAGTGAGCGTTGTTTGCTGCGATTTCGCATCCTCTCTCCGTTCAGAAAACCATCTGGTCATCATATCCCGTATCGATTCTAGAAGTTGAACTATGGGAAGACTTCTAGCATTTGACAGTGCATGGTTCATTGATTCTGCAATATTCGTTGTCATTAAATTGTACCTTTCACCCGGGAAATGAACACGCGCCCACATTCGGACACCAGCTCGTTGGAGGTATCCATGTAGTTCGGGATGACGTGCTTCAATCTCATTGAAAGCCTCATTAAAATCAGTTAGCCTAAAACACTTTGCCGCTTTTTTCACCAGAGGGAACAAATGTTTTCCTTTGAACTTCACCAAGATGTTCTTATACAAATGGTAAGTGCAAATTCCACGTGAAGCCAACGGATACACTTGACGAATCGCTTTCCCTATTGACTGATGTCTGTCGGAGATTATCGCAAGATCCTTTTCGTCTGGAATGGCAACTTTGAGTTGTGTAAAGAACCAACGCCAAGACTCATCATTTTCAGTGTCAACAACAGCGAAAGCTAATGGGAAAATTTGAAAGTTACCATCCTGAGCTAGGGCTGTTAGAAGTGTCCCTTTGTAACTACCATGGAGAAACGTTCCGTCGACAACAACAACTTTGCGCATGAAAGCAAACCCAGCAATACTCGCACCAAAAGCAATAAAAACATATTTGAATCTATCTTCATCACCTATTTGAAGACGCGTGACTGTACCCGGATTTTCCCTTTTTAACTTGAATATGTAAGAAGGCAACTCGCTAAAACTTTCCTCAGGAGTTCCCTGATGGATCTGCCTTGCATTCAGCAGCGTTCGATATGCCTTCCAATAACCCATCTGTCGACACCAACAAATTAATAAATCAGCCATAATATATAAATAACTCAGCCGATACATTCGAATAAGTCAGCCTTAAATAATCAATAAATGAGCCGTAAAATGTAAATAATTCAGCCTATACATACCTATAACTCAGCCATTGTTATCAATAATTAACTCAGCCTATACATACCTATAACTCAACCATTATTATCAATAAGTCAGTCGAAACATAGTAATTACCTTTAGACTAAATTGCTTATTGAAAATGACTCCGACACTTTTAGGTTTAACATCCGGACCAAGATCACCAAGATAGTCCCTGTAAAGACCTGCCAGTACATCAGCTGTTGATTGACGGCATCTAGTAGAACGTTCCGTCACAGAACATGTGTGTTCCGAATCGTATACACGAACATGAAAATCCGGGTCATCCCCTTGTACAGATGCACGAACTCTCCAAAGACATCCTTTAACCCAACACCTAAAAACCACTTGTCTCGGATTTGAGACTGGTACATTAAAATCAAATCCATCCCTAACCGAAATAAGTTTCACGTGATTCCTGAACTGGTTTTTGCTATTGTATCGTTGTCCTACAGCAATTGTTAGCGTTGACACCTCCAACCTAATAGCCTCCGGATTCATCTTCGATCCGGCAAAGTTATCATCTCTATGAGCTTTCTTCTGAGGAGGCGGAGTAGGTGGGTCTTCCACTGTACTCTGAGGCTCGCCCAATACAGAAAACTTCTCGTCATCAGATGACTCACCATCGGAGTCGTCGAAAACATCAAATCGGGTTGAAAATTCATCGTCTTCTTCTTCGTCAGATGCTACTTCAACAGCTTCTTCTTCGTTTTCTTTGTCAACAATCTTACCATAATCAAAACAAGTGCCTTCAAATCCCCCACCGCACACTTCGGGGGTAGATTCTGCTTTCGAGTCTCTGCTTCGCCGAATCATACTTCCTCTAGCTCCACTAGTTTCTGTAGACTCTTTCGCCGAAAACTCTACACAGAGACGTAGCTGATCGGTTTTCCATAGACCCAAAAAACATTGCAACTGTCGATCATTGGAGACAAAAACTGGTGGAGTATCATGCGCCATATGTTTCATTGCCCTGTTCGAGAACATGTAGCTCAGCTTTAGCTCATGTCTAAACGAGTCCAATCCGTAGTCTTCAAGAACAAGCTTAACAAGCTTGTCGTATGTTGTGCCTCCATCTATCTGCACAACTATACACCCTCTCTCGTCGGAGTTAAATACATATCTCTGTGTCTTTATCCAATTACCGGACACAACTAGTACCGGCACTGGATCCATGAAATATAATGAAGAACAAGGTGGAGAAGAACAAAAGTAGAAGAACAAGGTGTGAAGAAGAAAGTGAAGAAGAAGTAGAAGAACAAGGTGAATAAGAAGGAAAAATAGTTCACTTATTAACCAGTTGAAGAACCAGAGTCGAACGACGTTTCGTATTTCCGGAGAAAAAGATGATGACATGGAATGCTGACATGGATGCTGCATCCGACGTGGCAAATCAGCCATGAAACAATACCATAACTCAGCCTAACTAAAACTCAGCCACAACACGAAAAACATTACAGTAATTAAAAAGCAAAAAAAATTGCTGCCAAACTCAGCCGCTTCATGAACTGAAAATATGTAACTCAGCCGTATCGTTTGATAAGTCAGCCGTAACTGAAAAACATTCTAGTAATTAATCTTTTGCCAATAAGTCAGCCGTCAAACGGCTGACTTGTCGATAAGTCAGCCTATTACGGCTGAGTTATAGTTTTTTACCATAACTCAGCCGTAACTACATCTCATAAGTCAGCCATTTTTCATAACTCAGCCAGTCGGAAAATGGCAACTCAGCCGTGTCGTTGTGATAACTCAGTCAAAATTTTGACAACTCAACCGTGTCGTAGCGATAACTCAGCCAAAATCTTGACAACTCAACCATCAGGTGAAAACTCAGCCATTACTACAGCTGAGTTATGCGCATAACTCAGCCAAATTTAATAAGTCAGCCATAACTCTTGGCTGACTTATAAGCGTAACTCAGCCAGATTTTCATAAGTCAGCCGTCCGCTCTTACTCAAATGTTTTTTTGAGTAACTCAGCCGCAACATACCTATAATTCAGCCGCAACATACTCTGTGTCGCGTTACGGCTGAGTTATGGTACACGTCAGCGATTTCTGACGTGGCGTCTGACGTGGCAATGACATTTTTGTAATAACGTTTTTTCCGGTAACATAAAACAGGGGCACGCTGGGTATTTTGAAAATACCCGAAACATTCTAGTAATAAAAAAGTTTTTTGTAGATTCTGGTAATATTACCTAAAATGAGTAACATTTAAGTAATTCACCCAATAATTATTAAAAAAAATTGTCTTGCGGTACACCACAAATTGAAATCTAACTATAGTTGATTTGGTGGACTATCAATTTCTTTGAGGTTAGATACCTTTCTAATAACTCTTAAATACTTTTTAAATTAATTTATATTATTAAATTTATGTGTTTCTATTATATTTTGGACTTTTTCTAAAATAAAAATAAATCAAAGATGTGTCTATCTATCTTATCGTCTAGGTTCTTACTTATCATTTATATTGAAGCAGGATTGTAGTTGCTCTGGTGTTTAGGAATTTTAATTTTATGAAAGAAAATAGATTCATCTCCCTTATATCTTTTGACTTCGACTTCCCAGGAAATTTTTCGAACTTAAATTGTGTCAAGAAAGAAGCTAAATTTGTGATTTGGTATAAAACACAGATAACACAAACAATTTGGCACACTAATCAACAACATACTCTACGGAAATAAGGGAACTTGGATTTTGACGACAAAAACAATGAGAAGCCAATGGCAACAATGAGAGAAGCCAATGGCAATCCTTTGGTAGGAAAGCAAGCTCCGCTTTTCCCTCTTCGTTAGTGATACACTTTAATATTTACTCCACTATATATAACGAAACTCTAATTAGACGATTGAATCTTAAGTGATCAATAAATGCATAGAAAACCAAAAGAGTATCCGCTGATCAATTTTCACAAAAAATTAGAATAACACACTAGGTTATCTAGAAACCACTACTTAAGCTAATACAGTTGTGAAGATGATAACTTACAGTATAAGACTCTGTAAGTCAATTCCATGTTAACATCACAACTCGTTGAAGATTAATCACAATGACATGACATAAATCAAACTTTGATAAATACTTATGCAACCGCAATCATGGGTAACGACTATCAAAGAAACTGCATGGAAGTAGCACCAAGCTTTCACAGGGCAAACGCATCACTAGAAAGGATGGTCCTGCAGTTGTAAAGGTGTTAAATATTAGTTGAGCTTACGAAACAACTCCATTTCTAGAAAAAATTTCCACATATGTCGTCTATTTGTCATTTAAATTTAACAGTACAGTACTTGGAAAAAGATAAAAGTGTAGGATAGCTGACTATAAACTTTTGGATAAAATATGTAAACCAATCTACTCCAACAAAGCAGATGTAGCCTTCTACTAATCGAAAAAAGTGGATTTTTCCATTGTCAGATCAAATTTATAGTATTTTATTTTTGTGAATCTGGCCATGTGTCTCTTTAACTTAAATTCTGTCTCTTCTATTAAATCCAAACTGTTGTAGATGTAGTCCTTGCCTATCATTAGACATTCATAAACTTCATTTGCTCTCAAGTTGAGAGATGGACTAACCTTGTAGTCTTGCAAACACTTGACAAATGTTGTTTGAAGTTGAGGGAGGAATGGCTTAAGTGCAACCCCACCCCAATGTATAAGGATGATTACTGTAGCCAGGATAGCGCTTTGACCTGCCATAGAAACCGGTTTCCTATGATTCGAATAAGAGGCCTGAGATAACAAAAAAATGTATCTTTTTGGTTTGTCAAAAAAAAAAAAAAAATGTATCTTTAACACAATAGATAATGTTACCTGATAAAAATTGATGGGATTTTTCAGTCAAAGTTCTTCTAACATCATGCACAATCACTTCTAAGCCTAACAAGTTAGAGCTAGTTTCTAGACTCTGATAGCACATAACAAATTTGAACATCACTTTACTCTGATAATAAAACTATTATCAGAAGAAGAAGACGTATAGATACAAGGAATAAAGACTGCATACCCTGTTAGATGAGCAACAACATATCCTCCCTGCAATTCAAGTAGCAAAATATATTTTACAGATATTAGTGTACGATCCATAACATGTTTGAAGCATCATCAATCAAAGAAAGCTTAACTTCTTCTAACCTAAAAAAAAAAAAAAATAAGAAGCCTAAATTACCTACATGCCAACAAAAAAAAACAAATACTTATTTAAAAAGGGGTTACAAGCGAACCTGAGTAGACACTCCTTTGAGAACTTGTCAACACCTTCTTCATCGATGACAAGCACCACTCTCTCTGCAGCCTCTTGTGCCAATGATTGGATTTCCTGGAAAAAAAGAAAAAAAAAAGCAATTGGCAAAACTAACTAAGCAAAAAACCAAAATTAAATAACTAACTACTCTAACCATCTAACTAACATATTCTCTATATAATATTTTATTATATAAAGTTTAATGTCAAAATTATTCATTAATAATATCATGACACATGTTACTTGTATTGATAAGATTTTGACATGTGTCAATTCTAAATTTACTAAAACATTAAAAAAACTAAAAAATAAAAATTAAAAGTTCTAAACCTATTAACTATCAATATTTGTTTATTCTTTCTTTTTTAATATTTTAATTTAATTATGTTGTAGTATTTTTAGATATTAGTTATATTATTTAGTTAAATTTGATTTCTTATTAGAAATTCGTGATGATTCTAAAATATTTCTTTTTATATATTTATTTTTTTCTCATTTTTTTTTAATGTTGTAGTATTTTTAAATTGTTTTTTAGTTTATATTTTATATCTCTAAATTATTTAAGACTATAATATCATTGTGCTTATAATTTTAAATTTTTATTTTTATTATGTCAAATTAACTATCTTTCAATTTCTCAAATTTTGTTGAGTTGGTCATAAACTCATTGCAATCGTGTATATATTTTTTCTTTTTGTCCACAATACTTTTTGAGTAAAGAATTTGAAAGAATTATAAAGTAAATATTTATAGTGCAATGCAATTTCAAGAAAAAAAAATCAAGAAGCCTAAATTACTTACTGGCCAAACAAATAAATATTTGTTTAAATAAGGGAATTTAGTGAGAAATGCCATTTTTAAAATGAAAGTTGTGAGAAATGCCATTTTAGTTTTTCCTTTTAAGAAATGTTATTTTCTAAGTTTATGGCATAAGAGAAAATGACATTTCTATCCTTAAATTAAAGAAAGGGAAGACTAAAAAAATGGGATGAGTGACGTGTGTTTTGAAGCAGAGACAATTTTGTGGCACAAAACACACACGTGCTAAACTTCTGGTGGACCAGATCCAATGCTCAGTCAGGTTTAGTCAATCTCAAATTTGTCTTTTGTCCTCTAAAGTGGACAAGATCCTCTTTGTTGGACTCTACTAGTCCATCTGCAGGCCTCTAGTGGACCAGATTTAAACCTCGAACAAGTTTTTTGTCCACCACAGTTATGTCCTTCGGTCTTAGTAGACCAGATCCGCTTGGATGGACAAGTTTACAAAACTTGTGCACCATAGTTATGTCATTTGCTCTCTTAGTGGACCATATTCGCTTGAATGACGATACTTGTCCATCAATAACATGAAACAAATTTCTCTACCTGCAGGCTTGCTGACGCATTTTATTGAGAAATATCATACTCAGCCTTGATCGGAGCATATTTAGTCCACCGGAACTGGTCTATTGAAAATAAAATTGGGTTAGATATCAGATCTGGTCCATTAAAGTTTTATGGAGAAGGAAACAAACAGAAGAAACTCAAATTGAAAAATATTATACTCAACCTTGAGGAGAGCATCCCCAGAACGAACAAAACACGTTGTTCATCCAAGGTAGAGGCAAGCAGATTAAATGGAAGTCATGATTTTGAAAGGATTTCTTTGTTTTGAAGAAAGAAAGAGGAGAGGAGAGAAGAAGAGAGAGAGTGGAAGATTAGAGATCGAAGAAAATGAGAATAGAAAAGAGAGAAATGAGAAAAAAAATAAGAGAAGGGTATTGTTGTCATTTTCAATAGATCAAAGTGGGCCCTATGGTATTTTAGAGAAGATTTAATCGAAAGTGGCATTTACATTGAAGAATGGTACTGTACATGGCAAAACTGATAATTTTCTCTTTAAATAAGGTTACAAGCGAACTTGACTATCAAACGCTCCTTTGAGAATTTCTGACAATAGAGTTTCAACTCCTTCTTCATCAATGTCTTCTCAGCCTCTTGTGCCAATGATTGGTGATATATCATGGTTTTACGGTTTTTAACCATGATATAAGTGTGTTTTTTGAGTCTTTTGATTTGTTTTCTTGGTTGTTTTTGAGTCTTTATAGGATTAGTTACTTATTGGCACATATGGAGCAAAATAGGAGGATATGGAGCATATTCGAGCATTGAGGCTAAGCTGTAAAGTTCAGAGATGAGTTCAGAAGGATGCATCGACCGATTCAGGTGTTGGCATTGATCGATGCAGTGTTCACAAGACAAACCCGAGTTTCTCAAGTTTTGAAAATTTACAAAGTTGGCCCAAAATTTTCCATATTTGCATCATTAGTCCCTAGATATGTTTTAAGAATATAAATAAGACTTTTAGGTCATTGTTTAGATATAAACTTTATTTTCTGCAAACTTTTGAGAGAGAGAGAGAGAGAGAGAGAGAGAGATCCAGAGAGACAAGTCAGAACTCAACTCTGTTGAGGGAGATTTCGATCTCCCTTATTTCTTTATACTCTTTCTTATGTAAATTTATTGAGAAGATGTTTTGTTTTTCATTGATTAAATTTGAGTAGTCTGTTTATTATGTTTAGAGATTCTCATAGAGGTTTTATGGTTTATTAGATCTGTTGATTTCTTGGGATTCTTATTCTTCTGTGATCTTCATCTTTGGTTGTTATTTATATTAATTCTTGATTGATCATCTAAAATTAATACTCTATTTAAATAAATTGATATGAGAATATAATTAATTTTTTTGATAAACATTTGATGAGCAAAACTACTTTTTACAAAGAGATTTGATTTTGTAATTTTGTGAACAAATCTAAACTTGTTTTCAAAGCTGGTTTTTAACTTGAATGTTACAAAGAGATTTGAATTTTTGGGTTTTAAACTTAAATAATATTTGTAATGAGAACTGATTTATTTTACAATAGAGTTTAGAATTCAAGATATGATTTTAATTGATTGAATCCTGAGTTATGATTGATTTGATATTCAATAATTTCCGGAGATTATTCCCTAAGTCTAGCTTTTCTTCCATCTGAATTTACACAACTTCAATTTATTTTTGCATTGCTTTTTATTTTAATACAAATTCTTCTGTTTAGCATAATTAAAAGATTATTAAGTCTATTGTGTAATCTTGAGTCATTGTGAAATTCGACCCCTAAGTACTACAATGATCTCTTAATTGGGAGAATAGCTCTAGGGTTAATTTGAGCATATCAACTGGAATTCCTGCAAAAAAAAAAAAAAAAAATCTTAATTATAGATAACAAGCTTTCATACAGTTTAAGGATGAAGAAAGAAAATCATAAATTTTTAACCTTGTATCTTACACAGAGCATAATTTAAGCATACTCAAACAAAACTCATAGGAAATGCTATCCAGTTTATAGTCATTTTTTAATGCATCCAATATACTTACTATATGGTCTTCTCTAATAGTTTCTTTTAGCAAAAAAATCGTTTTCTCAGCTAAATATTTTTCTTCATGTTTGGATAGTCTAATAATGTTGTTTCATTATTATAGTGGTGTGATTTATTTGAATGTGTCTTTTAATTATGTGGTTAAGATGATAAAATAATTTTCTTTTTTTAAAAACATGAAGAAAAAGGTGTCCAAATGTACCAATAGGGTGGTAGCAAAACTAATTAAATTGCAATATGATTATTATTTACATTTTAGGTGTTTTATAATTTGAAAACACATTACTGTATATAGAATAACTCAAGTGATAAATATATATATATATACCAATAGGGTGGTAGCAAAACTAATTAAATTGCAATATGATTATTATTTACATTTTAGGTGTTTTATAATTTGAAAACACATTACTGTATATAGAATAACTCAACTGATAAATATATATATATATATATATATTTACTATTTAACATTGTGTGTGGCTAGTAACTCGATTCATTACCAAAACTTTTGGTCCAAAAGCTAGTAACTCGATATGGCCATGCTAAGAGTTTTCTAACATCTGAAGATATAAAGATCCATGGAAAATTCAGAAACAAAGGAGCAAAATAATTACGCTACCATAATAATCACTTAACCAAGTGATAACGAAACTGCTATCCATTTCCAACATATTCTTTACACAAAATCCCCAAAATAAAAACCAGTTGGTTCTAAGAACAATTGAGATTTACGACCAAGTACGTTTCCTTTTTCAATCCTACGACCCAGATGATAAGTAACATAAGAAAGCATATGCCTAGATGGACCTAAGCCAAACCAACCAAGAAACTACAATGCATATCCACTTTGTTTTTTAACATAAAAATCACGAATCCTCACTATGTTCATTCTACTCTTTACCGATCAAAGGAAGATGACTTCACATTCGGTAGAGCGTCTTGGAATTTTGAGGAGTTTCCTGATCCTGACCACGTCATCTTGAATCTGAATTGCACTATAATGCCAAGGTAGAGTGGGTTTCTTGAGGATTGCCAAATTTTCAAGGAAGTACCTTACTAGCTTCATCCCTGCAGCAAGTCCCGAGACTTTCACTTTGAAATCAACAAATTCGAGAGACGATAGCAAACACTTAGGCACAGTTGAGAAACCGACTTGATTCATCTCCTCAAATGGCATTTCCTCATGATCTGCATTGTAGCATACCTGAGAACAGAAGAGAAGATTAAAACACAAAGACAAAATATGCAAAAATCTTCGAAGGAATGAAAAACTTATTGGGGTTTGGCAGATCATCACCAAGATGAGAGACTTCAAGTTTGGGAAGCTTTCAAGAAAGGTTGGTAACCATTTCAAATGGGAATAATAGAGCTCTACTTGCAGGCAGGACATGTAACCAAACTGAGGCAGTGGTTCTAGTTTCGAGTATTCACAGAGAAGCTAGAACAAGAAGGAAAAACTGATGTTCTCAGAAACATTCATGATAGATTATGGGAACATATGTCGAACATGGTAATTGACATAGATACCTGGAAAGAGCCTAGATGAATGAACATATCCCTCATCTTTGAAATTTGGGGGAGAAAACTGTGGAAACTATTTCTCATGGATAAAACATCTTCTTCTTCAAAAAATAAACCAGGGCTGAGATCAAGATCTAACTTGACACTGGAATTCATACTGTTTATTATAAAGCTTTTTGCTAAGTTATCACGAATGCTCAAAAAGCGTAGTCGAGGGACATCAATCAGAATTCTGGTATCACCCACAGAGAAGCGTATAGTTATAGTGAAGCTCTTCAATGACCTAGAGTCCGAAAGACATTTGCAACAGAACTTACAAGTCTCAACTCTAACTCTTCCAGGACAGGGGAGGATGAGACAAGTCTCTCAAAAGTGGTTTCATTGGGATAGCTAATACATTCTAAATGCAAAATCTTCAGACAAGGCAAGGAAACAAACTCGGCACTAGGCAAGGCCACCCAACAAATTTTTAAGGATACCAGTGTCTCACAGGTATAAAGGCTAAGGGGCATCTCAAAAGCATAACGGACTTGTAGATGTTGGAAGTTACGCTTAACCGCAACATCAATCCATGATGTGAAGTGAGGATTGACATTTCCAAAGCTCATAGATAAGTTGAGCTTGTGAATGCATGAAACTCTATTTGAATGGAAAAACTTGTCACCAAAACTCATAAAAACATCGGAATTAGGGAATTTAGACCATGTCAATTCCAAACGAGGAAGCCAAAGCCAAAGACTCCTCCATCTGGTGGATAAAACGCTTGTTTTAACAGTTAACAGCTTCTGTTAAGGGAAGATGAGGGAGAATGTAACATATCAAAGGATCAGGTAACTGTGGCTTATTCTATCTTCCAACCATTTGGAACAAAAAGATGCTGATTCAATATCTTGTTATCAACCATTCTGCTTTTCTTATGTAGGAAATTTTTTTCAACCTGCATAGCAAAAATTGAACGTGAAAGTTTCAAAAAGAGATGATTTTAAATTTGATTCTCTCAATCTCAAAGACCTATGTATGTAATGTTTCATATACAGTAGTTAAGAAGTGTATAGTTGTTACACAAAAAGAAAAGCCCAACGCAACGATCCAACAAGGCCCATTAATTCTAAGTTAAAAATTTTAAAATTGACATGATTTTTTTTTTTTTTTTTTTTGGACAAACAAAAAATTTACATGACTAAAAACAACAATTTACACGTGTTCTCTCCAGAAATTATTGAATACGTTGAAATGTCAAAACTGTGAAAAGACACCGTTTTGTTGTTTTATTGAACATCAATTTATTTCGGTTACATATACTAATAAAGATCCATTCGTGTGAACTATATATGCTTAAGTTTTGATTGGGGGAAGTGAAAGCATTGACTTTGGTATGTGTGCATGTCTCTTGGTCTCTAGCAGTAGACATAAACATGTCTCTAATGTTTTGAAGATTCAAATGAGCGGTAAAAACACATAAACTATGATCACACTAGAGAAAATGTCTCTGTCTCATTTCCAAGCACACGAGGCTACCAAATCTCTATGCATCCAACCAAGATACAAGGCTCCATCTCTTTCTTCTAGCCTGTACTTGTTCGAGTAGGTCCTGAGCAGACTTTTAATGGTTGAATTCACCAGGGGACTCAAAGGGTAAGAAGTGAAACCCGCCATCTCAAAACGTGACTTCCATTTCCCTAAGAGCTCGTGCCGCTCAACCCGATCAGCTCCTTCACATGCGATGATGTTCACGACATCTCTTGCTAGACAATGTTGCTCCACATTAATCCTCTGTTTGTGATCTCTTGGGAGAGTCACATCAATCGACTCGAACATCGCGGCATAGTAGTTCATTGTCTCCATGAACCTTGGGAAGAAGGCGGCCGTGTTTGTGTTTGATTCTTGTTCCACAAGAGTCACAACCTTGGGAGATAAGCTCTTCACCATTCTCAGTAACCGGTCCCTGCAAACAAAATATACTCAACTCAGTCAAGGGACAAAACAAAAGAATCATCCTATATATATATGTGTCCAAACAAATTTATATACAAAACATAATACTGTACCGTACGTACCGGTGATTCTCAGTGCTCACGCTTTCGTCAGGCATATGATGAAGAACAAAGGCAAAGTTGACGGCTAGAGCTTCCCCTGGCCGGACTCCGAGATTCTTAGGTTTAACCTCGGACGCTGACACCGATACAGGGTTGAACTCAAATGGAACGTTGAACTGCTTAGCAAGCTTGGCGAGTCTGTTTCCGACAATGCTAAGGCCACCTCCGCGAGCATATGCTGAAGTCGTATCGTCAATACCCGTTATCCGAATCCGTNAAGAAGGCGGCCGTGTTTGTGTTTGATTCTTGCTCCACAAGAGTCACCACCTTGGGAGATAAGCTCTTCACCATTCTCAGTAACCGGTCCCTGCAAACAAAATATACTCAACTCAGTCAAACAAGTTTCTATACAAAAATTAATACTGAACCGCGCGTACGTACCGGTGATTCTCAGTGCTCACGCTTTCGTCAGGCATATGATGAAGAACAAAGGCAAAGTTGACGGCTAGAGCTTCCCCTGGCCGGACTCCGAGATTTTTAGGTTTAACCTCGGACGCTGACACCGACACCGGGTTGAACTCAAATGGAACGTTGAACTGCTTAGCAAGCTTGGCGAGTCTGTTTCCGACAATGCTTAGGCCACCTCCGCGAGCATATGCTGAAGTCGTATCGTCAATACCCGTTATCCGAATCCGCGGAGGCCCACCGGGCCTAGCTGCAAATGCCTGGATAAGAGTGACCCATTGACTCCCTTGACCGATTTGAAAATCGATAATGTGAACTCTGTTTTCTTCCTTCATGGCTTCAGCAATGGCACCATTTGCTGACATGTATCCGAACTTGAAGTAAGGGCAAACCTCATAGAGAATATGCATGTAAGAGAGAAGCTCGGTGCTAGCCGGTTCAGGGCACCTGTTAAGTGATTTGTAAATGGAACTACCCGATGAAGCTAGCAGCGCCACTAGACCTTCCAGTAAATAAGCTCCCAACCGTTGGATAGGCTCACCAGAAACCGAGACCATCTGGCGCAGCTTCTCCATCATCGAATTAGCCATCATAAGATCGTTTTCGGACATAGCTTTTGCACATGAAACAAGATCAGCTCTCAAATCCCGCCTCGAGATGGCCTCAAGAGTTGATCTCCAACTGTTAATCTCTTGACACGCCGTGGAATCAAAGGAGTCCGTACCATCAACGACTAAGTCCAACGAGTCCGGACCCATCATGACCGTCTCTATCTCCTTAATTTTGTGTTTGAAGTCATTCAAATCATCCGTCACACAAGAGCCACATGTATCCTCATATGTAGCAGTAGACGACAGAGCATTATACGCAGGAGAGTCTGGAGATGGCTCGAGGGTACAAAACCGTTTACGAGAGTTGTTAACCGGTAAGTACCTCAGCTTCCCAGAAGGGTTGGGCTCAAAAGAGTAAGCCTCAATCTCTTGTCTAGGCTGCTTGTACATTTCTAGTCACACCTTAATATGATCTGCACAACTACAAGTATATAAACACATCAAACCCTTTGACTCATCTCAAACCCATCCTAGACAAGCTAGCTCTAACATGACCTAACATAAATTTTGTACCTCAGATCAACCCAATTCATCTACACATGCATAACTCAATTCTTACTCATAAACAAATCAAATCTACTGATAAAAAAAAACAGAGATCAAGAATCTAACAAGGGAAGCAAATTAACTAATACCTTTTGAGGTTAAATTAAAGCTAAGATAACCTCCAAAATCAAAGAATAGGATCAAGAGAGAAAGATGATTTAAGAATTAATATGATCATAGACATAAGAGATATTAGAAGAAAAAAAGAAAAAGAAAAAAAAGAAACTTAAGGAATCAAAGATCAAACTGAACTCTGTTCTAAGTGAAAAAAAGGAAGAAAATCCAAATTGAGTAGTACCCACCTGACTTTTTATCCTGAGATGAGAAACCTTAAAATAGTGAATGTTATTGAAGTTCCATGTGAACCAGAGGAAGAGGAAGAGAGAGAGAGAGAGAGAGGGAGAGAGTTGTCGGAGACAAGGCACATGGGAATGGCTCGAAAGACAAAACAGAAGTCTCACTCTTTTATTATCAGAGAGAGAGAGAGAGAGAGAGAGAGAGAAAGGAAGGAACAGAATCTAAAACACGGCGTGTGATTTACGATTATACCACTCAAACATGTCGCTCCCACCACCACATACACTACAATTATGGAAGATACATGTCCCCGATCCATTATTTGTCTCAATCTAGTTTTCAACTTTCACTATCTCTAATCTTTTTTTTTTTTGAACTAAACCGATTCTCATTCACTATCTCTAATCTTAAGTTTAAGAAAAAAAGGTATATTAAACCAAAAAAAGTATACTATTCTATATGCGTGAATACGGACGGTGAGTAAACTTCGCAGTAGGACAAACCACATATTTATTTATAAATAGGCAAAGCAAAAAAAAAAAAAAAAAACTAGTTGGCGTTTAGTAGATGTAGCAAGACAAGACGAGAACACCAAAGGAAAAAAAATCAAAGTCAAAGAATGTTGACCGGGGTAGAGTAAGAAGACTATTACAATGCTGAATTCAAATGTTGTGATTTCATGCCACGCAATTATTGAAAAACACACGAGATAATTAAGTTGATTTTTATTGGTTTCAGGCGTATGCCAAAAGTTCTCAAACAATTTAAAGTAATTTAAAAAAAAATTATAATTACATTTTAATGATCGAACATAACAAAAAAAATTCGTAAGTATGTGGAAACATTTTATAGCATAAAAATAAAAAAGAATAATATATTGGTCAAAACTATTTGAAGCTAAAATTTTGGATGATGAGAGGAATTAAGACTTCAACTTAAAAGTGAAGTTTAAATATTAAAATAGTATTTTAATGATCAATTTTTTTCCATTAATTCTAAAAAATAATTTACAAAAAAAAATCATACACCGGTCAAAATTATTGAACCAAATCTTTTTATTGATACAAAAGTATTTAAAGCTGAAATTTTTGTAAAAGATAGGAATTCAGATTCCAAATCCAAAGTGAAGATTAAATTTTGCAAAGCACCAACAAAGAAGAAAAAATACGAAAAAAATTATAGAATATTATCATCTTTTACCTTTACTCTCTTTTTTTGTTTTTTTTTTTGTAAGTGAATGTTGTGTCATTGTGACCCCACAACACAACCCCCCCTTGCTCTTCTTTATTTCATTTTTGTTCTTTTTGACAACTCTCCCATTATAATTAATATAAATATAAGAGATATCACTTTTAGCAAAATATAAATATAAGAGATATCACTTTTAGCAAAATATAGAGATCGAATGAGCTTAAAATCATATATTTATGAAATCATTATACTTGTCGTTTTCTTCAACATCATACATACAATGATCCATGTACCATATCACTTGTAAACTAAAGAGAAATGAATCCACTTTTCTCCATTGTTCACTTCTTGTAAACCTGACTCTTTTTTTTAATAAAATTTCTGATTTTATACGATAGATCATAATTTAGGGTACAAGGTGCCTAAGCGACAACGAAAGCCGGGATGAACAAACACGGTAAACGGACTGCATATAGAAATTAAATAGAGTAACTTTGAAACCAAATCTCTAAGAGACCTTGGTGCTTCGGTTGGTTGTTCCTAGCCAGACATGTGTTTCGAATCCTTTTGTCAAGGTGAGAGAAGAGACCTTCCACTGGAGTGCGGGTGTTGGTGTAAAGACGAGCGTTACGTTCGTGCCAAATGGTGTACACGACAGCCTGAGCAACCAGGAGAGCTTCATGGTGCATGTACGACTGTCAGTTGAAGGAGTCTGCAACCAGAAGAGTAATCTGTCCCAGGTGTTGAAGCCAGTAAAAGGGATTGACATCTTAGCCACACACCATCTCCACAGATCGAAAGCATACGGACATCTTAGAAAAAGGTGGTCCCTTGTAAACCTGACTCTATCGGCCACTTCTTCAACTTGGTAACTTTTCTTGTGATGGAATGCAGCAAGTAATTTAATGTATATCTAAATCTGATATAGTAATGATTAAAATCTATACACACACTAGCAAATTTATTTTCGATTATTCCAAAAGTAATTTTATAAATTAAATAATAATTTGAGCACACTTATATTCACAGCAACAAAACATTTCTCAGGGCATTTTTATAAGAGGAACTATTTTAGGTGTTCTTAAAATAAAAATATTATGAAAATAATGTAAAATCAGTAGTTAAGATCTTTTGTTAAAAAGATAGTTATTGGGAGAACATGTTTAAGATCTTAATAATATAATATTCTTAAACATATTACAATTATAAAAACTTATAAAATAA
The DNA here is from genome assembly GCF_000633955.1 of Camelina sativa. Classification (NCBI taxonomy): domain Eukaryota; kingdom Viridiplantae; phylum Streptophyta; class Magnoliopsida; order Brassicales; family Brassicaceae; genus Camelina; species Camelina sativa. Next base: position 14,997,445 of record NC_025704.1, read on the forward strand.
CATTTAAATTGCAAACTTATAAAACTTTTACTAAAATTCAAAATACAATACCAAATTTTTATGAAACAACAAAAACATTAAAAATATAAAAAAAAACATATTACATAATTAAAGCACACAAACATTTTATTTAATTAATATATAGTTTAATGTCCAAATTTATTCCATATATTCTAAAGCAGATCCTCTTTTAATTTGTGAAAAATTGTTTGCAAAAAATTGTATCCATTCACAGTTTGCCACGTCAGCTTAGAACTAAGCCAAAATCAGTTCTACATCAAGAACTAAAAAAAGTGTTTTAAACCACTATTCATTATTTTTCTATTTTTTTTGGACTAAGAATACCTCTCATGTTCTTCCTATAAAGATGACCTTAAATGGAACTCAAATCAGAGTTGATGTTCTGAAGATATTAAAGAGTTAATTTGCTAACTTCTACTACTAGTATATGAAAACTTGAAAAGGGTAAAAGGTGCTTTATCCACTTTAGTTACTTGGAGAGTAAAGAAAATCGTGGTAATTTTCTTAATATTTATGATTCCATTTCCCATGCCAGAGAAAAAGTAAATGCTCAAATTCAATCTAGTAACTAGGAGATAAAAAGTAGTACGATTCAATGAGTAAGATGTTTCTGTAAATTAAAATGAAAGGTGTTCCCCGAGTTCAAATCCCAAGAGAGAATATGCATACTTTTTGGTTTCTTTGTTTCAACACACAGTTGATTGAATGGCCCCTGACACCGAGCATATGTGAACGCTCATACACCGAGCATATATGTAAACGATTACTAGCAAAAAATATTTATTTTAAACTAAAGATAGGTTAATAGACTTTTTTTGCTTTTTCTTTGTTTTTTTGACATTACATTAATAAAATCACTTTAAAGCATAAAACGTTTATGCAATGTGGTGATTTAATTTGTTTTAAAATAACAAAAAACTACTTATAGTTATAGATAGGTGATTTTAAGTGAAAACATGTTAATCTAACTAACATATTATATGTAAGGTTAATTTGTTATTTTTTTTTTGCTAAGCATGTAAATATCATTAGAAATGAAAAGTTAGGTTTTACATAAGAGAACCTAGAGTAAAGCAGCCAAGGCAAAAAAATAAAAAAAGGCTACAATAGACAGAGACCAACAAAAAATGGTGCATTATCGGATCCATAGAAGCAAAAGATTATTCCAGCTCTTGCGGAGTCTTCGTGCGGAGATGATGTTTCGAGTTTGACGGTCAATCGACTTGAATAGAACCTGTGGAGAAAGTCGGTGGGAGTTGTGCAGAATATTGTTGCGCTGTTGGCAAATGTTGTATACAAGGGTTTGAGCTACCACTTTACGAAGAAGGGCTGGAGCTGCTTGAGAAGAGCGTCGCATCCATGAGAGAAGCTCAGACCAAGAGCAGAAGAGACGTTGACGAGGGCATAGTCGAGTGAAAGCCATTGTCCAGAGCTGGGAAGAGAAGTCACAGGCCAGGAACAGATGGTCGCAAGACTCCAAAGCGAAAGAACAGAGGCAACATACAGCGTTTTGGGTATGTCCCCAAGACAAAAGTCTCTCCCGGGTGGAGAGTCTATTGAGATGAGTCACCCAAAAATGAAAAGCGTGCTTTGGGATTGCCCCTTTGAACCAAACCAACTCTGCCCAGTTTTTCTCATCTTCCCGTGGTGGCAACACCTCCCAAGTCTTGGCTGTCGAGAAATTGTGGGATCGTTCGTTACCTGTGCACCAGACAAAGAGGTCATCCGGGAGATCAATGGTAGGCACGGGAATGTTGCTAATAAGTTGGTGAATTTCAGAAGCCCATTGATGCCTCGACAGGGGGAGTTTCCAGCCCGAGTCATCATAGGCGTCTGCCACTTTAGCGTTTAGCGGGATACGCAGAATGCGAGAGCCATAGACGCCTAGCTTGGTGATCAAGGGCCCCAGATTTGTCCAGTTGTCATACCAGAAGAAGGTATTTAGACCATTCCCTACTTCACTTCTGAGGAATGGTTGAGCTAGAGGCCGCAGGTGAAGTAGCATACGCCAAGACCAAGGGTCGCACTGATGTGGGGTGACATTCCAGAACGCAGTGTTTCTAAGGTGGTGATGACGATGCCAGCTGTCCCATAGAGACTCATTCTGATCGAAGAGGATCCAAATGAGACGAAGGCAGAGAGTTTTGTTCCATTCCGCTAGGCTTCTCAGACCTAAACCACCTTCAGCTTTAGGCAAGCACAACGTGGTCCAAGACACTCTTGCACCTTTACTCTCCTCAATGTTACCTGACCATAAGAACCTGGAACAGAGGCTCTCAATCTTCTTTAGGCAGCCCTTTGGCAGTATAAATGTGGACATCCAAAAGTTTATGGTCCCATAGATGACAGTAGAGATTAGCTGAACCCGGCCCGCAAAAGAAAGTGATTTGACTGACCAAGACCTGAACTTCTTTGAGATTTTCTCGAGTAGTGGTTCATATTCTGCTATTCGAAGCTTTCGTGACATAAGGGGTAGGCCCAAGTACCGGATAGGTAGAGAGCCAACCGGGAAGCCATAAGCTGCAATTGTGGAAGCCGCAATCGTATCCAACCCCGCATGAAATAGCTGACTCTTGTCCTTGTTCACACACAGTCCGGACCACGAAGCAAAATCATCAAGGGCTTCACAGATGCCATGCAAAGAAGAGCTACCACCATCGAAGAATATCATAACATCATCAGCAAACATTAGATGGGAGATTTCTAGATCATCAGCCTTAGGATGGTAGTGGATATATCCTGCGTCGAATCTTGACTGCATTAACTTGGAAAACACCTCCATGGCTAGGACGAAAAGATAGGGAGAGAGGGGATCCCCCTGTCTTAAACCTTTTGTGCTCTGAAAAAAACCTCCATTTATACCATTGACGCAAACAGTGAAGGTTGGAGTAGAGATGCACTGGTGAATCCAGTTGATGAAACGATCTGGTATGGCTAGTGCACGCAAGGCCGCAAGGATGAATTCCCATCTTACCGAGTCAAACGCCTTCCTCAGGTCGACTTTAAGCATAGCCCTCGGAGAGACATTCCGCCGGTTGTAACCATGGACCATGTCAGTGGCTAGTAGGACGTTTTCGGATAAGAGGCGGCCTGGCAGAAAAGCTGACTGAGATGAAGATATAACGGAGGAAAGAAGGTTCTGCAGCTTGGTGGTAAGAAGCTTGGCAATGACTTTGTAGAGTGTGTTGAGGCAAGAAATCGGCCTGAAATCCGTTGTTCGAGATGCATTTGTTGATTTCGGGATGAGTACTAAAGAGGTTGTGTTCCACTGTTTGAGTAGCTTTCCGGATACGAAGAATTCTCGGATGGCTGCCATTACCTCTGGTCCCACAACATTCCAAGATTCTCTAAAAAACTCCGCAGGGAAGCCATCAGGCCCACAGGTTTTGTTTCTAGGAAGGGATTGGAAAGCCAGCTTGATTTCCTCATCAGTAACCATCCTGTTGAGCTCGTCACGCTGGGAAGCTGAGCATCTGTAGGTTAACAGAAGGTTCATATCTTCTTGCTCCATCGAGAAGGGTGCAGAATCACCACCAAGTAAATTTGAGAAGTAGTCAACACAGTGGTCAACGATGCCCTGTTGAGTTTGGATTTGAGCGCCATTATCATCGATCAGGCAAGTGATGGTGTTGACTGACTTCCTGACATTCGCTATTTTGTGGAAGTATCGAGACTTGCAGTCGCCCTCCGCAAACCATGTCACCCTGGATCTTTGTAAGAGAAAACTTTCTTCCGCGACCGAAAGAGTGTTGAATTTTTGTTGGGCGTCAAGTTCCTGAGCAGCATTGGCCATAGAAGAGACCGCGAGGGTAAGGCGTTGCGCATTGAGGAGCAGATCATGAGCTTCTTTTGTTCTTTTCTCTAGATCAGAGTAATTCTGCTTGTTGAATTCCTTGATTGGCTTTTTCAGGGCTTTCAATTTTTTGGAAACTCGAAACATGGCAGATCCAGGGAAACTCAAAGAGTACCAATGTTGACTAACCAGATTCAGGAAATCAGAGTGTTGGAAGAGGAAGTTGAAAAATTTGAAAGGCCTCTTTACCTTTTGCATAGAAGCATCCAGCACTACTTCACAGGAGGCATAATCCGAGAAGTCTGGTTCACCAAAAACACCGAAGGAGGAAGGATACAGGTCGCTCCAGCTTTCATTTATCAATATACGGTCAATTTTCTTCGCAACCGGCCTGGTTTTGCTCTTATTCCACCAAATGAATTCATTTCCTTTATAGACGAGATCCGCTAATTCAGCTTCTAAGAGGCAGTATCTGAAATCTCTTATTCTTCTGTCAACGTTTGGGGAGAAAACAGATTAATGTTCATAAAAAAAACAAATACATCATTTTTGGATCAAGAGTTTAGTTTGATTTTTCGGATATGGTTTATGACTTCAGAATGATGATTCATCGTTTTGTTTTTAGGTGTGCATGTTAGGGTCTATAACTTACAATTCAACTTAGGTATATAAATTTTGTTTTAAACAGTATCCACTCCAATTTTTTTGTAGATTGACTTTTTGATTTCTTATTTTGAAAAGATTAATTTTTAGACTAGATTTAAAACTTTTATTTTTACTGAGGTAATTAATTACAAATATATATTGGTAGAATTATATCTATTTTGTGTATTGTTAGAAAAAAATTCTTCATCGTATGGTATATAATAATAATTAATACTAACTATCTTTAGAATGTGGTATGGTTTTGTGGAGTAAATGATTTAAAAATTAATACTAATTGTTTCTTAGTAAGTGTGAAAAACTCATAATCACATATCCATTTTTCCAATAATATGCGTTTTTAAAATAAATTTCAACCATGGCATATCTCAAAATAAATAAAACCATTTCTTTTAGTACAATTGCGAGATTAAATCAGTTTTAGTAATAACATTCAAGTTGAAAATGAAAGGACTAGAAGGAGCGAAAATTACTTTATTTTCAGACTGCATAAATTGGCTAGAAGAAGCGAATAGAGTATGAGATAGTCTACGACAGAAGAGTAATTTTAAGATCAAGAATCGATTTGTTGGTGTTCAGGAAAACTGATTCAACGACCCTTCTTGACGTCGTTCAACATAATGTTCTCATATCAGATTTTGATGCTCGTAAATTTGTAGAGTTCTTGGATCGATTGTATCCTTCCCTCACACAAGATTATGACAAAAATTAGGACAACTGAGTAAGTAACATGAAGCATATATTAACCATTTTGAGGTGCATGAAGCTTCTCCTATCAGAAAAATAAGGTAATCAAGGGCATGATAGTGATTCCATGTCCTAGTTTCCTAAATTAAATACATCATAGATAAAACAACTTCATCATATCACATATCAACAAAGAGAGAACACACAAATTAGAAAAATATCAGTAGATAGGTCCTACACGTCTACAAACACTCGTTTTACAAAACAAAGTGATGAAACTTTTTTTTTTTTTTTTTTTTACAAANCTTAGGATATGAAAACTACATATATATAAGGCAGGAAAGCATTTAAGGATTGGATCTGAAAGGATTGCGCTCGTTTGATTGAGGATGATCTACCTTGGGAGAGAGATTGTATCCTTGAAGCAGATCACGAATCTTTGAGTACATCATCACCTGTGACGGGTCTCCTCCACCGCCGCCACTGCTCTGTGATGCCACCCTCGAGTTTTCCTGCAGCTTAATCTTCTCAAACAGATACTGCTTCTCTGCCTCGGCCTCGTTCAGCCTCTGTTTCAGATAGTTACTTGCGTATTCCTCCTCAGACTTGTCCATTTTCGCTAGTACGATCCTTTGCAACCGATCAGCCTCTCGCTTGGCTTCGTTGGCTTTAAGCTGGAACATGTCTGCCTCAGCTTGCTTAAGCCTCACGATTCTCTCAAGCTCGTCTATCTGAAGTTTCTTCTTTTGCCTATCCGCTTTCAAATCTGCTACTTCCTTGGCTTTGTCTTCGAGCTCTCTATCGCAAGTCTCGAGAGCCATGCGTGCCTTTTTGAACATCCTCATCTTCTCCTCAGCAACTATCTCCATTTTCCTTAGAGTCTCCTGTACAACTTCAGCAATTCTGTTGCATGCATCCTGAGGTGCCATCTGACGTCCACCTTCCCCATTTTCAAAGCTGTTCGCGGAGTCTAACTCGATCTCTTCAGTAACAAAAAGGATTCAATTAGAGAGTCAAGAGTAATGTTTATTCATAAATAAGCAAATGTACACTTGCCAGTCGTAGTTAGCAGGTTACCTTGGAAAAACATTAATATTAATTTGGCAGCTGTTGCTTCAGCTAAACCACCCTTAATCTTGTCAATAAGCTCCTCACACTTCCAGAACAGTTTCCTACCTCGTTGATCTTCGCTTCCCCGGAAAATCCTACTCACAAAGTCGAGTTCTTTCATCAAAGATTCCCTCTCCCAGTTTGGTGCACAGTGCTGAAACACATCTTTGACCCAACCAAGCAGCTCAGAAGTGCGGTTACAAGCCCGGCACTTGAACACTATTTCTCCTGGACTTGATGTATTATTATTCTTAGCAGAAGATGATCCCGTGGTGATCTGTCCATCTCTAATAGCACAATCCGTATGAGTCCAGTGTGAACACAAGTCACAACCGATCCAGCGGCAGGTATTGACAGAAAAATCAAACTTGTTACAGATGGTACACATACAAAGGTTGCAGAATCCTTTCCTGTTGGTGCATATTTCGCAGTAGCAATCATCAGCCGGTAGTTGGTTTTGGCAGGCTATGTTTCTGCATCTCTTGTAAACGAAAATCTCGATAAGAGACTGCTGAGACAGACTGATGTTCGGGTGCAGAAAAGCCTGGATTCCAGTATTTATGGCTACAAGTATCTCAAGCTGCACCCGGTGAGCTCTAACAAGTGTTGCAAAGTTCAAATCAGATCTACTCTGAACAACCTTCTGCAAGAACATGAACTCATCTACGCTCTGCGCTACATTCCCTTCAAGAATAGACTTAAGACCGTTCTTCAACTCATCAAGAAACTCATCCGGTAATCGATGCATCCTCTCCGCAACCAACTCGAGTCTTTCCCTAGCTATATCCCGTACTGAGACCTTATCCGCATTAGAGACATGGTGCATCACTGCATTCACACTTTGTTCATGAGAATCAGGCTCAGTCTTTTGACGACTCATCATAGTCTTGGTCCCGAGGGGGGCAACAGCGTCTCCCAGCGGCCATGTTTCTTGAGAACTCGCACTTTCGGCTGGAGACTCACGCCGTGGCTCCTGATCAGAAGAGACGAGTGAAAGAGCTGTTTCAAGCCCTCCACTTCGTAGTTGCTGACGTGGTGGTAACATCTGGTGAGGAGGATGATTTGAACCAGATGATGTGCCCATCAATATTTTAAAACCAACCACCCAGTTCAAAAAAAAAAAAAACAAACTGCACATTCAAAAGAAATAAATATATGAATCCAAGCTCTAAAATAGTCATTAAACCAGAAACATACTTCTACAGAATTAGTAAGTAACAAGCTATGAATTTGACTTTAACCCAGAAAGAAAGAAAAAAACACTCAAATTCCCAAATTGAATCCCTAGAAATCTCAGTCAATTAGTCAAATTAGAAACGACACAAAACGAAGAATCTTACAAATAAAATCGATAGATATCAATTAAATTAAAGCCTAGATGCTATAAACATTGATTCCTCTATAACGCCAAAAAAAAGGTCAAAAAACAAAAAATCGATTTTTGAAAGTAGCATTGAAGTTCAACAGCTAGACTATGAAATGAACCTTTGTTTTAACCTTTACAGAACAAGAAACTGAGAGAGTAGAAACGCAGATCGGAGCAGAGAGAGAGAGAGAGAGAGAGAGAGAGAGAGAGACCAAAAGAGTAGGACTCACCGGAAAGGGGAGAGACGTCGGGAGATGTAGCCGAGGAAGAACAAACAATGAATGAGAGAAGAGAATAATAATAATATATATTCTCTTTTTTTTTTTTTTATTACAAAAGAAAAAAATAAAGATAAGAATCGTTGACCGAAGACAAGAATTTTGGGGCTTTGACAGAACTCAAGAAGACTGTACCTGATTTACTTCTAAACACTCCGCACAGTTGTCGGTTTTCAATATGTAAAGGCAACCTAGCCAGCCGGTTACAGGTGATCTCCTCGCTGTATTGACTTCAGCTGTCTGTTTAACTTTAGAATTTTTTTAACACGTCATCGTTTGAAGTTTTTTTTTAAACCCCTTTTATTTTATCAAAAAAGAGTTTATTACTGTTTGACTTCTTTTTCTTTTTCCCTAACTTCATTGAATGTTATTGTTATTTATGGGATAAATTAAACAATTTGAATAATCATATCCTAAACAATATAACCCTCATGTAGATAAAAAAATTTCTTTAATCTTTCATGGTCATTCATTCTATTATCCTTGGTTGTAAGTGTTTTTTCAAAAACAAAATCTTTTATTATATCTAAAGTTTTTTGTTCTTGTATATCTACTTCAAATTTTAGAGTTTTTGTTGCTATTGTTGAAATTTTTTACTTTATGTACGTTATAAATTATTATTTTAAAGATGTTTGCTTATATTCATTTGGGCACCTATATTTTTAAAGTTTCAGTGTGTTCCAACATCGTTTCTATTTATCTGTGCATTGTGACATGAATTATTATAATCTATACCACCTTATATTGTATATGGAGAAGGTTAAAGTGTCTCTAAGGACATCTCCAATACGACTCCTCATTTTATTTTTGTCAATTATACCCCATTCATTAAGACAACAGATCAAGATACAAACTTACCCCTATGGAAAGCCAATCATAATCTAGTGACCTTACATGGGAAAAGGATGGTTCACAGGTGTTTGTTCTACCGAAACAAGAGACCCGGACGAAACAATAAGAAAAACTTAAACTCAGACAGAACATATGCCAGAGGGACCAAGCCCAAAAAGAAAATATAAACCCTAAAGAGATAGACTACTCAATGCGATAGTAAACACGCCATAAACCTATCGTCCATGTTGAGGGAGATTACCACACGAGAAGCAAAAATCGTCGTGTAGTTTTAATGAATCCTCCTTGCGTCGAAAGTGTTGTAACACCGAATCCCTGAAAAGGGAGCCCACAAGCAGGGCGAGAGATAAGTCTCGCCAAACAGCCACACCATGCAAAACGAGAACTTGATTACCGAGGGCGCAAGGTCAAAGCACATGACCTCTACCGCCGTCCCAACGAAACCTCTATCTTCAATGAAGGGAGGGGACCGTCTTACTCTCCAAACTGGAGGATGAAAATGGGAGCACCGCCTTGTGAAAGCACAAGTAATGTGAGTGAAATTGATCTCCACACACTGAATTTTGAACCACCCCACTACTCTTCATAATGATAATGAAGGATAGATTCCCAAAATCTTGCCAAATTGATAGAAACACCATGTAAGTCATAACCCTAATCATAATATAACCTAGTAATAATGTGATCCTCTTCCCTACTAGTCGACGAGGAAGGAAGAATTCCATCGCCCCTTGACAGTATGTTATCAATGACCTCACACTGGAGGCTCGGGGGAGTTATGGGATTCCTCTGGACCATCTGATGGCTTCTTCGCCCTTGTAGCTTTCTTCTTCTTAGGATCCTTAACCTCCTCAGGGTGAGGGACAACATTCTCTTGACTTAAACCTTTACCTTTCACGGCTGCTCTCGATGGGACTCCACGATGCTTGGGTTAAGTCTTGTTCTGGTAGGCTTTCATCTTCCGTGAAACAGCCATAATCACATTTGGGCTCTTAGGGATCTTAATAACTTGGTCCACTATACCATGATTTTGAGATGGGCCTAAAGAATCTTGCTTCGGCCCATTAGCCTTCTTTGCTCCCTTACCACGACCTATAGCCGGAGAATCCATCCGCTTGCTTGTCGGAGATTGAGACGTAGCTGGAGGTAACCCTAGCTGGTGATTGACTAGGACGAAAGGATCTGTACAGTTCTCTCCAAACTCTCCTCTGTCGGATTCACTATTTCGTTCCTCACCTCAGCCCCCAGGTCTTCCCCAAGTAAGTCGTCTTCCTCTAGCAACCCATCTAGGATCATCTCCTTTTCGAAATCCTTCATGAAATTGATTTGTTCCTCTGTCAATTCGTGGTCTGGTCCCGAGTCCACGAGTTTCTCCGAATCAGAAATCAGTGATGTTGGATTGGAGATATGCTGCTCCTCGTCCCAAACCTTAGCCGCTTCCCCACCTACTTCCAGGTTCTGATTTGTATCCAAATTGGGCATTTGATTAGGGATTTCATCATTTTCTTGTCTTGGATAGCTTTTCTGTCATGTAGTAAGTACTTCGTCACCATTAGGAGGAGGAACAATAGTTCTAGATCCTGAACCAAATTCAAATTTTGGTGGAATATCGTCGGTTACTTGCCTATTGTCGGTTGCATGATCAATACTGAGCGTCCCGTTATGGATATTGATTACATGGCACATACTCTTTGGATGAAGAAGCCTCTATTCTAGCGTTTTCGTTCCACCACTGGAGAGTGTATGATTTCGATGATGCATCCTGTACTTACTGATATTGGCGAGGATTACAGCCAGCTGGCATTTCAGCCTGATCTGAGAGACTCTATTGTTGCACCTGCTGCTTGTCGCCAACGAGGCGCTGCTGTTCTTTTTGTGGATTTAGATGGTCCTAACCCTGCTGGGGGTTTTGAGATTGGTTCTTCTTCTGGGATCGCGACACTTGAGTTTTCAGAGCTGCCACAAGATCCTGCCACTATGGACTAGGGAGCTCATCAGCCGTACATGGTTTCTACATTGCGTTCCATCTAGAATGGCATGGCTCGATTGTCTCGGTGTGGCTGCATTCGTCCTACTAGAGGCAGGTCACCTTCCCCATCTTCCCCACCTGCTGATCCACCCACTGATGACACTGATGATGCTTAGTCTCTGATCATGGTTTCTTTATCTTTTTCTCCTTTTTAGGATTGAGTCATTTTTCTTTTTGCATTGAGTCAGATTATGTTTGGATTTGTATGAAATTATGAACTATCTATCTATCATGTTGCTTTTAACTTGTGTTTGAGTGCTTCTTAACAGAATTAACATCCAAGGATTGATCCAACAACATATCAACACAACTAACTGCAACTAACAAGGAGTTACGGCCAAAAATCACCATTCGCCGAGAGTGTCGACCGACACTGCAATGGTGTCGGTCAACACTGATGGGTAACCCGAGAATCAGTTCATCTTTTCATTACACTTTCCGATTCACATTTTTGTTTCTTTTCCTTTCCCTTGCTTGATAACACTGGGGATAATGTTATTTAAGTCTGGGGGAGGTTAATACTAACTACTAACTTAGTTTTTGCTTTTATTGTGTCAAAACGTATATTTGTTTTTATTGAGTCAAAATTTTGGTTGGGAACTATGATTTTTCCTTTTAGAGTAATGCCTTGGTTGATTAATGCTGTAGATTGAATCCAGATTCCGACTAATGAAAAATCCAAAGGCTGACCAGTGAACCAGAGACATCCAAATTTCCAACAGAATCCATGAAAGCCTGAGGTAATTTCTGTACTTTTCGTTTTACACTCATCAAGGAGATTGATGTTCATAGAGATTGACTCCTAGTTCATACCTGACAAGTAAGATTTCAGAAGAAAAGAAAAAAATTGGTACTTCTCTCCCTTATTCAACTTATAAAAAAAAATATATATATTCCTGAGAGCTTTGCAGAGAAAACAAAAAGGGGAAATAAAAGATGTGATGATTTTGATCAGTTTAGAGGGGTAGGTAAATTACCTGTAATCCCATTATTCTACTCTTGAGTCAAATGATCACAAAAAGCTTAGAAACGAGGGGTAGATAAATTACCGATGACCTCATTTTTCGCCTACACCTTTGATAAAAAGAAAAAAAATAAAAATAAAGCAAAGCTCAAAGGAAGATAAAAATAGAATAAGTCTAGGGGAGGGAAAGAGTACCATAGGTGTTAAAGATATTGTCTTGCTTGTTATGGTATTGTACGAGAATGAGTCTAGAAGGTTCTTGACATTGATCAAATTGATGAGTCCCATCGATGAAGGCTTAATGGATGATGTTGAGGAATTTGGGATGCTATAAGTGCCAACGGAGAAGTACACGGTGGTTCGATTTGGAAATATATGCTAAGCATATGGATTAGGGTTTGGATGATCATGACATTACTTTAAATAGAAAAGGACTTTTCGCGTTTTCAAACCTCTTTCACAGGTCTAAGTTTCTGTTTTGCTTGAAGGCAAGCAAAAGCTAAGTCTGGAGGAGTTGATATATCATGGTTTTTACGAATTTTTGCCATGATATAAATGTGCTTTTTGAGTCTTTTGATTTTTTATAGGTTGTTTTTGAGTCTTTACAGGTTTTCTATGATTTTGGCATGGATGGAGCAAAGTGGAGCAATTTGGAGCATTTGACCAGAGGAAATCAACTTGGAGTCGAATCAGAGAGATTGTGTCGATCGACACCGCTTTAGATCGACACCCCAATTATCCGACGAGAGAAGCCAAGTTTTGGAAGTTTTACAAATTTACTCGAAGTTCTCCAATATTGCAACACAAGTCCCTGATGTGTTTTATGACATATATATATATATATAATGTTTTTAGGTTTTAGAAACCCTTAAGTTTTATTCTAGAAGTTTTTATTCTAGCAGTTTTTATTGTTTGAGAGATATTGAGAGCTTTTGGGAGAGAGATCTGAACTCCTTTGTAGAGAGAAGAATTTCTAAACTCCCTCTTTACATTTTTAATATCTATTGCATTTTATTCAGAATGATGATTTGTGTTTCATTGAATATGTGACAACCCGTCCCGCGGACCCCACTAGCCTCCCGCTAGCTGCCCTAACGGACCGTCCATGGACCCTGCTAGCCCTCCGCTAGCTGTCCCAAACGGACCCCAAGCTGGCCCTGCAGGGCAATGATCCTAACCCCTCACCGTGGACAGGAACTATTCATCCAAATCCACCAGTATGTTATTGGTGCGCCAGGCGTTCCTCGAACCCTGGTCCCCACCCTTTAACAACCTTCCCACAGGACAAACTGTCACCAATTGATCTGCAAAGTCAATTGGATGGATAGTTCCTGTCCACGGTGATGGGTTAGGATCGATGCCCTGCAGGGCCAGCTTGGAGTCTGTTGGGACAGCTAGCGGGGGGCTAGCAGGGTCCACGGACGGTCCGTTGGGGCAGCTAGCCGGGGGCTAGTGGGGTCCGCGGGACGGGTTGTCACATAAAAATGCAGATCAATTGGTGACAGCTTGTCCTGTGGGAAGGATGTTAAAGGGTGGGGACCAGGGTTCGAGGAACGCCTGACGCACCAATAACCTACTGGTGGATTTGGATGAATAGTTCCTGTCCACGGTGATAGGTTAGGATCGATACCCTGCAGGGCCAGCTTGGAGTCCGTTGGGATGGCGATTTTTATATGAAAACCCGTTCCACGGACCCCACTAGTCCACCGCTAGCTGCCCGTACGGACCGTTCGTGGACCCTGCTAGCCCCCCTCTAGCCGTCCCAACGGACTCCAAGCTGGCCCTGCAGGGCATCGATCCTAACCCATCACCATGGACAAGAACTATTCATCCAAATCCACCAGTAGGTTATGCAGCTCAATTGGTGACAGCTTGTCCTGTGGGAAAGTTGTTAAAGGGTGGGGACCAGGGTTCAAGGAACGTCTGCCGCACCAATAACCTACTGTGAATTTGGATGAATAGTTCCATTTGCCCAGTGAGGGGCTAGTGGGATCTACGGGCCAGCTTTGGGCCCCCTGCTAGCCCCCCGCTAGCTAACCCACATGATTATGTCTAAGTAGTTTACTTGTTAGGTTTAGGTTTTTTACAGGGATTTTATGATTTATTAGATCTGTTTATATAGGATTCTTTATCATTCTAGATCTTCATCATAGGTTGTTCTTGCTACTCTCTCAAATTAAGAGATCACTATAGTACTTAGGGATAGAATTCCTGAAGCACTCAAGTCTACACAATAAATTATAGAGTTTTATAATTAAGCTATACAGATTAATTTGAATTAAAATAAACAATGCAAAATATTAAATAAAACTGTTGTAAATTCAGAGAATCAAAAAGCTAGGTCTAGGGAATTTCTCAGGAAATTATAAAATATTAAATTAATCAATAAATTAGGATTCAAGCAATTAAAAATCAGACTTAGCACTCTAAACTCTTTTGTAAAATAAATCAGTTCTCACTGCAAATATTCTCTAAATTTAAAACCAGAAAATCCAAATCTCTTTGTAAAATTTCTAGGTTAAAAATAAGCTTTAAAAACAAGTTTAGATTAGTTCACAAAATCACTAAATCAAATCTCTTTGCAAAAAGTAATTTTGCTCATCAAAAGATTTTATCAGGAAAATCAATTATATTCTCATATCAATTTATTTTCCTAGGTTATTAATTCTAGATGGTCAATCAAGAATTAATATGAAGAACAACCTATGATGAAAATCTAGAATGATAAAAATCCTAAATAAACAAATCTAATAAATCATAAAATCCCTGTGAAAACCCTGAACCTAACAAGTAAACTACTCAGACATATTCAATGAAATACAAATCATCATTCTGAATAACATGCAATAGATATTAAAAGAGTAAAGAGGGAGTTTAGAAATTCTTCTCTCTACAAAGGAGTTCAGATCTCTTTCCCAAAAGCTCTCAATATCTCTCAAACAATAAAACTGCTAGACTAAAAATTTTAGGGTTTCTAAAACCTAAAAACACTATATATATGTCCTAAAACACGTCAGGGACTTGTGTTGCAATCACTACAAGAAAACAGGTGATTAGCGACTACACATAGCGACCACATATGTAGTCGCCAAAATTAACGACTACATAGTGACGATTTAGCGACTATTCTGCGACTACATGGATTTAGTCGCTAAATAGTCACTCTTAAACGACTAATTCATGCAGTCGTTACGGTGGTCGTATTTTAACGACTAAGAGGCGACTATATTGTTGATGGAATTATATAGTCGCAACTTAGTCGCCAATTTAGCGACTACAGTACGACCACGTCAAATAGTCGTAATTTTTGGCGACTACGTTGCGACTCATTCGGCGAGTCATAAGGTAGTCGTAAAGTAGTCGTAAAATTTAGCGACTGTTCGGCGACTCTTACGGCGAGTCATTACATAGTCATCTTGTAGTCGCCTAGTAGTCGCAAAAAACAGTTAAAAGAAACGTGTTTTCCATGCGGGGGTTGGTGTACCAACTTTTATTATGTAGTCGCCTATTAGTCACCTATTAGTCACCTAGGAAAGTCTATAAAAAGAAGTTGCACTCATTTGTTCTCTTCACTCCTAACTCACTTTCCTCCTCTAAAAAAAAAATTCTAAATAAAAAAAAAAAAGTTTGCTTTATATAATTTTTTATATTTTCTCCCAAAAAATATATATATATATATATATATATATATATATAATTATAATGGCGGGATATTACAATTATGGTGGTAATGGCGGTAATTATCGGGAGTGGATGTACAAGAGGTTCGATGAAGTGACGGGGAATTTTTCATCTGAATTCGAAGTGGGGGTGGACCAATTCTTAACGTTTGCAAGTAGCCAAGAAACAGTTCAGAATAATGGGGGTAAGTTTCTCTGTCCATGTAGTGTTTGCAAAAACAATAGATGTCTCTCGGGTAGAAGAGTTATGAGTCATCTGTTTAGTAATGGATTTATGCCAGATTATTATGTTTGGTATAACCACGGCGAAGAAATTAATTTGGATATAGGAAGTAGTTACACTGATAGGACGTATGATGGGAGTCATGAAGAAATGGGTAATGTAGTAGAAGATCCATATGTGGATATGGTGAATGATGCATTTCGTTATAATGTGGGTTTAGATGATAATTATCATCAAAATGAGAGTTATGAGAATGTGGAAGAACCGGTACAAAACCATTCTCAGAAATTTTACGACTTGTTAGATAGTGCAAAAACTCCTTTATATGATGGTTGTCGTGAAGGTCACTCGCAATTGTCATTGGCTGCTCGAGTCATGCAAAATAAGGCGGAGTATAATATGAGTGAAAAGTTAGTAGATTCGGTTTGCGGAATTTTGACGGATTATTTACCAGAAGGCAACCAGTCTACCGGTTCACATTACGAGACAGAGAAATTGATGCGTAATTTGGGCCTTCCATATTATACAATTGATGTTTGTATTAACAATTGTATGATTTTCTGGAAAGAAGACGAAAAGGAAGAGACATGTCTATTTTGTGGTTCACCAAGATGGAAGCCTAAGGAGGACCGACGGAGAACAAGAGTACCATATAGTCGTATGTGGTATCTACCTATTGCTGATAGGTTGAAGAGAATGTATCAGAGCCAAAAGACTGCAGCGGCAATGAGATGGCATGCAGAGCACCAATCAAAAGAGGGAGAAATGAATCATCCTTCTGATGCGGCGGAGTGGAGATATTTCCAAGAGCTTAACCCTCGGTTTGCGGAAGAACCCCGTAACGTCTACCTTGGATTATGTACCGATGGGTTCAATCCATTTGGCATGTCTCGTAATCATTCACTGTGGCCTGTGATCTTGACTCCATATAATTTACCCCCTGGTATGTGCATGAATACGGAGTACTTGTTTCTTACAATTCTGAATTCTGGGCCAAATCATCCGCGAGCTAGCCTCGATATCTTCCTACAACCTCTTATTGAGGAGTTAAAAGAGTTGTGGTCTACTGGAGTCGATGCATACGATGTGTCTTTGAATCAAAACTTCAATCTAAAAGCAGTGCTGATGTGGACGATAAGCGACTTTCCGGCGTATAGCATGTTATCGGGATGGACCACCCACGGTAAATTATCTTGTCCAATTTGCATGGAAAGTACAAAGTCGTTTTATCTACCCAAAGGAAGGAAGACATGTTGGTTTGATTGTCACCGAAGATTCCTGCCTCATGGTCATCAATTAAGGAAGAACAAAAAAGATTTCCTGAAGGGAAGAGACGCTTCTAACGACTATCCACCGCAGTCTTTAACTGGTGAGCAAGTTTATTACGAGCGTTTGAAAGATGTAAATCCACCAAAAACCAGGGAAGTCGGTGGTAACGGTCATGAAAAGAAGATGCCAGGCTATGGAAAGGAACATAATTGGCACAAAGAAAGCATATTATGGTCGCTACCTTATTGGAAGGACCTCAATCTCCGACATAATATTGATGTGATGCATACCGAGAAGAATTTTGTGGACAACATCTTGTATACTCTTATGAGTGTACAGGGTAAATCTAAAGATAACATCATGTCAAGATTGGACATAGAACAATTTTGTTCTCGACCACACTTACATATTGATAGGAAGGGTAAAGCTCCATTCCCAGCATATACATTGACAAAGGAAGCCAAAACAAGTTTATTGGAATGTGTCAAGCATGCGGTGAAATTTCCAGATGGTTATTCGTCAGACTTGGCTAGTTGTGTTGATCTGATCAATGGCAAGTTTTCAGGAATGAAGAGTCATGATTGCCATGTTTTTATGGAGCGACTTCTTCCATTTATCTTCGCAGAACTCCTAGACCGGAACGTTCACCTTGCATTATCAGGTAGTACAGATTACCTATTTAATTAAATTAGTAGTATATATTTTTAAATATAATTTCCTAAGACATGAAATTTTCAGGGATTGGAGCATTTTTCAGGGACTTATGCTCAAGAACTTTGCAAAAAAGTCGCGTTCAAATTCTTAAACATAACATTGTTTTGATCTTATGCAACTTAGAGAAGATATTTCCACCATCATTTTTTGATGTGATGGAGCACCTGCCTATACATCTCCCATATGAGGCAGAATTGGGAGGCCCTGTCCAATATAGGTGGATGTATCCTTTTGAAAGATTTTTCAAAAAGTTGAAAGGAAAAGCGAAGAACAAAAGATATGCGGCTGGATCAATCGTTGAGTCCTATATCAATGACGAGATTGCTTACTTCTCTGAGCACTACTTTGCCGATCATATACAAACAAAATCAAGGTATAATTAAATGAAATTAAAATTTATACTTAATTTGAATTATTTTTAATTATCTTATTTGATCAGGTTAACAAGATTCTATGAAGGTGAAGTCCCAATATATCATGTCCCTGGAGTCCCTAATATATTTACTCATGTCGGTCGCCCAAGTGGGGAAATGCATGAAGTATGGCTTTCAGAGAGAGACTATCAGTGCGCACATGCATATGTTTTACGGAATTGTGACTATTTTCAACCAATTGAGAGGTATATAATATAGACTCGCAAATATATAGACTCCACAAATATTTCTCATATATATTAAATATATTTAATTTTCTTAGTATGTTCGAGGATTTTCTTTCTACCAAATATCCTGAATTAACCGAAAAAGAACTGTCCACGAAAAGAGCTGAAGAATATCATGTGTGGGTGAAAGATTATGTAAGTATACTCGAACCCATGTAACCGACTCTGATTATGCATTTATTTAATTATATCATTGATATATAATATTTATATGTATACGCAGGTTATATACTGGAACGCCACAAATCCATTTCCTACTTGGGTTCAAGAGATAGTGCATGGACCTTTACACAAGGTCAAAACTTGGCCAATATACTTTACAAGAGGCTATGTGTTTCATACGCAGAATCACGGCGCTGGACGGAAGACATGTAACTATGGTGTATGTGTTAAAGGTGAAAATTACACTGATGCATCTGATGGTGCAGATTTCTATGGGAACTTAACTGATATCATAGAACTTGAGTACGAAGGGATGACCAATTTGAGAATCACACTTTTTAAGTGTAAGTGGTATGATCCTGTCATTGGTAGAGGGACTCGGAAGAGCAATAGTGGCGTTGTTGACGTGAACTCTTCGAGAAAATACAACAAATATGAGCCATTCATTTTAGGTACGTAAGACTTGTCTAGAATTTATATATAAATTTATTTAATGTAACTATCCACACTAAATTGCGATTTTGTGCAAAGAGCATCTCAAGCGGATCAAGTTTGCTATATTCCGTATCCATACACAAAGAAACCAAAGCGAGAGTGGCTAAGTGTTCTGAAAGTAAATCCGAGGGGAAACATTTCAGGAAAATATGAAAGCAATGAACCGACTCTGTTGCAAACAGAAAATGATGATGCTGTATTGATGACTACAGTTGAAGATCTCATAGTCGACAATTTGGTAGCAGATGCTAATCCAATAAACCTTGATTACGATGTTGGAGATGCGGATCCAGAAGATGAATTCCAGTGTAATTTATCGTCTTCTGATGATGAAGAACAAGAAGACGAAGAACAATAATTATTTGGCAAAATTACTATGTATTTGTTTTTTAATTTTTGTCTTTTTACTGTGTAATATTTGTGTATTATTGTGTAATATTATTGTCTTGTATTATTGTGTAATATTATTGTGTAATATTATTGTGTAATATTATTGTGTAATATTATTGTGTAATATTATTGTGTAATATTATTGTGTAATATTATTGTGTAATATTATTGTGTAATATTATTGTGTAATATTATTGTGTAATATTATTGTGTAATATTATTGTGTAATATTATTGTGTAATATTATTGTGTAATATTATTGTGTAATATTATTGTGTAATATTATTGTGTAATATTATTGTGTAATATTATTGTGTAATATTATTGTGTAATATTATTGTGTAATATTATTGTGTAATATTATTGTGTAATATTATTGTGTAATATTATTATGTAATATTATTGTGTAATATTATTGTGTAATAAATTTGGTTATATAAATTTGGTTAATTAAAATTGGTTAATTAAAATTGTAGATTAAATAAATTTGGTTAATTAAAATTGTAGATTTAAATTGTAGATTAAATTGTAGATTAAAATTGTAGATTAAAATTGTAGATTAAAATTGTTTTAAAATTGTAAGTTAAATAAATTTGGTTAATTAAAATTGCAGATTAAAATTTGGGCCTAATTAAACATAAACCCAAACCCATTAACCAANCAGTCGACAATTTGGTAGCAGATGCTAATCCAACAAACCTTGATTACGATGTTGGAGATGTGGATCCAGAAGATGAATTCCAGTGTAATTTATCGTCTTCTGATGATGAAGAACAAGAAGACGAAGAACAATAATTATTTGGCAAAATTACTATGTATTTGTTTTTTAATTTTTGTCTTTTTACTGTGTAATATTTGTGTATTATTGTGTAATATTATTGTCTAATATTATTGTGTAATATTATTGTGTAATATTATTGTGTAATATTATTGTGTAATAAATTTGGTTATATAAATAACTTGTAATTAAAATTTTAAAATTTGGTTAATTAAAATTGTAATTAAATAAATTTGGTTAATTAAAATTGTAATTAAAATTTGGTTAATTAAAATTGTAATTAAAATTAATCAGTGTTTTATAAATAAATTTGGTAAACTAAAATTGTAATTAAAATTGTAAAATCTGGGCTTAGATTAAAATTTGGGCCTAATTAAACATAAACCCAAACCCATTATCCCAAACTAATCCTAACTAATCCTAACTAAACCCAAACCCAAACCCATTATCCCTCTTCTTCTCTCGATTCCCCCTAATACGAAAACCCTAATCCCCATTATCTTCTTCCTCTCGCAGCCTTCTCTTCTTCCTCTCGATTCGATTCTCCCAACTCTTAACCCTAATCCGCATCTTCTTCCTCTCAATTCCCCCAAATCTAAACCCTAATCCTTCTCTTCTTCCTCTCGATCCCCCAAATCTAAACCCTAATCCTTCTCTTCTTCCTCTCGATTCCCCCAAATCCGTAACCCTAATCATTCCCATCATCTCAAACGATGCCTAATCGAGGAGGAAGGAAGAGGAAACCTGCTGCTCCTAACGTTTCTCAGAGAGTCGGAGCGTCAACAGCAAATAAACGGTCGCACACTCTACCCAATCAGTACAACTTCACGCCGGCGGTCCAATCTCCTCCTCCGCTGCAGACGCCTGAAGTACAACGACAGTCATCGGCGGCCCAAATCCGGAACTATCCTCCGCCTCAACAGCTTTTTCAGAACTCCTACACTCACCCACCGCAGCCTACAGTGAACCCGACCCCTTCTCAAGAAGTCCATCCGTCGCATCCTCCGTCTCAACAGCTTTTTCACAACTCCTACACTCACCCACCGCAGACTACAGTGAACCCGACTCGTTCTCAAGAAGTCCACTACAATCCGTCGCATCCTCCGCCTGCTCTAGTTGACCCTCCGCCTACTCTAGTTGACCCTCCGCCTTCTCCAGCTGAAGTCTCTCAGACTCGCAGTCATCGTTCGCATCCATCGTCTCAAGGCAACAATTTCCAAGCTGATTATCCTCCGGTGTTGCCGGAACTCCAGGAGGACACATTGCGGGCTCTGAATGCACTGCTTCTAGTGCCAAACAGACATGAGTTCACCACCGTCCTCTCTCCCATTCCCCTACCAAAGACAGAATGGTACGGTTACAAACTCTTAGACTTATCGATTTGTTATTTTGAGTGTCTCTGATGGTTGACTTTGGTTTTATTGTTTCATGTGTCTGGAGGTTTGATCGTGACCCTGGATCTACGCTCACTCGGAAGATTACTAAAATTCTTTTAAACAAATTTGAAGGTCCTTTCTACAGCTGGACATGTGTTCCTCGGGATAAACAGGAAAGATACTTCATTGAGTTTGCGGTTAAGTGTTCTGTCCTCTAGCTTTCATATATAGCTTTAAGCTTCACATACTGCTTTACTCTTCATATATTGTTTTATTTACTTGTGCTTCTTTTCACTCACATTAGCTATTTTCTTTTTGTTTTTTGTAGAAAACCCACACTTGGGATCCTTTGATAACTGGGACTGTTCAAGCTCACTTCGAGACCATCTGTCAAAATCGGCTCAAAGACATGGTTAGCACCGTGAGAACTACTAGACGCCAACCTAAATGGATTGGAACTACTCTATGGACAACAATGACAGAATTCTGGGACACTGAAGAAGCACAACAAAGGAGCAAAACATATTCTGATTGCCGTATGTCTGACCGTAATGGCCTCGGTCCTCATGTCCACCTCTCAGGGCCAAAGTCGTATAAACAGATTCAAAACGAAATGGTGAGCCAATTCTGTTGTTACACATTCGCCACTTTTATTTTTGACCTAGCTGTTACATTAAAAATTTACTTGTCTGTTTCTTAACATTACAGGAAGAGGAATTGGGAAGAGAAGTACGTATTGGTGAGGTTTTCATCAAGGCACATACAAAGCCTGATGGGACATATGTTGATCGGAAGGCAGAGAAGATAGCAGAAACATATGAGAAGAATGTGCAAGAGAGGTTGTCTCAGCTCCAGGAAGATCCTTCTGCCATCTCAGATGGGGAGTCACGGCCCCGAGAGCTAACAACTGAAGAATATACAGAAATCTTTCTTCAGGTTACGTTTTATTTTAACAATACAAAAATGTTATCTTGGAGTTTAATTTGACATCCTCTAATATCTTATTTTCTCTTACTTTGCAGTCCACTGAGAAGGATTCAAGAGGAAAACCTTTTGGAGTTGGAAGCCTCTATGACTGCATTGTCAATGGCAAGGGGAAGCAAGCAGGAGACACTTTAGCCTTTGTGGCTATGCAAGAACAATTGAAGGAAGCTCAACGGAAGATAGAGGAGCAGGCTGCTAATATGTTGAGGCGTGATGCAGAAATGTTGAAGCGTGATGCACAAATTGCTCAACAATCCGAAATTATTGCTGGGCAGAAGGAGAAGATTGACGAGTTGGACTTGGTGGGGAAGTTTCTGCGGCAATGTGATCCACGGTTCAAGGAGTTCTTGACAGCCCATTCAGCTAAAGAGACTACCACGACAGAGCCTCTTCAAGAAGAAGATCCAACTTCAACTCCATAGGTTACTCTATGTGTTAATTACCTACTACTAAGTAACTATTTTTTGATGAACTCAATGGTGACACTATGTGTTGTATGTACTTTGTGTTTTGAAAACTATGATAATTATTATGTGTTTCTTTAGGTTTCCAATTTAGAATCATTTGTTGGTTTTGTTGACAGGGTTAAAAAGAAAAAAGAGAAATTAAAATATTCTATATCCAGTTTCAGAAAACGTTAGTCGCCAAATAGTCATCAAATTTTAACAATATAGTTAAAAACTAAAGTGACTATATAGTGACTACAACATATATTAGTCACTATATAGTCACCAAAACTTATACGACTATCTACCGACCAAATAAACAACCCATTTGTTCGGTTTTCTTAATCACAGAATAGTCGCAACCTAGTCACTAAAAATAATGACTACATGATGACTACTATGAATATAGTCGTAACTTAGTCGCAATGGAGTCACAAAACTTTACGACTAAATGATGACTACTATGTGACAACATGTATATAGTCGCCTATTAGTCGCAAAATGGCGACTAAATTTACGACTACAACAAATAGCGACTATCAATTAACGACTGTATGAAATAGTCGCTAATTAGTCGTAAATCTTGATTTGGCGACTATTAAGTGACTAATAGTGTAGTCGCAAAATGCGTGTTTTCTTGTAGTGAATATTGGAGAACTTCGGGTAATTTTGTAAAACTTCCAAAACTTGCTTTCTCGTCGGCTAAAACGGGATGTCGATCGATGCTGTAGGCGGTGTCGATCGACACTATCTCTCTGAATCGAATCCAAGTTGATTTCCTCGGATTAATGCTCTAAAATGATCAAAATTGCTCTACTTTGCTCCATCCGTGCCAAAATCCTAGAAAACTTGTAAAGACTCAAAAACAACCTAGAAAACAAATCAAAAGACTCAAAAAAGCACACTTATATCATGGCTAAAAGCCGCAAAAACCATGATATATCAATTGTCTTCTTCTAAAAGCAGAGTAGTGGTTCTCAACATCTTCACAACGGTAAGGTCTTAGATTCTCAGAATCTTTTCCATTTGTCACTTCTATTCTTCTTTTTCTTGAGCCTGAAGATGATTGGATTGAGTTCTCCCTAGGTTGTGGATTGTCATGGGGTGTCCAATTTCTATTCTTCTCCAAATGGAGGAGCGATGCTCATCTCTCACTACAACAAATATGTACATTGATAGCAGTAGGGAAATACTATAATATGTCATTTATAGCTTTTTCACAAACGCTATGTTAGGCCACTGTTATCGTAGGTACCACACATACGATAGCAACATATACATATGTTATAGTAGAGCTTTCTACCATACCAGTAACGAAATGCTTTGTTATCATGTTTTCTAATTTTTTAAAATAATGTTATAAGTCATTTTACACGCTATGTTAGCAGTTTCTACCATAGCTATATTATAGTACTAATCAAATGCTATAATATATTTTATTATATCACAAATTAGTGCTATTTTATTTATTATCGTAGTATTTAGAAAAAATATATATATATTTAATTAGATTTATATTTTTATATAAATAATCAACATACATAAACTTTATATTACATTAACCAAAATAAGTCTTACATAAAAGTGCCACCAACTCTTAAACAAAATATAACTAACTTGATCCCACCAAATTTGATCCCACCAAATTTCTAAGCAGCCTCTTTTCGAGCTTCTTCCTCGGTTCTAGGCTTCTAGCAACAACCCAATAGTCATTGGACGCACCAACTTCCTTGAGATGATCTCCCTCTAGAGTGGTATACCATGCTGGTATTCTGTGCCCCCACCAAAGCTGTCTCGAAATACACCAGTCATGGATGTTCTCTAACCATCTGTAAGGTTGTGACTGTTAATAGATGGTGTAGTGGCATCTTAAACAGCTATCACAGCTTATTCATACAATAGTGCAATAAGAATGATAATAGATGGGGTAAATGAAAGAAACCTTCACCATTCTGCTGTGTATTGCTTTGGTATAAACAGCTTCTCTGCCTCCTCGAGCTGTTTCTGAAAAAAAACAGAAAAACAAGAAAACACATTCACAAGTGCACCATAGTCCTCAACAACAAGAGAATAAAATATTCATCAAACAGCATCAGATCCCATGCCACATAAACAAAAAAGAAGCTTCGGCGGTATGTTTACGAACAAGCCGCTTCATTTTAACAGCCTTGTCAAAATCAGGATCATTAGGTTTCATCCAGCGGAAACGGATCTTTCTACCAGGCTACTTTGGTCGATCACAAAACATGTCAGGATGAGCAGAGAAGTACCAAATTGATTCGACATAATAACATCACTGGTTCTACAAGATACTTACAAGAAACAGAGAATTCAAAGACATAAGAGAGAAACATAGAATTCAAAGATATAAGAGAGATAAAATAGTTAAGTTCTACAAGATACTTACTAAAAGCGGTAGAAACATAGAACAACCTCGCCCAAGCCTCCCGCCAGAGGTAAGCAAACGAAGTAAGAAGACCAAACTGCTTCTTCAAGCTTATAGAGAAGCTCTAGCAGAGGTGTGCTCCAAAAATCTCTGGCATATGTTGTAACCACATAAACATAAAGAATTTTACCTATCTTCTTACGGCTCTTCCCTTTAAACAGGCCAACTACTAATTCAAGGTTTAAGAGTACAAGGGAAAGAATGCTTACCTGAAAGGAGTGAATCCTAAAGGGGTTTATTTGTCTCTTCTTTGCTCTTTACATCATGAAAAGGATCTCTAATAAGGAAAAAACAAGTACCAGTATGAATAATAGATGGCACCTATGACTAAGACAAGCCTTGAACATGAAACTGAACATCAAGAACCAGTAGGAGAACAAACAACTAACAACACGAAAATAGATGTTTGATGGTTCATTATCTCCCATCTCTCAATGCAAAAACCTGAAATGGGGTTAAACGTTTAGAAAAAACAACAACAGCCACAGCAATATACTAACTAAACCATTCAAAATACTAAAATGTCTAGTGATTACAAGAAAGAGAAGCTTCTCTATCTCCAAACCAAAGCAGTAACACTAGCGATAAATCAAAAATGTTTTAACTTTCAACCCAAATGAACCTAACGAGAATCACAAAAAACGCATAAACTTTGCAACAGAAATGAGAATGTGTTGAGTTGTTTCAACCCAAATGAACCTAAAGAGAATCACAAAACTCACTCGTTTTGTTGTTGTTGAGAACCGAGATAGGCTCAACGGTAGAAGAATCTTTGTTAATATCCCAAAGACAGAGGAAATCGCCGGAAGAAGCGAGTAGATCTCAAGATGAAGGAAGACGGAGATAAGAGGACTGAACATTAGTTTTGTAGGAGGATAAGGACGCTGGAAGGAGAGATTCGGGAGAGGCTTCACGGTTGTTGTAATCTTTGAGGAAGCTTCCGACGGCGATTCTGTGGAATTGATGAGAGATGAGAAAGCCATGGCGTAGAGTGGATAAGGTGAATCGTAGGTTACGGCGGTTTCGATCTGGATAACAAATCTGGATCTGAGTTATCCATGGCGAACTGTGTGATCTGAATTCGATTCAATGATAGTGTCGTCTTGGACTCTTGGCGATGATAGTGAGAGAAAAAAAAAATCAATGGAGATGAGAGGCTATGGAGGAGAAGAGTCGTGAAAGGTTTTTTTTTCTTTGTTTTTTTTTTCTTTGGCACTTAAAGTATTTTTTTATGTAAGATCTGAAAATTTTCCCTAAATTTTTTCGTCATAGCATTGTTTTAGTGTTATTATATAGTAATCAAAAGAAGACATTTATCTTTTGTAGCACTTCAGGAAAATGAGTTATCTTCTACTGCTATCAATGTAGACTTTTCTTGTAGTGTCTTCTTGGTTTCTCATATGGAAACTGGAGATTACGGCGCACCTGCTGACGAGGTGGAGGTGCATACTGTTGAGAAGGGCGTGAATCTTGACCTCTGACAGATCCCAACTCAGATCTTGTTCCGGAATGTCTATCTCGTCCTGTACCAGCATCACGAGAGCTATCAGCATCTCTGAGCTCACCTCCCCTCCGAGTATCTCTTGGATAGTTGGAGACAGGTTGTTGTTCTCCATTGGAAGCCTCTGCAACTCTTCTCTCCTTGTTGAGCATTCTTTGGTCCTCTGAGAGGTGAGGACATTTCCTTTCTTCATGAGATATCATGGAACAGGTAAAGCAGTACCTAAAGAGCTTCTCATATGAGAGAGAGACAGTTATCTCTTCTCCATTATCAAGTAAAATATCACCTTCTTTTTGAATTTAGGGGCTTTGTGACGTCCACCGAAACCAAGACTCGTGCATCATTGACATCCACCTCAACCACCTGACCAAGAGTAACACCGATGCCTCTGAAGGCTTCATCTACCCAACACCAGGAGACCTCTAATCTTTATCCAGAAGGTAACACGGTTCAAAAGATCTTCTTGAAAGTTTAGCTCCCATCTTTCAAGAGAGAAGGTCCATTTGTTAAAATGATACAGTCTTTTTTTAAGAACTTTTTGCAGGTCTTCATCATTCTCAAAGTTAAAGCGGAACCTGCCATTACCCAGGTCAAAGCCTCTTACGTGGCCTGCTAAGTCCCATATCCCATTACTTGGCATAAAAGTCAGAAAAGCTTTAGTGCTTCTGCCTCCAGAGTGGAAAATTCTACCAACTAAGGTCAGCCGGAATCGGTTGATGAGGGCTGAGTTGTTCAATGTCGGGAGCCTAACTGGTTCATCCGCCTCTAGTGAGGGAGAGTTATTATGGGAATTTGTATTCTCTTTGGAGTTCTTCATCCAACCATATGGAGTTTGGTAAAGAGGGAAATAATGCGCACCTAGAGATGGAATATTTTGCTACTGGAAAACAAGTTAAACCAGCTTCGGATCTTTTGAAAAAGGAAGGTGAGAAGTAGAACTATGTAGAGATAAGAAGGGTTTGACTAAAATAAGAATGTGATCTAGAACTAGGGGAAGGAAAGAACCCAACATATATGTTGGAAACAGAGGGACACCATCGTTTTGACCATAGGGTAAAAGAAGAATTGCTTGTTTAAGGTAGTTTATGGTAGGTAAGATCTATATCGATTTGAAACAATTACTTCTTTTCGTCTCTCTTTGGTATTAGTGCCTGAGAGAAAGACTTCTCATAGAGAGAGAAACTGTCATAGAGGAATCTTAAGACTCCTCATTTTGAAGGGAGCAAATCCTCAAAATGAAGATTTAAGGGTGGTTTGTTCTAACAATGAATCTTCAAAAAAATCTTTAAAAACTAATTAATTTGCAATATAGTCCTTAATATTTCCAAAATTCACTAATAATGTTAAAAACTCATAAATAAATCTATAACATACGTAAACTCTACTCCTCCAACTTGGACAACCAACCTTGGAGTCACCTTTTAATTTATTTAAATGTTTGGTTGAAAAAAAAAATTCTATAACATACATTTTATATATTATACAACAAAAAATATTATTTATTTTATTATACAACACACAATATTACATAATAAAAGTTAGATGATAATATAAATTACATATATAATGATTAAAACTTTCATATATATATATATATATATATATATATATATGTAACCCAATAAAAAATATATCAAAAAATATTTTAAAATACAAAACATTATATGATAAAACAAAATAATATGTAATTTTCAAAAAACATATAAAAAATTACATATAAAAGTATAAAATTACTCAATATAACTATTTTCATAATGCTCCCATTTATGATTAATTATTGCATATCGTTGTAAAAAAATATTTTGTAAATGGTATATCTTTTATATATCTATAATTTTAATTTTAATTTAGTGTGTTTGAATTTATATCGATTATAACAATTGAATTTGATAGAATTATTTATATGATATATATATATATATATATATATATGTATATTATAAGGACTAAAATAAAATTTGTAAAAAAAATTGAGGGTCTCAATAGTTCACCCTCAAATTTGAAGGCTCACTATTAAAACCCTTCAAATTTGAAGGTTTGAGGGTTTATTGGAGATGCTCTAAGCAAAAATATAATGTATACTTCTTGTGCTTGGATGAATACAAGTCATGAGTTCATCGAATTACATGGAGGAGAGAATATACAACAATTTTTGAAGGAAATACTTACAGCTGCACAAATTTCTTTTTGTTTTCATAGGAGACATTGATGGATGTGTTAAATTTGGGTTTATCTTGTGCTTCTAACTAGAAACTAATTGATAATTAGTGGATTGGTCCTAACCTTTTATATATTAATGATACTCTCTTCAAATTTCCGATATGGGACTTAGATTGTATCCAACAATATCTCCGTCAAACCAAGTACCACATGAGGGATCTTAACACGCCTCCTCGACATGATAACTCCATCTCGAACCGATTCCATTTTGACCCTTTACTTGAGTTAACAAGAGATGTTAGTATCCACTTTTCTAGATCCACCAGAATTTGAACATTGGGCTCTGATACCATGTTAAATTTGGGCTTATCTTGTGCTTCTAACTAAAAACCAATTGGCAATTAGTAGATTGGCCCTAACCCTTTATTTATTAATGATAGTCTCTTCAAATTTCTGATGTGGGCCTTGGATTGTATCCAACAAGATGAAAAATCTGTAAACTTCATTGATGACCTTATACATCTACAGGTAGACATAATTATCCGCTTACTATGATGAGAGAAAAATGATTATACATAGATAGAATAGTAGTGTCGATAGAAAGAAAACATAGCAAAATATAGCTTTCTTCTTGTATATAGATATTGGCCATGGGAGAAAAGTCCCGCCACCTGGGTTCGAGTAGCATTGGCTACGGGGTTCGAATATTAACATGGTTTCTCCCGGCTCTAGAAGATTAGTCTTTGGGCCTAGGAAGCCTTTAGGATCACTCCTGAGTTATCAAAAAAAAAAAAACCAACTCGCCTTGGTCCAGTGGTAAAGGGAGAAAAGTCCCGCCACCTGGGTTCGAGTAGCATTGACCACGAGGGTTCGAATTTTAACATGGTTTCCCCCGACCCCATGAGATTAGTCTTTGGTCCTAGAAAGCCTTTATGATCACTCGTGAGTTATCAAAAAAAAAATATAGCTTTCTTCTTGTATATAGATATTTTTCTTTGACAACTCTCATTTATATTCTCTCTCTAATCCATTAATAGACGATTAAAATATTTCTTTAAATACGTTTCATATATCTAATTTTGTTCCAGTAAAATGAATGTTCAAAGTCACATTGGAAGATTTATTAAATCCTATTTGCTAAAAGATGGTTGGAGAATTCTTAAATATATATAGAGTACATGGTAAAAATATTCACGGAGTGGTTATGTCGAGAGAAATTTCAATACGAGAGAAAATTTTAGAAAAGAGGTGCACTCATACAAACTGGTTGTTAGTTACTAAAAAATGGGTGAAACACATGTGTGTGGAATGTGGATTACTTAAATATATTTCTCTTTGGATTCAAATTCAAATTCATGAAAAATTTGGAAAAGAGGTGCACTCATACAAACTGGGTTGTTAGTTACTAAAAGATGGGTGAAACAAATGTGTGTGGATTACTTAAATATATTTATTTTTGGATTCAAATTCATGAAATTTCATTTAACCACTACACGATTCAAGCAATTACTACTTTATATGAATTAATTGCGTTGAAAAATTAGCCGTATAAATTTGAAAGTTTTAAAAAGATAGTTTGTTTACATCAAAACTAAGTTTCAAAGTGTTTAAATCTGAGATTATCAGAATCATAAATATTCTTCTAACTCGAGGGTCAACAATAGTCATTTACTAATTACTATTATTAGATAATCTAAAAGAGGTGTTACAATTGTCAATATATGCTTGACACATGCGTAAGATGTGTGTCCTCTGCTTATTAGAAATAGACAAATTCTAGTTGATGTTAGAAGAGATGGTGAAGCTCAGTGTAAAACCATTCGACATTTTTTTTTGAACAACAAAATCGTTCAACATATGTTGCAATCCTATTGCAGAGTTTCAGTCAGATCGTTAATCTCTTAAAACATCAATTACGTTTGGAAAAAATGTAGATCTGGTTATAAGAGGAACGAATCTTTCATATCATCCTTGGTTGTAACTTGTAAATGTACTTCACTAAAGCACCAATGCCTCCTCTCCATTGCTAATTCCTCCTGAACCATTAGTCTTCTTAGAATTAGTTTGTTGGTGAATAATTAACCCTATGTCTTGTGCTAGATCAGAACTTCATTTGCGCAAAGATCTTCCAAAATGCTATATACGGACTGGTTTTAGCATGTGTATTGGATGATGTTTGGTGTGCTTTCAGTGGTCTGGTTTTGATGTCCGGATATAATTGTATATAAATATATATATATTAGTGTTTGAAGGGAAGATGAAGATGGTAAGGCTGATAGGAACATATCGGAGTGAATGGGTCAAAAGTCATCAAGACTATATATATATGATTGGTTCTCTCACTCCATTATTCATTTAGACGAAAGTTATGTCAGTTTTTAGATTGGATATGATTTATTCTTCTCTATGAAGTCCAATGTGCATGTGAACTAATATAAAAAGACAAAAATAAAACGTTCATCGACGATCCGTTTTGTTTATTTGTTAAATTTTTCTTGTTTCCAAAATGAAACGACTATAAAAATCAAAACCAATTTGTATAACGGAATCATTAAGTCACAAAAACTCTATCATTACTTGCATATCTCTAAACAAATTGAATGTCCAGATGATACAATAATGGGATACTTAAACAAAAAAAAAGTCGACGTACTTGCATTTCATGTACATGAAAAACTTCTATAAATATAAATCTGGATACTTCCCTAGTACTACATGAGTAACACAAATTAAAATTACGTAAGCGGTAAGAATTTCTATATGCACACAATTAAGCTTTAATTAGGTAAAATGAGTGAAATAAACAGAAGAATATTATTATAATAGATAAGGACCCGTCCGATGTGCGGATTTAAAATTTTATAAATTAAATTAAATTTAATAAAATATATTAAAATTTGTTGTACGTTATTTATAAATTGTATTTTTGTTATAATAAACTGATTTATATCCATTTACAAATTTTTGATGTGTGTTACGATTAAAAGTGTATTTTTTACACCTAAATATACTTTATGTTACAAATATATTTTTATCACCACCTAGAAAATGTCTATATGAACACATTAAGTCAACTATTTTACTTTTACTTCTGTAGAGTTTTTTAGTTACTAAAATTGTCGGCTCAAAAAATATTTTGAATAAAAAATATATTACATAATATACTAATCAATGATGTATCATCACAATAATGTATGGCCACCATGTAGAAAACCTCGGCTCCGCCCTCATCCCTTATGGAGAGAACCTTGCGTCCAACCTCCTCCACCGTGGAGAGAACATAACCTTGGCTCCGTGATATATCATGGTTTTAACGGTTTTTAACCATAATATAAGTGTGCTTTTTGAGTCTTTTGATTTGTTTCTAGGTTATTTTTGAGTCTTTACAGGTTATCTAGGATTTTGGCACGGATGGAGCAATATGGAACAATTTGGATCATTTTGGAGCATTTTACCGAAAGAAATCAAGTTGGAGTCGAATCAGAGTTAGAGCATCGATCGACACCACCTAAAAGGGCATCGATCGACACTCATGTTTACCCGACGAGAGAACAAGAAATTGGAAGTTTTACAAATTTGCCCAAAGTCTTCTCTAATTGCAACATAAGCCCCTGGACGTGTTTTAGGATGTATATATACTATTTTTGGGTTTTAGAAACCCTTAAGTTGTCTTCTAGCAATTATTATTTTTCCTGCAACCTTGAGAGCTTTGGAGAGAGAGAGAATCTGAACTGCTTTGTAGAGAAGAATTTCTTGAACTCCCTTTACTCTTGTAATTTCAATTGCATGTTATTCAGAAATATGATTTGTTCTTCATTAAACATGTCTGAGTAATTTGCTTGTTAGGTTTAGGGTTTTTCACAGGGTTTTTATGATTTATTAGATCTGAGATTTTTAGGGTTCTTAATCTTTTATGATCTTCATCCTTGGTTGTTCTTCACAATAATTCTTGATTGATCACCTAGAATTGTTATCTTAGGAAAATAAATTGATATGAGAATATAATTGTTTTCTTGATTAAACCATTGATGAGCAAAATTACTTTCTGCAAAGAGATTTGATTAAGTGATTTTGTGAACTTATCTAAACCTGTTCTTAAAGCTGATTTTTAACTTGGAATTTTACAAAGAGATTTGGATTTTCTGGTTTTAAATTTAGATATTATTTGCAGTGAGAATTGATTTAATTTACCAAAAGTTTAGAGTTCTAGATCTGATTTTTATTGCTTGAACCTTAATTATTTTATTGATTTAATATTTCATAATTACCTGAGAAATTCCCTAGGCTTAACTCTTTTGATTTTCTGAATTCACAACACTTTAATTTAAATATTTGCATTACTTTTTCATTAATTAAATTAACTTGTTTAGCGTAATAACAAAACTCTATAATCTATTGTGTTTGATCTTGAGTCTCTGTGGTTTCGACCCCTAAGTACTGCATTGATCTCTTGTTTGAGAGAGTAGCTCTAGGGATTAATTTGAGCTTATCACTCTGCATTCCTCCCTTGGGGAGATAACATTGCGTCCAACCTCCTCCACCTTCCTCCCTTGGGGAAATAACCTTGCGTCCAACCTTCTCCACTATAGAGAGAACCTCAGCTCTGCCTTCTTCCTGTGTGGAGAGAACATGTTCACGTCTTTTTGCTATCTCAAAATGGTTTGCTCCGACAACCAATTAAAGTAAAAAACTTTTTCTAACGTCACAAAATCTTTTGATAGTAACTAATGTTAAATTTCCCAATGTATTCGTAGAAGTATATTTGACACACCATGATGTAGCCTCTGTCTCTGTAACGCCTCAACCGTCACCTTGCTTAGTGAGCCCATGTCCACTCTCAGTCCATGGATCCACCTTCCTAAGTGGGCCCTACATCTATTCCTGGCCCGTGGACCCACCCATATTCGATGGCCGGTTTGTTACGTCTGGAAGGCTTTAAAAACTTGTTTACAGACCCTACAAATCAACAAATGATATCTATACTATTAAAAGGGAAGCACTTTTTAATAAAAAGACATAGGATTAGACATTATTACAATGAAATGCCACTGAAAACAGAATAAGGATAACTTTAAAAAAAGGAACCAAACAGATTTATATTCATAGGATCCAAACAGATTAAAGTCGGATGCAATTAAAATCTAAACATATACAGTATCACATCAAAATCGGCTACTATTAATACCTGAAACAAGGTTTCTGTTGTGGTGAATGATGATGATGATGCAATGGTGAGATATGAATGGAATGATGGATGGGTGTTTCAATTCCCCTTATGCTATTGCAGTACAAGAGGTATCAATCCTAAATGAGTGTTTGTGAACAGTTAAGATGTGCATATGAATCTAAGTTAAGACAAATGTAAAGATTGTTTGTCACTAACAATCCTAGGAAGAAAATGTAAAATGCAGAAAATAAACTACAAGAACTAACAACTAGATGCAAATGAAACTGAATGATTGAAACAGTGATAAAGCAAGAACAGAAACAGAGACTACTACTAATGAACTAATGCAAGATAATTAATGAACTGAAAACTAAATGTATGCAACTGGAATGAAACAGGAATGAAACAAGACAAACACAAATCATAGACACAGAGTTCTGGGGATGAACTCGAGCAGCACTCGACCGAGTGTAGGTCGAGTGGGTGGTCGAGCTAGACTAGACGCAGAAACAGAGCAATGCAATAAAAACAGAGTAATGCTAAATCCAATCAAACAACAAGCAAGCAACAGGATTAAGACTAAGATTTCAATAAACAAAGAAGGTCCTGAGGATGGATTCATGGGATGGACTAATCATTGTGGTTATCTAACTTGGTCAACAAATCTCAAGCAAACTTTGAGCTAACCTCTAGACATATTAATCTAAGACAAGTTTCTCCCACTCTCATGGTCAAGAAACAATCAAACCTATGCAATTCTAGACTTGTTCTCACACAGTAAAGAATCTACACAAGCAGGCATTAAGCAATACATCTCAAACCAAACAAGACCTCTAATCTCTTAGCAAGCCTAATGGTAAGCTCTAGATCTAGCCTTATCTATGCTTCCTAAACATTGGTGTGATGCTAAGAAGCTTGAAATCAGACTCTACCCTCTCAGATATAGAATCAGCATTAAGATCATCTACCCTAGAAGAGATCTACAACAATCAAGCTTGACCAAGTCACACAAACCACAAGATCAATCCATCCTAACCCATCCTCAAGATCCTAAGGAAACTACTCACAACAATACATGGTGATCAAAGTCAAAAACCCAGAAAATATTGAAACTTGCATTATTAGAAAGATTAAACAAAGATCTTCAATATTGATGAAAGGATGAAACTCAAATTCTCAATATCTTGAAAGTTATAGAACCAACAAAATATAAGAATCTAGTCTTCTTTTTTAAGGAAGTACAAGATCTTAAAAATAAAAATGCAAAAGGAATAAAACTAAAAAAGGTAAAAACTAGGTTTAGGGAATATCTAAAAAGTTGCACACTTTGGTGGCTGCAGGTACAAGGCCTTATATAGGTGAGGAGGTGGAAGCCCTAAAAATAGAAAAAGTCAAAGTAGTCAACGGCTCGGTCAACTCGACCAGTGCTCGGTCGAGTCCATGGTCGAGCTGGCTTCTCTCGTGCACACTCCACTCGGTCGAGTCCATCTACCCACTCGGTCGAGTCCTTCGTCGAGTTGGACTCTGGACCTTGGTTCTTCAGCCTTAACTCTCTTGCTTTCCCTTCAAGATTGCTTCACTTCTCCTCAGGATTGTTTCCATGCTCCTTAAGCTCCAAAATCACCTGTTTATGCATGAAAAGATGCAAATGCAATGCAACTAAACTCTAATGCATGATTAGTCCTAAAGCTACACAATAATGATGAAAATGGCTAGCAAAAGATGCAAAAGATGTGAATAAACTAAGGGAAAACATGGTAAAATATATGAACATCAACACCCCCAAACTTAGTCTTTGCTTGCCCTCAAGCAAATAAACAAGACATAAGAAGGTAGATGAGGTTTGAAAGTGGGATCTCAGCTCCTAAAGCTTGCAAATAGACTATCTAGAATCAATGTCCAAGTTACTAGTACTATGATGCAAGTTGAATGAGCTATACTTAAAGACTTTAGACAAGCATATCACAACCTTCACTGATTTGAGCCTTAGACATCCACATGCATTCAAATCAACCATTTCCTTTAACATTCATTAATCAAGAACATGAATCAATTCTATGCAATGCTTAAACTCATTTGGCTTGGCAGTAAAAGGTTTAGAGACAATGATGGTCTCTTTTTAGAGTAGGGCTTATCAATATCAAGGTTCTCTCATAAAAAATGGATTGAGCTTTAGAAGAATGCTAAAGGTAAGAACACTTAGACACATACAAGAACAAAACCTTGTCTACCCAAAGGCACCCAAAGTGTTTATCCTATCAATCTAAACCCAATTGGTCCTAGTGCTACCCTTTAACTTCTTTTCTTCTTTTTCACCCTTTTCTCTTTTGGTTTTAAAGTCTTAGGAGAGGTTTCTTATTTGATCTTTCTAGTGGAATGGGGGATTCTTACTTATTTGCTATGGTTCTCTTTTCTTCTTATTCTTAAGACATATAAGCATTTTGCTAGACTTCTCTTTTCTTTCTTTCTTTTCTTTAACTAGAACCATCTTTAAACAACCTTATTCTTCCCATTCTTTCACTAGACTTTAAATTTTCTTAAACACATTCCCCTCCTAAAGACTCTAACCTTTTCTTTCTCTTTTTCCTCTTTTCTTTTCATAATAGCCAAGTCCCAAACCCAACAAGTGAACCACCTAGTCCTATCTAGTTTGAAAAATGCAAACTAGAACTACACAAGGTTTTACTCTTGTCAGTTCAAACCTAACACTTTCTACCAAGCTCAATCCCAAAAATAGGCCTCACACACACAAGAATAAACATGGCTTGAAAGAAGATTTGGTTGGGGGTGGGGAAACTGATTTAAAAGTGAAATCAGCTACTTGGATCAACAAGAGTGGCAAAAGGAGAAAGATGATCCAAATATGTACATGGCATCCATGAGTTTAAAACAATGCACACATTGATAATTAAAAGTCAATATTAGGTTCTTATAAATAGGAAATGGTTTCAAATCTCAACATGCTTCAATTTAGACCAAATGCAATGCAAGAATTCAATGCTTGGTTAAATCTTATGTTTCTAACTACTCAACTAGCATCAAAGTACTAATAACTTGGGCATTGATCCTAGTCTAGTGAATAGGCAAGCTAACAAGGAAATACTCATCATAGATCCCTAATGCAAATATTATACAATTCTACATGAAACATGCTAAACAAGATCCTAATATGCAATGCAAACTACATGAACACTCTTTTTTTATGAAGATTTTTTCAAAATTTTTCAAATTTTTATGGTTTTTCTATGCCTTAGATGCTTATGCAAGTGCTAACATGATGATGATAAAAATTTGAAATAAGAACACAAAACACAACATCAAATGCTATCTCAAACCCTCCCCCAAACTTAAATCACACAGTCCTCTGTGTGAAAGAAATTGGATTGAGGATTCAAGATCAAAAACAACAAAACACAATATGAAATGCAATGATATTTACAAGTGAAGGTGATGATGGTACCTTAGGGGTTGTGGAAGAAGTTGTCCACATCCATCTGCATGCTGTCATAGGAGTAGTTGGGGTCAGGCTGGTTGCTTAGAGAAGGACTTTGGGGCAGCTCGACGATGGCGATCGACCGTGACTCGGTCGAGTGCGTGTCCGAGTGGGGGGGTCGAGCTGGACCGCGGTTGTCCATTACCTATCCCTTCCTCTTCTATTCAGACTCCTTTGCTTCCCTGACCACGAAAACACTAAAGCAAAAATCAAAATACCAAAATTCCAAAGCAATATAT
>NC_025704.1:15035878-15036185 GCF_000633955.1 Camelina sativa
TTCTTGTTTCTCAACCACAACTTCTTCTTTCAAAACCTTTTCTTGCTCTTGTTGCTTAGCCAACATCTCCTTTTTCTCAATGATTTCCCTTAACTCCTTGATCCTCTGTGCTTTGAAACGCCCAGGGAATGGTAGTGGAGGCTTGTAAGCAGGAGGAATGTACTTAGCAGGCTTGACAGCT
Source organism: Camelina sativa (assembly GCF_000633955.1). Lineage (NCBI taxonomy): Eukaryota > Viridiplantae > Streptophyta > Magnoliopsida > Brassicales > Brassicaceae > Camelina > Camelina sativa. The sequence continues at coordinate 15,036,060 of NC_025704.1, forward strand.
TCGGAGTCCCCAGCTCGATCGACCACTCGAGCATGCACTCAGTCGAGTGGCTGCTCGAGTTCCTGGTCGAGTTCTCCTACGAGCTCCTGTTGCTTTGCACAGATGTCACTTGGGGCTTCAGTAACT
>NC_025704.1:15036245-15036634 GCF_000633955.1 Camelina sativa
ACTCGGTCGAGTGCGTGTCCGAGTGGGGGGGTCGAGCTGGACCGCGGTTGTCCATTACCTATCCCTTCCTCTTCTATTCAGACTCCTTTGCTTCCCTGACCACGAAAACACTAAAGCAAAAATCAAAATACCAAAATTCCAAAGCAATATATACAAAGATACCTTAGGGACTTCCTCCCTAGTGAGCTTGTTTAGAGTCACTAAGCTTGACTTTGGTTTCCTTCTTAACTTTGGTTTAGATACCAAGGAGGTGATGAAATCCTCCCTGGAACCTCTTGGTCACTGTGAAGTTGATCCTTGATCACCTCACCCTTAGCACTCAAACCATATTTCTTCTTAAATTTGAGCCTAGGTCTTGCTTTCCTCAAAGACCTCTTGTTCAGTTTGAC
>NC_025704.1:15037187-15037612 GCF_000633955.1 Camelina sativa
GAACTCCCTTGGATTTTGAACAGCTTTTCCAGGGAGTTGGTTGGGTTTTGGAGCTGAAGTAGATGCTATGTTACCCTCCATATACTTTACTCTTGAATTAAGACCCTCAAACTTCATATTCAGATCATTGTACTGTGATGTTAACCTTTGGTTCAACTCAGCAAACTGCTTGGCTTCCTCAATCTTACCTTGTGTTTGCCCAATCAACAATTGTTGCATCATAAATCTTAAGTCTTGTTCTTGGCCTTGGTTAGTCTGAAACCCTGGTGGGGGACATAACTGAGGTTGAAACACTTGATGTTGTTGTTTGGGGATGTAGGTTTGTTGCTGTTGGGGCTGTTGAGGTGGATAGACTTGGTCTTGAGGATTAGCCACATTGGTACTCCTATAAGAGAGATTGTTGTTCTTGAAACCCCCTTGGTTGT
>NC_025704.1:15038715-15065143 GCF_000633955.1 Camelina sativa
AGTTGGAGGCACAATTCCAGCCCTTTGGTTGTGAGTGTTGGGTGCATCTCCAGCACCAATGTTCCTTGGTCTCTGAACCTGATCCTGATGATCCATAGCTACTATAACCTCTTGTTGTTCCTGAACAACTCTCCTTTGCTTAGTTCCCAAACCCTTTGTCACCTTGTGGATGTTGTCAATATGCTTGAGAAGATGGTCCTTTCCTTTAGACCTTGTGTGCATCAACAAACACAAACGATTTTTGCCAGACACACGACTGAGCACAGGCTCTTGTTGGTGATCAAGTCGACTGGAAACTGATGGTTATAGAGATCCGGCGTCTGGCTCGAGAAGGTGCTCGATCACTACTCGGTCGAGGGGTGGTCGAGTGTCTGGTCGAGTGGTACCTGAAATGGAACTTCAACCCAGAAACAGAAGATTCAAGTGTATAAACGAACTTAATCTTAGACTAATATGGATCCTAAATGTCACAAAAACACACTCAAATGGGCAACGGCGCCAAATTGAAACAAGATTTATATTGTGGTGTGAATGATGATGTATGCAATGGTGAGATATGAATGGAATGATGGATGGGTGTTTCAATTCCCCTTATGCTATTGCAGTACAAGAGGTATCAATCCTAAATGAGTGTTTGTGAACAATTAAGATATGCATATGAATCTAAGTTAAGACAAATGTAAAGATTGTTTGTCACTAACAATCCTAGGAAGAAAATGTAAAATGCAGAAAATAAACTACAAGAACTAACAACTAGATGCAAATGAAACTGAATGATTGAAACAGTGATAAAGCAAGAACAGAAACAGAGACTACTACTAATGAACTAATGCAAGATAATTAATGAACTGAAAACTAAATGTATGCAACTGGAATGAAACAGGAATGAAACAAGACAAACACAAATCATAGACACAGAGTTCTGGGGATGAACTCGAGCAGCACTCGACCGAGTGTAGGTCGAGTGGGTGGTCGAGCTAGACTAGACGCAGAAACAGAGCAATGCAATAAAAACAGAGTAATGCTAAATCCAATCAAACAACAAGCAAGCAACAGGATTAAGACTAAGATTTCAATAAACAAAGAAGGTCCTGAGGATGGATTCATGGGATGAACTAATCATTGTGGTTATCTAACTTGGTCAACAAATCTCAAGCAAACTTTGAGCTAACCTCTAGACATATAAATCTAAGACAAGTTTCTCCCACTCTCATGGTCAAGAAACAATCAAACCTATGCAATTCTAGACTTGTTCTCACACAGTAAAGAATCTACACAAGCAGGCATTAAGCAATACATCTCAAACCAAACAAGACCTCTAATCTCTTAGCAAGCCTAATGGTAAGCTCTAGATCTAGCCTTATCTATGCTTCTTAAACATTGGTGTGATGCTAAGGAGCTTGAAATCAGATCCTAACCTCTCAGTTCAAGATCAGCCTTAAGAACATCTAGCCTAGAAGAGATCTACAACAATCAAGCTTGACCAAATCACATAAACCACAAGATCAATCCTTCCTAACCCATCCTCAAGATCCTAAGAAGACTACTCACAACAAGACATGATGAAACAAATCAAAAACCCAGAAAATATTGAAACTTGCATTATTAGAAAGATAAAACTGAGATCTTCAATATTAATCAAAGGATGAAACTCAAATTCTCAATATTAAGAAAGTTATTGAACCAACAATATTGAAGAATCTAAGAGTTTTCTTAAAGAAGTACAAAATCTAATAAAATGCAAAAGGAATAATGCTAAAAAAGGTAAAAACTAGGTTTTTGGGAATATCTAAAAAGCTGGACACTTTGGTGGCTGCAGGTACAAGGTCTTATATAGTGGGGAAGTGGAAGCCCTAAAAATAGAAAAAGTCAAAGCAGTCAACGGCTCGGTCAACTCGACCTGTGCTCGGTCGAGCTAGGGGTCGAGCTGGCTTCTCTCGTGCAATCTCCACTCGGTCGAGTCCTCCTCAGCACACGGTCGAGTGTCTGGTCGAGTGTGCGGTCGAGTTGGACTCCTGACCTTGTTGTTTCAGCCTTAACTCCCTTGCTTCCTCCTCATGATTGCTTCACATCTCTCCTCCATTGCTTCAATGCTCCTTAAGCTCCAAAATCACCTGTTTATGCATGAAAAGATGCAAATGCAATGCAACTAAACTCTAATGCATGATTAGTGCTAAAGCTACACAATAATGGCCTAAATGGATAGCAAAAGATGCAAAAGATGTGAATAAACTAAAGGAAAACAAGGTAAAATATATGAACATCAATACCTACCATAACCATAACCCTTCTAAAGAAATCAACTCCCCAAAATTAGCTTCGATTATTTAAGAGAAAATCTTCACAATATCAAACAGTAAACATAATCTTACCATATCAGCTTCTTTTTGATTCTTCCTAATAAATAATAACAAATCGAAATCACCTAAACAATATTTTGTTTACTAAATTTTAGCTACTTACCAAATCTTCATAGATAATACAATCAAATCTTCAATACCATGGTATATTCTCTAGAACATCCCACACCTTCTATAAAAGCAGAGTGAATAATGAACGACTTACACATATCCAATACTTCAAGCAAGAAACCTATCATTCCAAAAAAAAAACAAAATGGTTGCTCACAATGATTTCACAAGCCTTTCAAGACGACTTGGAAGATACAAGTCAAGATTGTCCACATTTGGAGGCAGTACACAAGTTTATCAGGAGAAACATTGGAGATGATACTCGCAGATGTTGATGTAAGTGTATTTTACTGATAGTTTTAAAATTATTTGTCATAACTCTACTATAATATTTATATATTGATACTTCCTGTGTTTTACGTGTTGTTCATATAGGGGACTCTGATTCATGCAACAATCAAAAATAATTTGGTTAACAAGTTTTACAGATTCATTGCGGCGGGAGAGGGAGAATAATCGAGAATTTCCAGCTCACAAAATCTTTGGGAAAGAACAGGGGTACGAACCATGCATTCAAGATGTACATACCAGACCATGTTTCTTTCATAGGCAGCTGTATGTTGCTATCTCTAGAGTGACTTCTAAGAAAGGATTAAAGATCCTTATTCTTGACAAAGATGGGAAACCGCAGAAGAGGACAATGAATGTAGTATTCAAAGAGGTTTTAAAAAACCTGTAGGTTATATCTTAGAAAGCATACTGGATTATGCCTATTAGATATTTATAAGAATCTTTGAACTTAAATATAAGCATTTCATTTGTTTCATATTGATATATGTTTCCGACATTTAAATTTTGTTACAGGGGTTGTCCTTTTAACATGTACTTTACAATAATAAGCGATGAATGATGAAAACACTGATGCTTTTGGAAGATTAAAATTTTTAAAGATTGAAACAGAGGAAGGCTGAAAGGAGGAAAAGAATGTGACAAGAATCTGGATATCAATTGGTTGCAGTCATCTATCCATGATTTCCTCTTTTTATCTTATTACTTTGGGAACTTTGGGAACATCCACCCAAAATTATTGAGTTATAAAGAAAACATGTAATAAGAAACATAAATAGGATCTAATCTAACAAACAAATTTACAAGGAACTAAAATGATCTAAAAATAGTATTGGAAAATATCAATATTTTCCAAATTTGTCCGGCAAACATAACAACAATTTCAAACATCAGAATCATATTTTAAATGAATCTAACTAAAATTCTGAAAAATATTTGACTACGGCTAATGATATTATCCACAAATTAACAACGAAAACTTGAAGAATATTAGAGAAACTCTTTCGATTAATTCATTCAAATTTTGAATAAGAAAATTTGAATCGTCTGAATCAAACAGCAAACACAAATACGAATCTTGGCTTACCTAATCGTTTTTGGTTCTCTACTTGCTTCAACTTTGACATGGATTTGATGCTAAAGAAGATTGACTCCAAGATTTGTGTAAGAAAAGACAACCGATCGGTTTCTACGGTAAAAAATAGAATCTTCTCCTACACATTCCATTTGTTTCGTATTACTCAGAAAAAGAGCTTCTATGTGGGCCATTAAATACAAAAAACGAGGCCCATATTGCATGTCCAACAATTATAGAACATGTTTCATTGACCAAGAATGGGCCTTATTTTATTTAAACCTGATTCAGTATAGTAAACAAATCTGAGAAAGGTTTATATAAATAATTAAAAATAAATACAATATTAAATAATGAATAATACATACTGCAAATATTACTACCACTAAATTTTAATTTAAAATATGGATAAGATTGTAAGAAAAATAATTTACATAACACTATCAACAAGTCCAAAAAAAAATTCAGAATAACAACAACATATATATTTCTTTTTTCAATAGTATAGATAACTTATGAAAACATCCTCGCACGTACGTGCGGGTTCGAATCTAGTTTTCATGTGTTTTGTTCTCACTCGCACAGTTTCGACAATCACTTCCAGAAAGGTCACCCATCATGAAGTTCTCTCAGGACCCTTGACCGGAAAAATAAGTGCATTTTGGTGACATATGTGGCCAAATCAATTCTTTTAAACCTTTCCGCAAACCAGAGTGTCACAGTCTTTGAGCTCATATAGATCTATCAACAACGATTTATGTTTTTCTAATCTATCTATCTATGTTTGTTGTAACCTTGTGTTTAATTAGCCTATTTTTCTATCCATTAGGTTGATGAGCTTCTACTCGTTATCTCTCATTGGGATTGAATGAATGAATAATGGCAACAATTATGTTTGCAAAAAAAGAAGGGTTTATAACCAACCATTGAAAAATTAGAAGAAAATTAATTTGACATAATTAAAGAAACAATAGAAAATTCTAAGCATTGCAATATATAAACTCTAAATAATTCAAAGATAAAAATATAAATTAAATAAAACAATCTAAAAGTACTACAATAAAATTTAAAATACAGTATTAGGAAAAGAAAACGAATATATTAATTTTTCTTTTGGGTCAACATATTAATCTTAACTATTCCCAACTGAAAAAGTAAAAAGTATGAGAAAATTTTGGTTTAAAAATAAGAAAATTTTACTTTCCCATTAAAAAACATTTCCCAATTAAACAAAGTTGAAAGCAGTGTTTTTCAATAAATTATTTAAATATAAGACGATCTATGTTCATATAGAAGTGAGTATTTATAAAATTTAAAATTAATAATTAACTATATGTTTTCCTTAATCCCTTTTTCTATTTTTTTTGTAGAATTAATAACTTAAAATTAAAAATAAATAAATAATATTATAATTTCGAATATTATGAAATATATATATATATAATCTCTTTATAATTATTTTTAAAAACTTTGTATTTTTAATAAATTCTGTAATTTTTGATAATTATCTTTTTACATTATTAATTTTTTTTAAACAAAATATTTTATATTTTTGTAATAATCAAATTTCTCCTATTAAATATTAATTTTTACACTTGTCAAAATCAGAGATTGATAACTTGACACATGTCAAAATCTTTTTAATGGCTAACTTTTAAAACCAACTTTATATAATAAAATGGACAATGTAGACGTGGTAATGTCAATATCAAGGCAGGCTGTTATTTGCGAATGGGCCCTTAGTATATTTTGATCGGCATTTAAGTAAGCCAACTCTTTTTTTCTTTGTGGTCACCTAACTTAACATTTCCAACGTTTATATACTACAACAAAGGTAGATACAAAGATATCTCATTCATCCCTAGTTCATCTTATATATTTTCTTTTGTTTTTGGCATCATATTCACATCATGTAAGTTAGAATTCGGGTGATGACACTGCGATAATCCATCACAAATCACTAGACTATAAGTTTAAAATCTGTAATACCCTCCTTCAAATTTACATAGTGTAATTGAACTTCAATATAGATGCTGAATTTGAGTATGTGGTGACGTAACAAATTCTTGTGGACGACACTTGAATAGTTTAATGCCTAAAACTCATACACAATGCCCACCTTTTGAAGCTCGTAAGAAACTAATAGATAGAGCCACCTATGATATTTAAGCAATGATCTTGTTCTAGGCATGTCAATTGAGTAAATCCCGTCTACCCGACAGATTCAAACCTCTAAAGACGAAAATATTATTAGTATGTATGGTCCGATCGATTTGAACAAGACTAGAATTCTAAGAATTCATAAATTAACATGATTTTAGCAAATCCAAGTTAATTCAACTAAGAAGGTGAAAAAAAAACAAAAGCTTAAATAAAATAAAAATAGAAAACTCACAAGCAAAACTTATTGATAAACAACAAAACACTTCAAATAAAATCTAACTATTGGAGTCAATATATGGTAATATATTGATTTGAATCAGGATTTCTAGTTTCACCAACAAAATGAATGTTCGAAGTTTTTATGTGTTTTGGAAATATACGAAATATTATACGGTTTGTATTAGTACATATGGGAGTAACTGAAAGGGAAGAAAAAAAAGAACGAAAGAATTTCAAAGAGAAAATAAAATTGAAAAGTAGTCTTACGTCTTCACAAAAACTAAAAGAGATTTACGCTATATTTTCTAAAAATGGTAGAAATATTATTTTCCCCAATTACTCCGATTGGTGACTCTTTGGTCAAAAACAGAGTGATATTATTACTTTCACGCTAATATTGAAGAATGTCTTTAGTGTTCGTGGCTGTGATGTGAACACTATTTGATCCATGTAGGCAGAGCCGGCCATGACTACAAGCAAGCCAAGCAGCAGCTTGCGGCCGCTCAGATCTATATTATTGTAAACGGCCGACAATTTAGCAGAAGTATCTTTAGCTCTACTGGTAAGTGTATGTATGCCTTGAGGATAGAGGTTCTGGGTTCGACTCCTTTGAAGACTTTTACAGTTTTTATCCTCTCTTTTTGATTAATCAACTTTTAGTTGGACAAACCTTTTTTTGCCTTGTGGCCACCAAATCTCTAGCGCCGGCTCTGCATGTAGGTGGGAATCTTAACTAGGCGTTAATTGGTAAAATGTGGTTTAATCTGTAATGACTATTGCATGATATATAGAATTTATTGTAAGTTTTGTTAAAGAAAGGTGTGTGGTTGCTTTCTTCCAAGGTAGGTGTGATTGGTTTAGGTTGTTTCTGAGTATAATGTAGTTTTGAAATGTGGTGATTATGCCATGTTTCTTTAAGGCATGAAGGTGGCAATCTTAATTAACTAGGCTTATGAAAAGTAATTTAATTTTATGATTAATGGACATGCAGTAGATCGGAATGGATTATAGTTAATAAAATACATTAAATTAAGATGGACGGTTATTATTGGATTGAACTATCCAATCGTAATGGCTCAAGATGAATGGTTGGTACTTGGTACAAGACTTGGCTATCAAGGTTAGACATAAGAGCGTGTGTCAAAATGGGATCATGATTTACGATTGTTATAATAGGATCATATCATACTATCAGTCCTGCATACTATCATAATATCTAAAAATCATGATAGAAAATTATTATAGAACCAAGCTGTCAATACTTTTAGATCAACATAAATTATTGTTACTTGTATGGACTATTGACCAGTAAGGAATGTGTGTATGTTGTAGACATTATTGTAAGTTTTATTGTAAGTTCGGTCTATTCGGTTCGGTTAATTTGCCAGGACTACTTAGTCTCATGCTCAATAAATTTTATTATTGGATTGCTGAAATTTCGGTTCCGGTTTGGGTTCGGTTAGAGTGTAATAACCGTTTTAGATATCTATGGATATCGGTTAGGAACGGAACCGAACCGATATCTTTTCGGTTACCGAATGTACCCGAATTAAACCAAACTAACATTAAAACTGATATTGAGTGGGTTCGAACGCCAGAACTCTCGGCGCTAGAGGAGAGAATGAAACCACTACACCACCAAGACATTTTAATGAGTAGGTGCATTGATAAGGCTATAACGTCTAAACTGAAAAAACTGAAACCGGAATTGAACCGATATCATATAAATTTAGAGCAAAATGTTAAAATATTTTCAATATTGTCAAAAATTTATCACATTTTTATTCAAATTTTTTTTTTTTTTAAAAATTTATATTATTGTGGATATCCGAAACCGAACCGAAAATAACTGAAACTGAACCGAATCCAAACCGAAATAGTAAATTAACCGAATGGATCCTAAAATCCTATATCTAAAATACCCGGAACCGAATGAATATATCCGGAACTGAACCGAATACCCGAACGCCCAGGAGTAAGACTAAGGGCATCTCCAACCCACCTCTATATTTGCTTTTTAACTCTATTTTAGGGTAAAATCTACTCCAACCCATTTCTATTTCTACCTCTATAATAGAGATCTCTATTTTTTCCTCTATATATAGAGGAACTCTATTTTTTTTCTCTATAATAGAGTTGAACTTTTTTATTTATAAAATGGTCCTTGAACTTTTAACACTTATATATTTATGATCAAAATAAATAAAATATATATTTAAATAGTTTAATAATAATTTAATGAAGTATATGAATAGGATAATTGATTATAAAGTTAAATTTGACTAATTTTAATATTTTGGTTTAAAATTTTTAAAGGTTTTCGTATAGAAAAATTTTAAAGGTTTTTGTATAGAAAAAAATTTTAAAATTTGAGACTATTATTTGCAAAAGAAATTTTTAAAAAATCTTATTAAATATAAATAACTTAAATATTTTAGTTTTTATTCATGCCATAACATTATTTTTAATACAACAAAGACTAATTATTTAATATTCTGGTAAATTACTTNCACATCATGTAAGTTAGAATTCGGGTGATGACACTGCGATAATCCATCACAAATCACTAGACTATAAGTTTAAAATCTGTAATACCCTCCTTCAAATTTACATAGTGTAATTGAACTTCAATATAGATGCTGAATTTGAGTATGTGGTGACGTAACAAATTCTTGTGGACGACACTTGAATAGTTTAATGCCTAAAACTCATACACAATGCCCACCTTTTGAAGCTCGTAAGAAACTAATAGATAGAGCCACCTATGATATTTAAGCAATGATCTTGTTCTAGGCATGTCAATTGAGTAAATCCCGTCTACCCGACAGATTCAAACCTCTAAAGACGAAAATATTATTAGTATGTATGGTCCGATCGATTTGAACAAGACTAGAATTCTAAGAATTCATAAATTAACATGATTTTAGCAAATCCAAGTTAATTCAACTAAGAAGGTGAAAAAAAAACAAAAGCTTAAATAAAATAAAAATAGAAAACTCACAAGCAAAACTTATTGATAAACAACAAAACACTTCAAATAAAATCTAACTATTGGAGTCAATATATGGTAATATATTGATTTGAATCAGGATTTCTAGTTTCACCAACAAAATGAATGTTCGAAGTTTTTATGTGTTTTGGAAATATACGAAATATTATACGGTTTGTATTAGTACATATGGGAGTAACTGAAAGGGAAGAAAAAAAAGAACGAAAGAATTTCAAAGAGAAAATAAAATTGAAAAGTAGTCTTACGTCTTCACAAAAACTAAAAGAGATTTACGCTATATTTTCTAAAAATGGTAGAAATATTATTTTCCCCAATTACTCCGATTGGTGACTCTTTGGTCAAAAACAGAGTGATATTATTACTTTCACGCTAATATTGAAGAATGTCTTTAGTGTTCGTGGCTGTGATGTGAACACTATTTGATCCATGTAGGCAGAGCCGGCCATGACTACAAGCAAGCCAAGCAGCAGCTTGCGGCCGCTCAGATCTATATTATTGTAAACGGCCGACAATTTAGCAGAAGTATCTTTAGCTCTACTGGTAAGTGTATGTATGCCTTGAGGATAGAGGTTCTGGGTTCGACTCCTTTGAAGACTTTTACAGTTTTTATCCTCTCTTTTTGATTAATCAACTTTTAGTTGGACAAACCTTTTTTTGCCTTGTGGCCACCAAATCTCTAGCGCCGGCTCTGCATGTAGGTGGGAATCTTAACTAGGCGTTAATTGGTAAAATGTGGTTTAATCTGTAATGACTATTGCATGATATATAGAATTTATTGTAAGTTTTGTTAAAGAAAGGTGTGTGGTTGCTTTCTTCCAAGGTAGGTGTGATTGGTTTAGGTTGTTTCTGAGTATAATGTAGTTTTGAAATGTGGTGATTATGCCATGTTTCTTTAAGGCATGAAGGTGGCAATCTTAATTAACTAGGCTTATGAAAAGTAATTTAATTTTATGATTAATGGACATGCAGTAGATCGGAATGGATTATAGTTAATAAAATACATTAAATTAAGATGGACGGTTATTATTGGATTGAACTATCCAATCGTAATGGCTCAAGATGAATGGTTGGTACTTGGTACAAGACTTGGCTATCAAGGTTAGACATAAGAGCGTGTGTCAAAATGGGATCATGATTTACGATTGTTATAATAGGATCATATCATACTATCAGTCCTGCATACTATCATAATATCTAAAAATCATGATAGAAAATTATTATAGAACCAAGCTGTCAATACTTTTAGATCAACATAAATTATTGTTACTTGTATGGACTATTGACCAGTAAGGAATGTGTGTATGTTGTAGACATTATTGTAAGTTTTATTGTAAGTTCGGTCTATTCGGTTCGGTTAATTTGCCAGGACTACTTAGTCTCATGCTCAATAAATTTTATTATTGGATTGCTGAAATTTCGGTTCCGGTTTGGGTTCGGTTAGAGTGTAATAACCGTTTTAGATATCTATGGATATCGGTTAGGAACGGAACCGAACCGATATCTTTTCGGTTACCGAATGTACCCGAATTAAACCAAACTAACATTAAAACTGATATTGAGTGGGTTCGAACGCCAGAACTCTCGGCGCTAGAGGAGAGAATGAAACCACTACACCACCAAGACATTTTAATGAGTAGGTGCATTGATAAGGCTATAACGTCTAAACTGAAAAAACTGAAACCGGAATTGAACCGATATCATATAAATTTAGAGCAAAATGTTAAAATATTTTCAATATTGTCAAAAATTTATCNGTGGCAATCTTAATTAACTAGGCTTATGAAAAGTAATTTAATTTTATGATTAATGGACATGCAGTAGATCGGAATGGATTATAGTTAATAAAATACATTAAATTAAGATGGACGGTTATTATTGGATTGAACTATCCAATCGTAATGGCTCAAGATGAATGGTTGGTACTTGGTACAAGACTTGGCTATCAAGGTTAGACATAAGAGCGTGTGTCAAAATGGGATCATGATTTACGATTGTTATAATAGGATCATATCATACTATCAGTCCTGCATACTATCATAATATCTAAAAATCATGATAGAAAATTATTATAGAACCAAGCTGTCAATACTTTTAGATCAACATAAATTATTGTTACTTGTATGGACTATTGACCAGTAAGGAATGTGTGTATGTTGTAGACATTATTGTAAGTTTTATTGTAAGTTCGGTCTATTCGGTTCGGTTAATTTGCCAGGACTACTTAGTCTCATGCTCAATAAATTTTATTATTGGATTGCTGAAATTTCGGTTCCGGTTTGGGTTCGGTTAGAGTGTAATAACCGTTTTAGATATCTATGGATATCGGTTAGGAACGGAACCGAACCGATATCTTTTCGGTTACCGAATGTACCCGAATTAAACCAAACTAACATTAAAACTGATATTGAGTGGGTTCGAACGCCAGAACTCTCGGCGCTAGAGGAGAGAATGAAACCACTACACCACCAAGACATTTTAATGAGTAGGTGCATTGATAAGGCTATAACGTCTAAACTGAAAAAACTGAAACCGGAATTGAACCGATATCATATAAATTTAGAGCAAAATGTTAAAATATTTTCAATATTGTCAAAAATTTATCACATTTTTATTCAAATTTTTTTTTTTTTTAAAAATTTATATTATTGTGGATATCCGAAACCGAACCGAAAATAACTGAAACTGAACCGAATCCAAACCGAAATAGTAAATTAACCGAATGGATCCTAAAATCCTATATCTAAAATACCCGGAACCGAATGAATATATCCGGAACTGAACCGAATACCCGAACGCCCAGGAGTAAGACTAAGGGCATCTCCAACCCACCTCTATATTTGCTTTTTAACTCTATTTTAGGGTAAAATCTACTCCAACCCATTTCTATTTCTACCTCTATAATAGAGATCTCTATTTTTTCCTCTATATATAGAGGAACTCTATTTTTTTTCTCTATAATAGAGTTGAACTTTTTTATTTATAAAATGGTCCTTGAACTTTTAACACTTATATATTTATGATCAAAATAAATAAAATATATATTTAAATAGTTTAATAATAATTTAATGAAGTATATGAATAGGATAATTGATTATAAAGTTAAATTTGACTAATTTTAATATTTTGGTTTAAAATTTTTAAAGGTTTTCGTATAGAAAAATTTTAAAGGTTTTTGTATAGAAAAAAATTTTAAAATTTGAGACTATTATTTGCAAAAGAAATTTTTAAAAAATCTTATTAAATATAAATAACTTAAATATTTTAGTTTTTATTCATGCCATAACATTATTTTTAATACAACAAAGACTAATTATTTAATATTCTGGTAAATTACTTCTGGATCCACCAATAACATTATTTTTATATGATGCAATGTATTTCTTTTAATAAATGTGATATTTAAATAATATTTATGAATGTTAAAAATTTAAATAATATCATAATTTTATGAAAGTTTCACAAATACTAAAATAAATGGGTTAGTTTGCAACTTTTATAAGTAAAATGTATTAATAGTAAAATAAAAAAGGAATCTCTACAGAATATTCTTTTTTAGAGGAAAAAATAGAGGTTACCATTGGAGCAAAAGTCACCTCTATTATAGAGTTCCTCTATTTTAAAGGTAAACATAGGGAAAACCATTGGAGATGGTCTAAGTGATATGAATCATATGGTTCTATTCTGGCCTGCGACTTTAACCCGACCCGACCCGACCCGAAAATTTCGGGTTTCGGTTCAACCAAATTTAGGGTTCGGTTTTATTCGGAAGGATTGAAAATCTAGTTCGGTACCCGACCCGAAACCGACCCGACCCGAAACCCGAATTTTTTTTTTTTTTTAATAAAAACAAAAAATTATACCGTAATTTAACCGGTTTAAACCGGATTTGTACCAATTTCAATCGATTTTAAGATTTAAACCGGATAAACCCAAGACCAATTCTCATCCGACCCGACCCGAAACCCGACCCGACCCAAACCGATTTTTTGGTCGGTTATGTTCGGTGGATTTTTTGAAAACCCAAATACCCGAATAACCGAAAAAACCGACCCGACCCGACCCGAATACCCAAACTCGCAGGGCTAGTTCTATTAATTGCATGATCCGATGGATGCTGAATTAGCATGTGGGTGGGGAATGCCATCTTTACGTGGTAATTCATTATTTTTACTTTTTTTTTTGGTAATACACTAAAGTTAATAGTGTTTAGTGTAGTGCGCACAAAATTATCATGTGCACAATTTTTTTTGAACATAGGGGATTTTGGTTTTGTAAGATTGGATAGTGGCTTTGAACATTTTTGAATATATGTAATGAACTTTATGATTCATTTTATGTTGCAGTTAAAACTTTAAGAAACTGTTCAAAGGAAAAATCGGCTTGCAGAATTAGACAAACCATATGTAATAAGAGGCGAAACTGTTTGTGTGTCGGAGTGTTTTAGTTCGCCCACAACCACCGAACTCTGGTTCAATAGTCTTTGGCAATAATACAGAAACATTTCGAGACAAATTCTCCCCAACAAGGACAACACTAGATTTTCTGGTCTTCTCACAGTAAAGCTATGTAGGTTCCATCACAACTACACTGGTTTTCCTAAAATATACTTTCTAGGATTTTTGGTTAACCATACAGTGACTTTCTAGGATGTTCGTGTAAGTTGAATTTGTTTTCGTTAATGAAACCTCACAACCATAAAATCATCTTTCATTGGTACTAATCGCATATGAAATATACAAACAAACAAGTTTTCTAAAATGAAAAATTTATCAGAATATCACTTTATCTTGCATTTTATAATGTCTCCTCTCCACACACAAAAAAAAAAGTGTCAATAACTTCTCCTTTTTTTATATAGCTAAAACTTCTCCTTTAGTATATTTTCACATTAACCCAAAAAAAAAAACACTCATATGGCATAGGGAAATTGGCAAAACTAACTAAGAAAAAAACTAAAATTAAATCCATAACTACTCTAACCATGTAACTATGATATAGTGTATATAAACTACAATATATACTATCTTACCCTTCCACCACCAACCCTATCTATCCCTATAGAGTATGGGCATCGGTTAGGGACGATTTTTGGTCCCCTAATTTTTATATTATTATTTTGATTTTTTTTTTATTTTTAGCATGAACATTGGTGTCTATTTGTATTTGGTCCCTCGAATAAAATAATAATATTTTGAAAGTTTAAAAGTTAATTATTTAAAATTGAAAAAATAAAAACATACAATTAAGAAATTAATAACAGAAAACACAAAACATAAAAACATCAAAACAAAAACAAACATTTTATTCAACTCATAGAATGTGTTCCTCACATTTGATCCCCTGAATAAAATAACAATATTTTTAATTTAAAAATTAATTATTTAAATTAATAAATAAAAACATATTAAAGTTTTAATTAAAATAAAACATATAACATTAACATTAAAAACATAAGAAAATTACAAAGTTACAAAAACTTGAAAAAAAACAAAACATACAATTAAAATATTAAAAATTAAAAACAGTTTATTCAATCCATAAAATTAAAAACCAAAAAAANAAAAAAAAAAAAAAAAAAAAAAACCCAAACAACACCAGCCACACAGATGCTGCCACGTGTAACGAAGAACACAGCAAAAAAGGTCCCATATTAAGAAACGTCCTACACAAATGCTGCCTTTTTTTATTTATTTAAAAACAAAAAATAATGGGGGACCGGCCAAATGCACGCCGTTGCATATGGTCTTATCATCACCTTCAGCCACCACCTTTATCCCCTACCACCACCATCACCACCACCTCTTAGCCACCATTTCCACTAGGGTTCCCAATGTAACTTCTAGGGTTTAGATTTCCTCTAGCCAGCACCTCTGGTCACCGCCACCTCCGACCTCCGGCGCACCTCCGGTCTACCTCCGGCGAACCTCCGGCCGACCTCTGGCGAATTGACCTCCGGCCAACCTCTAGCCGACCAGCCACCACCTCCGGTCACCACCACCTCCGACCTCCGGTGCACTCCGGCCTACTTCCGGCGAATCTCCGATGAACCTCCGGCTGACCTCCAGCGAACTGATCTCTGGCCGACCTCCGACTAACCGCCGGCCACCACTCCACCTCCAACCACCACCACTGTACTTTTCCGGCCACCCTACCTCCAGTCAGCCTTCCATTCTTATGACAACCACAACCCTAAAATGGTAATTTTAGTTACCCTCTATCTTAGGTTATCCCCAATGGGGTTTTTAAGAGGGGTTGTTGTAGAAAAGAAGCAAAAAAATAAATCAGAGAAATAAGAAAAATAGAAGAGAGCCTCTTATTTAGTATACTCGTTTATGGAATAAGAGACCATACGTGTCACGTATTCCTTGGCCAAACAGATTAACGGAAGAAATTTTTTTTTTTTTTGATGTTCGATCGATTTTTTTTCTTCCTCTTCCTCTCCCTCTCTCTGTCTCTCTCTCTCTCGGTCCAAGTCGCGAAGATGTTGGGGTCGGAGGATATTTTTGATGGTCGATTGATTTTTTTCTTTCTCTTCCTCTCCCTCTCTCTCTCTCTCTCTCGATTGAACTCGGAGGAGATTAAATTCGGGGATTGCCCTTCTCGGCTTTTTGATTCCGGTGAGTTTTTCGATTTCTAGTCTCCTCATTCGAATCTTTTCTTTGTTTTTGGTGTAAATTGTTTGGAAACATTGGATTGTCGTGCATATGATTCTCTGTTTTTATTGGTGTTTGTGTGATCAAGTTTTGAAGTTTCGAATTGGGTTTGGTGATGGTGGCTTGAAGGTGTTTCATGTTTGTTCTTTTCGCAATTGGCTAAATCTCAAACTAAGAACTCTCAATTTCAGAGATGCAATAGATAGGCTAAAACATTATAATCCTTGATAAGCTTTATTTTTTCCCTGGCAATCTCTTAACAAGATTCTGATATAGTAGCATATATATCTTGAACTAGGGTGGAGATGCTGTGGTAGCATATTTTGAGCACCATAAGCATCCTATTACGTCAATTGAATGGAGTGCTCATGAAGCCTCAACACTTACAGTCACATCCAGTGATCACCAGCTCACGTAAGCCTGAAAACAGTACCTATTCTCTTCAGAAAAACCTGCAAGTTGTATCAATTGATTTTTGCTATCTGTTGTGTTTGCAGGATATGGGATTTATCCTTAGAGAAGGATGAAGAAGAAGAGGCAGAGTTCAAAGCACAGACCAAGGAGCAAGTGAACACATCTCAAGACTTGCCTCCTCAGCTTCTCTTCGTTCACCAAGTAACATTTTTACTTTAGCATCATTGCCTCGGGTTTGTTTGATCCCTGTGTTTTTTTTGGTCTGATAACCTTGTTTTTTGGGAACCCCAGGGACAAAAGGACTTGAAGGAACTTCACTGGCACAACCAGTTTCAAGTACTATACTCTGTTTCAAAACTTTCAATGTTTTCATCATGGATTGATTGATTCCAGTTGTGACAAAATGTCAATTTTGAGTATAACATTCTATTCTCCAGGAACATAAGCCAAAATAGTTAGAAGCTGAAGAATTTGAATGTTGTCGCCTTCATTGTAATTTTCAAACCGGCTTGAAGATTGGCTTGTATCACTTCCAAAGATCACACTTCAACTTGCAGCATTCATATTGTTTAATCTAATGGGTATGCATTAGTCTTTCTCTTATGTTGCATCTCCATGATATTGTTTGTGCTGCTTATTTCATATACAAACAACCTCTTATAGTAATTTTTAAAATTGTTGGCTATAAACTGGGATTGCTGATTAATGAAGAGACTTTTGTTCTTGCTGTAAATCACACATTTTTATTATTTTTTATGTCATGAAACTTTTTATTTTCAAAAAACTATTTTCAAAAATAAGAGACTCAAAATTATATCCCACCATTGGAAGGGATAATTTTAATTAAGAGATGAAGGGTTCTTGTTTTTAAAACAGTAAATAATTTATTCATTAAAAATTCAAATAGTACATAAGAGGCTCAAAATTAAAACCTCCCAATAGGAATGCCCTTAGTTTCCTAATTTTTTCAAATAGTATGTTATATACTTCTATAGTTTTATTGTTTTGGTCATACAGCTAATTCACCCTATGGCATAATCAACGAAAATAATGATGCTAAGACTAGATATAAAGAAAAAAAAGTAGATGAGACAAAACAGCTACACGTTGGCAGTTTCTTACTAGCATGGGAGGAAAAAAAAAGATCACGTTTATTAATAAAAATCTTGTAATGAAAAATGAAGAAATCGAAATTTCGTAACCGTAAAAGTCGGAATAAAAAAATAATTTGATAAAAGAATTCAAATCTTGGGAACTAATAATAATTTATTAATCGTCAGGAAAAAATAAATAAAGGACCATTCTGGTTCCGGTTCCGGTTCCGGTTCAGACGACGTTAACAGGCTTCCGAAGGAACATGAGTGATGAAGGTGGCGCGTCTCCAATCCACGCGCCGACGTAGAGACGTTCGTAGTAATGGACACAGTAAAGAGATAGTGAGAGCTGAAGCTGGTCTCGTGTCCATAGGAGCTTAGGGAGCCGTGCGAGGACAGGACGGATACAGAGGAAGTAGAGACACCTATAGCCGCCGAGGGCCGACACTACGGATCGAAGAGACAAAGAAGGTCGTGGTGACACTTGTTGGAAACAGAGCTCTTCCCATATAGAGTCGTTACGAGCCACGGCCGACCAAAGACGGCACACACATGCGGCTGAACAGAGAGATGGACCGTCTAGTCGCCGAAGGATTTCCACAAGAACGTCGTGATGGTCGTTGATACTGAACTCGGGACGATCTTGTGTCACTCTTTGTCTCTTGTTGTTACTTTTCTCTATCATGCCTATACGTTTCTCCGACATGGTAACACAAGAGAGATAGAGAGAGATCTGTGTGTTTTCAAAGAGAGAAGATTTATACAGCTGTTAATATCACACGGGCACATATAAATATATTTATATGTGTATATATTGTGTGTGAGTGAGAGAGGCAGGGAGAGGAGGAGTGATGTTTATATTTCAATCTGATAAAATAATAAAAATATAATGTTGGTTGGGTGGTTCTTCTTCCTTTTATACAATAAAACCTTAGTCTATAACTCTATATCATTACTTGTTTTTGTTGTCTTTTTGTTTTAAAAGCTATTTGTTTTGTTTTGTTTTGTTTTGCTTTACTAATCTTTACATGTCTTATTTAATCCTCGTATGACCAATGGAATTACTTAATACGGGTATAAAACTATTTATATTTAATAACTGATTGGAAGGAATCATATAATTATAGTAATTCACATATATATTTATAGTCAATCGAATCAAATTTAACATGCTATTTTGATCATTTTGTGCTATTATTACTTTTGAAAGTTTTTTTTTTTTAATGGAGAGAAAAGAATGTTTACATCCAACTAGTGGCTAGTGCTCGATATTGATAGATCTAAAACCAACTAACTGAGAGCTAATTTAGGAAAGAGTTAAGTTTTTTTTTTTACTTATTTTGAATGCAACCCTGTTATAAAATTGAAATCTAATATATTAGTGATCAGTGTTTGTCTTTTGAAAGTGAGCAAGAGGGATAACCTAAAACTTCAAACCTAATCGAGATTGATAGGTAAATTAATCTTGTGGTATACTATTACTACTAGGTAACAACCCGCACTATGTGCGGTATTAAATAATTATTAAATATTTTTACTGTAATTTTTATTTTTAAAATCAATAATATTTATCGGTAATTGGAATCTAAAATTCGATTGTATAGTATATATATATATATTTTTATAAATATATAATAATTTTGTATAATAATTAAAATTTAACCCGTGAGAATTCTTAAAATTATATTATCATATCATATGAACAAAGAGTTCTTAAAATTCATTTTAAAATTTTTATGAAAATGTAATTAAAGGATACTGTATAATTAAGTTAAAAAGAAAATATAAGAATTTAAACTTGGGTGTTAATTATATTTTTGGAAAACTGATCTAAATATTATTAGAGTGCGACACATCAGCATTTTGTGTAAGAATGCTTCTCTTTTAATATAATATATAGAGGACGTATAGATTTAGCCTATAATCAGTAGTATTACAAAATGTGACTACGTGTGTAAACAAAACCTACTTGTGATTTCTTATAGATACTGGTGGGTATTATTGGGTAACGTAAAAAGTAAAGAGGGATTTGGAACGACTAGTTCTTTGTTTCCTCCACGCTTTGCTTTCTGAACGGTAGTGTTGAGTCAAATCTCTCACGTTGACTTTTTTTTCTTCTTTGTTTTTCTCAATCCCATATCCATATTCATAAATATTTATAACATGTACACGTACTTTAAATACAAACCAATCGAAAATTCATGCACCTTTGAAAAACTAGACCATTGTTATCTAGCTATAATGTGATACCTCGTGGGTTTATATACAAATTCATTCGATGTTAGACTAGATCACATCATGGTAAATCTTGGTCACTGAGATTAGATTGTTTGACCCATCAGCCACACTAATATAGATTCCAAAACTTATTATAGAGGTATGTGTATTGTAGGCTGGATTCGACAAAATGTTAAAGCGTAGTTATTTCGTATCAGAGTACAAAGATAACCATATTACATATTAATTATTATGTCCAGTTAGCTCTTTCTATACTTGCTTGCGGGTTAGATTTTTGATAATAACGCATTAGAAAATACCATTATACCATTATGCCTTCTTATGAATCAGAGTACAGTATTTACTTTCTTCAACGTTTATGTGTTACGGTATGATTGATTAATTCTTTTTTTTTTTTTTTTGATAAACCATAGAAATTCCAGATCTTCGATTCATAATTTTTACTGATGTTCGGACCAGCCGTTGTTTCGATTGGTCAATTTTTTTACCTCAACATAATACATTGATTGTTTTTTCCAGAAAACACTGCTAAAAAATAAAACCAGCACAAAACCAATACCAAATAATTATTAAAAATAAAATTAAAATCTACGGAAAACCCAAAGGATTAAAAATTAGAACCCAAAAACCCAAAACAAAAAAAAAACACGTTGCCATTCGATCGAAAGTACTGTTTGGAGCTTTTCCAAAAATATTTTCATAAATATCTTACTTTTCTTTACATGAAAAATGCATTCAACTACCTGATCACTCTCAAACATTTTTTCACGTATAACAACAACACTGTCTAACAATATAAAAATTTGGTGTTAGTCTATTTTAGTGGACGAAAATGCTAGCCAAGCCTTCACATTCACACCATTTACACCTAATAATTATATATAATTAGATTTTAAGGAAATCAAAAGTTGTAAATTTATTGGGAGTATAATTAACGGATATATTGATAGATAAATAATAGTATAAAATATGCATGTGAACATCTATATCTATAGGCAGAGAGAAAAGTTGTGACTTGTGAATGGGAATCGAGGTGAAGTGAGGAAGTGTCCAAGGGAAAGACTCCACGAGAGAGAACTGCAAATCCGATGCTCTTCCAATTTCGTTTTTCTATTTTGCCTTTATCATTTCTTTTAATAACTACATATCTAAAAATTATGTATATAAGACACTTTAAAAAACAA
The DNA here is from genome assembly GCF_000633955.1 of Camelina sativa. Lineage (NCBI taxonomy): Eukaryota > Viridiplantae > Streptophyta > Magnoliopsida > Brassicales > Brassicaceae > Camelina > Camelina sativa. Next base: position 15,059,525 of record NC_025704.1, read on the forward strand.
AATAAAATGCAAGAAAAAGGAACTAGACACTACAATTTGTCAATTTATTTTTTCTTTGTAATGAAAAAAAAAATTGTGTATAAAAACACTTGAAAAGTTACACTTATATTGATATTTGTACCTTCGTTCAAAAAAAAAATATATATATATATATTGATATTTGTACCTTCTTTTTTTTGTGCAAACATATTGATATTGTACATTACATTATAAATATCTAATACATATGCGTGCCTTGGTGTATGTAGTTATTACAGTTTATCTTCTCGAGGTAAAAGAGACATTGTTGTTCGTTCTTCTTGTTGTTTTTTTTATTTACCTTTTTTTTTTGAGTTCTTCCATATGTCTTCTTCATATTTCTCAGTCTTTCTTGTTTCAGGGCCGTTATGCAATTTATCTATAGGGTATATACATGTTTGTATAATGTCCACGTAGATATAAAAGTAAAAAACCCATTGCATGACGTAACAAGACTTTAAATACTTAATAAAAAACTTTATATAGAATCGGATTAGGTGTTGGGATAGTACCAAGTTTTCCGGCGGTAAGAGACTATACCGGTATACCAATTGTTATTTCGTTTTTTTTTTCTTTTTCGTGATGCATGTTTCTATTATTCATCGGAAGAGTTCGACCAATCCTAAGAAGAAACCGCATAATGATGAATTTGAAAATCTTGCAAAAACATCTTATTGTTTAACACTAACATCTAAAATAATAAAAAAAAAAAAGCGAGAGTAAGAGAAAGGGGGAAAATCATGTAAATTTTTTGTTCAATATGTAAAATAATTTTAAAAATTAAAGGAGATATATGGTAATCATATTAAAATGCAATTGGAACAACAAATATACTGCAACACACTTGATCACTATTCAAATATTTTCTATTTTGCTCTTCTTTTGGTAATGTTGTTGCTGTAAAGGTGCGGTTGAACTTGACCATATTAATATATCTTTACTTCAAAAAGATATATTTAATTTTATAAATTTATATGAATTAGCTTTCATGATCAGCAATTTTTATTTTTGGAGACAATCGTCACTATGATATTTGTGTGGATCAAGCATGAAGTATGTATCAATTTATTCACGGGAAATATTTATCATTCCACAGATATATATATATATATATATATATAGACTCGAAAATTAGAAAAGCATAATTTTGTATCATTTTCAGCGAACAATAGCCGTAGACTACCATCCAAATGAAGAGACAAAAGAAAGACTGTCACCTAAAATTGAAAAGAAAACCTATAACTAAATTAAACAATGAAAAGAAAAGTAATTAACTAAAAAGTTTGATCTTGACGTCACAGAAAATATTAATTTAAAAGCAAAACAAAAAAATCCAACATTATGCATTTATCAAACATAGTCATTAAGCAACTATTTAGTTGTCTTTTTTGGTATTGGAATTTCGCCAAATATAGCAAATCCAAAATTCGTTCTTAAAACTTATGTCGTCCTTAGCCTTTATTATATGTTACAATGTGCATTAAAATGGATTAAATAATTTGAATTTGAACTGTAACAAAATTATTCAAGAAAGGAAGTATATATATATATATATATATGTATGAAATGTTGACAAGAAGATGAAGGGGGGTGTATTCAACTTGACATTTTAGGTGATTTGTATAAAAGTTAGAAATCCATGTTATTCAATCATGGATTTTAAAAAGTCTCCTGAAATTCACTGTTATTAAACTGATGATTTAAAAATCTACTTTAAAATCCACTGTTATTCAAAACAGTTTGTGGATTTGGATTTTAATAAGTTTTAGGGATTCTGGAGGATTTGAGAGGATTTGTTTAGTTAAAAATACAGAAATTCAAATCTCATGGTTTTAGGTGGGATTTGAAAGAATTTTACCATAAATCATATCAACTTCCCTAAAATCTATCAAAATTCCAAATTTTCTAAATCCCATATAATTCTCCAAAATCATTGTTTCAATACACCCCCTAAAATAAAAGAGAAAGGATTTTGTTTTGTCATGTGGATGTATAAACTAATTATTATATTATTAATAGTCTTATTTACAAACGTTAGTTTCCTAATTATGGAAATGTTGAATACATGATATAACAAGAAGATAATTACGAAATATCATTCATATCATACTTGAGATGTTTTGATGCTATTTCATTTAGTTTCTTTCAGATATCCACTTACTCTTTCGACGACTAGCGTTTGTACTTTGTAACAAGATTGACATGTGCGGCATCAAATTGGTCAACCTTATATAATTATCGTATTGACTCTGATTTTATCAATATAATTTTGATTTTCCTGAAAATGAGTAGGGTTTACAATGAACATTGTATTTTATTTGATTTAAGAAAATAACACTAACGTCTCTCTCTTCGTTTTGCAAAATTGATTCATTTGAGACAGAACTCAGGATGAAGACAAAACTCGTAAAGTTAACTAAATAACGATTTTGGTTTTGTTTAACTTTGTTGAGATATCAACCGTCGTGTTGAATTGAAGGTCAACCATGCTACGAGATGACGGAGATTACAAGCAACAAAGCATCCGAGGTTTGTATATATTAATTTAGATTTTGATACTTATGTACTTATGTTTAAGTATACCTCTATATCTATATAAATATAAGCATTGTAACTTGACTATTAATAGTCTCCGACGACAATTGTTCTACACTCTCTTCTACATGTACATAATTCTACTACATAGACCCCCATTTTTTTAAAAAACTCCGCTTATCACCCATTATACCCCATAAAATTGTTAGGTTCAATTATCTCCAATTCGATTAATGACTAATTCTCATATAACATTGATTATTTATTTATGCCTGTCTAATTTGATTATAACCCATCTAATCCAATCACTTCTTCCTTAATTTTTTGTATACAGATTATTTTTGGAGCCAGATTTAAATATTTTTTTTTGTTATTTAGATATTTAAATTAAGAGTTTGTAATGTTTTACAATAACTAATGTACAAAATTTTAATAAAAATCATAAAATTTTATTTTTATGTTTTTATCATAATTTTAAAGACAATACTGTAATTTTTATTTTATTTTATTTTTTTATAAAATATATATAGAATTATACAAATATTTAGTACTATATATTTTTATTTTATTGTTAACTTAATAAAACAATCTTAAAACTAGTTTCTGTTATGAAAGTAGAGTTTATGGATAAAGCTCTTGTGTTTCTTATTGATAATTCCCAAGGATTACATGCATATATATAGTAGATTACATAAACCGACCTAAGACCTAATGGCCGAGTAAGGCTTCGGCCCATGGGCCGAAGCTATATGGACTGAGTAAAGCCTATGGACCGAGACTCCATAGCTTAGTACATGGGCCGGTCTAGTGAGTCCACTAAGTGTTTCACAACACTCCCCCTTGGACGAACGACCGTGCCGATGTTGGATGGGATCGCTGCAATGTGCTTAGGGGATGCTGCCTCATTAAAACCTTACCAGGAAAACCCATTGGGACAAAACCTTGGTGAAGGAAAAAGAGTACAGCACACATTGCTCCCCCTGTTCCAAACATCACTCCAAGTCCCTAAGTCTCCGCATTCCAATCTGGTGCGCGAGCTTCTTGAACGTTGTTGTCGGTAACGATTTGGTGAAGAGATCGGCTGAATTCTCACTTGACTGAACTTGCACAATAAGAACTTCTCCGGCCTTCTGTAGATCATGTGTATGGAAGAACTTTGGCAGTATGTGCTTCGTCCGATCTCCCTTGATGTAACCCTCCTTGAGCTGTGCGATGCATGCTGTGTTATCTTCATAGATCACTGTTGCTTCTTTGCTGTCCTCCAATCCACTGTCCGTCCGTATATGCTGAGTCATGGACCGCAACCAAACACATTCACGGCCGGCCTCGTGCATTGCTAGTATCTCTGCGTGATTTGATGATGTTGCTACAAGTGTTTGCTTCATAGAACGCCAAGAGATTGCTGTACCACCGTGTGTAAATACATAACCTGTTTGTGATGTTCTATTGTGTGGATCGGAGAGATAACCTGCATCAGCAAAACCAACTAAACCATCTTTGTTATAGTTAGTGTAATATAGACCATAGTCTGTCGTACCCTGTAGGTATCGCAGAACATGTTTTATACCATTCCAGTGCCTTATGGTCGGACAAGAACTATATCTTGCTAGGAGGTTCACGGCAAAACTTATGTCCGGCCTAGTGTGGCTAGCCAAGAACATTAACGCTCCTATAGCACTGAGGTAAGGCACTTCAGGCCCGAGAAACTCTTCATCGGCCTTTCTAGGAGCAAATGGATCCTTATCCACTTGTGTACTTCTCACAACCATAGGGCTAGTCAATGGGTGAGCCTGCTCCATATTAAACCTCTTGAGTACCTTTTCTGTATATGCCTTTTGATGCACAAGGATGCCATTGTTTATGTACTCAAGTTGCAATCCCAAACAGAACTTTGTCTTGCCTAGGTCTTTCATCTCAAATTCTTTCTTGAGATAATCTACTGTTTGGGCGATTTCCCCAGAGGTTCCTAGGATGTTCAAATCATCCACATAGACTGCTATTATCACAAATCCTTTGTTTGCAAACTTCTTAATAAATATACATGGACTGATTGGGTCGTTCCGATAGCCTTTCTTTGCCAAAAACTCGCTTAATCGGTTATACCACATTCGACCACTCTGTTTCAGTCCATAAAGCGATTTGTCTAGCCTTATGCAGTACTGTTCTCGAGAACCACTCTTATCTTTGAGTTCTATTCCCTCTGGTAATCTCATATAGATTTCATTATCCAGTGGACCATATAAGTAAGCAGTTACAACATCCATTAACCGCAAATCCAGTTTTTCTCTTACAGCCAGACTTATTAGATATCTAAAAGTCGTTGCATCCATCACAGGGGAGTATGTCTCCTCATAATCTATTCCTGGTCTTTGAGAGAATCCTTGTGCTACAAGCCGTGCTTTGTATCTCACGATTTCATTCTTCTCATTTCTCTTTCTTACAAAGACCCACTTATGTCCAACTGGTTTAATTTCATGTGTTATCCGTGTGATCGGACCAAACACCTTTCTCTTCTTCAAAGAGTTTAGCTCCACATCAATAGCTTCTTTCCATTTAAGCCAATCTTTGCTTTGAGTGCACTCTAATATAGATGTGGGCTCTAGATCCTCATTTAGTTCAAGTGCTACCTTGTATGCGAAAATATCATCGACGTCGATATCCTTACGGTTCCAAGTAATTCCAGACATGATATAATTGATCGATATCTCATCGTTATCAATATTCTCAGGACCTAGAGGTTCAGCGTCCTGAACCCCATCCAATACCTTATCATTTGCCGCGGCCATGTCTGTACTCTCGGTAATTCCCTTAACCTCGGTCTGTTTTGCACCTTTAGTCTTTCGAGGATTTTTATCTTTGGAACCTAATGGTCTACCTCGTTTCAAACGGGTTTTAGACTCTGTAGCCACTTGAGTATTGTGTTCCTTCTGAACATCAATTCGTACTGGTGCATTGCAAGCTGGTATGTACGATTTTGTCACTCTCTTTGGGTCAGCAAAGGAATCTGGCAATTGATTAGCTAGCTGCTGTAAATGTATAATCTTTTGAACCTCTGCATCACATGCT